>NW_027507718.1:103840130-104307630 GCF_037356315.1 Lithobates pipiens | reverse complement strand
AAAATGGATGATCTATAATTGGTTCATCCTAGGTCACTGCTTTGCCATTGATTTAGAAGAAAAGTGCAAAGGAAATGAGTGTAGTCATTAACCACTTAAAGAGGGATTCCGCCCAAAAAAAATATATTAAAAGCCAGCAGCTATAAATACTACAGCTGCTGACTTTTAATAAATGGACACTCACCTGTCCCGGGTTCCAGCGATGCCGGCAGCCGAGGACGATCGACCGATCGGGCCTCGGCTGCTGCCGCCACCATTCTAGGTGAGGGAATCAGGAAGTAAAGCGAATCGGCTTCACTTCCCGGTTCCCTACTGCGCATGCGCGAGCCGCGCCGCGCAATAGGAGATCTCCACGCTGTCACTGGGACCCGTGTGTGTCCCAGCAGACAGCGCGGCAGGGCAGGAAATGGCGTAGACTCCCGTGGGAGTCTATGCCCGGAAGTGGGTGAAAATACCTGTCTTTGACAGGTATCTCCACCCCCCTCCCCCCTGAAAGGTGTCAATTGTGACACCAGAGGGGGGGGGGGGGTTCCGATCAGCGGAGGTTCCACTTTAGGGTGGAATCCCGCTTTAAGGGCCGAGCCTCTTTCTGAGATTTGGTGTTTACAAGTTAAAAACATTTTATTTGCTAGAAAATTACTTAGACCTCCCAAAACGATTAAAAAAAAAAATTGTACATGTTGCATGTTTTGAGCTAGAGGAGGTCTAGGGCTAGAATTATTGCTCTCGCTCTACCGATCGCGGCAATACCTCACGTGTGGTTTGAAAACCATTTTCATATGCGGGCGCTACTCACGTATGTGCTCACTTCTATGTGCGAGCTCGGCGGGCCGGGGGCACGTTTTAAAATTTATCTTTTTTTTTTCTTATTTATTTTACCTTTTTATTTTTACACTGTTCTTTTAAAAAGGAAAAAAAAGTGTCACTTTTATTCTTATTACAAAGAATGTAAGCATCCCTTGTAATAGAAAAAAAGCATGACAGGACCTCTTAAATATGAGATCTGGTTCAAAAAGACCTCCGATCTCATATTTACACTAAAATTCAATTAAAAAATAAATAAAAATGTTGCTTTAAGAGTTATGGGCAGAAGTTTGTTTTGACGTTGCTTCCGCCCTGCAGTGACATGGAGACTGGTGGGGGCCATCTTCCCCTCACTCAGCTCCATACTAAGCCAAGAAGAGGACCCGATCGCCTGCACCGCTACCGACAGCTCCTGGAGAGTGGCAGGAGGGGACCTCTCCCGCCACCAATAAAAGTGATCTCACAGAGAATCCGCCACAGAGACCACTTTTTTTTATCTGAAACCAGACCGCTCACTGAAGAAGGATACCGTGGCACTTTGTCCGATCGGAATTCTCTACACACAATCGGACAAAGTCCGATCGGATCATGTTGCCGGAAAGTTTTATAGCCCAGCTCTAAAACATTGTCGGATATTCCGATGGAAACAGTCCGATTGAGCCCACATACAGTCGGATTATCCGACAACATGGTTAAGTCCTTAAAGAGGAGCTTGACTCCTTCAGAAAAATTTCAGCAGCTACAAATGCTGTAGCTGCTGACTTTTAATATTAGGACACTTACCTGTCTTGGAATCCGGCAGTGTCTTCACCCTAGCTGATTTTTTTTATTCGGCTCTTGGCTGCTGCCTCCCCCATTTCTCGTAAGGGAAACCAGCAGTGAAGCTTTGTGGCTTTAGAGCCAACTCCCTACTGCGCATGCACAGAGTGCGCTTCCCTTTGTGAATGGCCCAGCAGTGGGGGAAGGAGGAGGGGGCTGAACTGTCAAAGCCAGGTACCCAGGTACCTTTTGGCGGTGGGGGGGGGGGGGGGGGGGGTCGAGGAAACAAGCAAGTGGAGCTTCCCCTTTTTGGGTGGAGCTCGGCTTTAGATAGTAAACCCCTAATTCATTTTATTTTTATTTTTTTATAACTTGTACATGCATAATAATTACATTTGGCCTAACTTACTTTAGCTGTCTAAGTGCCGCTTCCTCAAACTGGAGAGGAAGCACACTCTGTTCATACCAGTTCTGGAGTATCTGTTTTGTGTGCCCCTTATTCATAGAGAATAATAGAGTAGAGCCAGCTGCTAATCAAACAATATTTGGTGCAGAGGTGCAGCTTAGAAAGGACTCAATGCAGCCTGTGCTATAGGTGCGATTTAAACAAGGGCATGCATGGTCAAGGTGGCTTCAGGGGGATCCTATAAAATAGCTGAGCCACCGTAAAGATCAAAAGTGTTTCCCCCTCGCCCCCCCCCCCCCAAGTTTTTCAAGCCCTTGTTTTTGCTGAAAAACTGGCTGGAAACAAAAAAGGAAAAACATACAATTAAAAAGGTGATGGGTTACAAAACCCACATAATAAAAAAACTGTCAAAATTGCTGTATTACATACTGTTCATACCCACTAAGGCTGAGAATTTCTTCCCAATCGCATCTGAGCAGCCCGTGTGACTATAGAATCATATAGGGGGGGTAAAACACAGTGGTAAATGACAGCCCACTCCCTCCCTTCTCCTCCATGCCCACTAACCAGCTAAACACAATTGGGGAGGGCTCTTACATTTTGATTAAAAGAGGCGGCCCCATCCCGCCCTGTTATTCTATAGAGATGGGCTGATTTGATTTCAAATACTGTATATATTCTAAGATACGGGCTGATTTGATTTTAAATACTGTATGATAATTTAAGACAGTTTTAATTATATTATATATTTTTACCCTGTATCCCGAATGCTGTTGTGTGTCCCGCAGCAGAGGACTAGAAGCTCCTTCTGCTGATGTTTCTCTGCAGACAGGCTGGGAAAGTGCTGGGTCATGTGACAGCTGTATATCCATTAGGAAAAAGGTACTTGGAGCGTTTTTAATTTTTTTTTAAATTTATAATGCCATCATCCCCCACACAGGCAGGAATAACACACCTGGAGATGTTTCAAAGCAGTGGTGATTATGGCTCCCGAAGATGCTGAAAATTTAAATTGCCACCCATGTGACCTCCATGTAAGCACAACTGCAATCCTGAGAAGCTTTATTTTACAAAGACCGTTGGGAAAGGGGGACTGATGTATCTTGTATGCATCTTGCTAGACTTAAGCTGTGTAAACGTGGGCCGAATATCAGCCGCTTCAGCCGGCACTTGCGGCCAGTATGTACAGCTGTCTCTCTGACAGAAGCTGGTCTAATGACTGGCTTTTCTTGAAGGGACATGCTGGAACACCAGCAACCAATGGCTGCGAGCACTGATAAGTGTGTTTTGGCAGGGGAGAAGTGGACTCCTGTCGGAATACAAAGGCCCAATGGAGGAAGATTGCCGCACTCGCTTTGCTTGTGTTGGTACGCCGATCTGTTGTGTGTTTTTTATTTTATTTTTTATTTTTATTTTTTTATTGTTTAGCCGACTGAGTTGAATAAAAAAAAAAAAAAAATAGCAATTTTTTAATACTTTTGAAACCTCCTTTTAGGCTGAATTCACACTGAATGGACAGATACCGGAGAGGTAAAGAGCAGCTCTTTACCCTACGACAGCTGTCTGTTTTGGACTATGGTACGGGGCAGTGTGGTGCGTGATCTATTTTTTTTTTTAAACTTTATGTGAAGTGCACTTCATTTGTGTTGCTATATAGCAGCTGCTCTACAGTGACATGCAATCTTGTATAATGCACCACGATAAAACACAGCATGTCTGCAGCGCAGCTCTTGACTGTTTTACGGTTTGAATAGGACATACAGATAACAGTTTTCTGTGTGTCCTAGTGGTGACTGGAGTTTTAACAGTGTAGTAATACGCCGGTCACTGCACATATTGTCAATCTCCCTTTCTAATGCCCGACTACTAGCATTGTCCAGGTATATCAAAACCCTTAGATGGACTAGGAAATTTGAACTATGCTCATAAAGCAGTACACATGACTGCAACTAACATGCAGCAATGCTCTTTCCAAACAAAGGTTAGGAAGCTATCGGTGGGTATTACAAGAAGACAAACACAGCAAACAATTTCACTGGACAACAATTATTTTTTTCTCTTTCTGAAAACTGCCGATTTATGATTGACTCCCTCAACCTGGACACAAATATAATTTCAGAATGATTGTACCACTTAGGCATTCAGAGAAATATGAAATTCAATTTTAATAACTATATTGTATTTAATCACATAATGTTTCTGACATGATGCATTAGTTCAATGGGGCTAAAAGTGTTTTGCTGCTGATTTTTGTTTGTGCTCAGTGTCTGGTGCATCTCGCTGCATTGTATAACAATAGCCAGCGTCCAGCATTAATGGAATTCAGTTGCCCTGATGACATTTTTCCACTGTGTCAGTATCCTGGTGAAACCTTTTACCAGGTTTGTCAATGACTGCACCTACATTTTTGAGAAAAGTCCAAGTGTGAATGCGGAAAATTCTTATTCAGGGACATGTTGCACTTCATGGTCTTGTATGCTGTAAGGAGTTTGTCAACCAGCTGAATGTACTTTGGTGCTCTGTAGTTGCCAAGAAACTTCTCACTGATATTCTTGAATGCTTTCCAGGTAATTCTTATCTTTGAACTGCTTGTCATTGATCATGCATCTGATCTGTGAACCAGGAGAAATGCCTTCCTTGATCTTGACATCAGTTACTTTTTGTAAACATCTGTCTCAAATAATGAAAACTTTCCCATTCCTTGTTGAGTGCGTTTTTCATCATTTTATGTGAGTCCAAGGCAAAAATACTTTTGTCGGGTCAACAAATGGTTCATGTGCCACTTTGGAGTCACCATTTCTTTTTAATGTAATGTGACTTTCTTTCAGGGCTGTTCCATTTGCTTATGAATCAGCAGTACTTGGTATATTCCCAGCAGCAGAGCCACTACTCTCAGATCTCCACACATATTCCAGTTGTACTTGGTGTACTGGATGTGCTTCACTAACAGTTCAATGTTTTCATATGTTTCTTTTATTGTGTGCAGTATAGCCAACAGGTATTGAAGGGTTTACATTTCCATTGTGCAACAAGACAGCCTTGAGGCTTAATACTGATGAATCAACAAGGAGACACCATTCTGGTTGGTCTTGCTCACAGAGCAGGTAAGTATAAACCTGTTTTTCTATTTTAGGAAATCATTTTTGACTTCGCTCCACCTTAAAACCATATTATATTTTAGCTTGACAATTCTTAGATGTGATGGCTGCATACATTTTTTTTTTTTTTTTAGGTTTTCTTTCTATTTTCATCTTATGATCCAGGCAGTAAGTCTGCTGTTTTTTAAAAAGCTCTCTGAATGGACGAGCAAGGCCTCCCTTACCACTCTGACTCGGGGCCCCTGATAGAGCAAGCAGAAGGCGCCAGAGTGCAGAGTCACACGAGTGCCAAGAAGTCTCTGGTGGCAGCAGGGCGGCTGGTCCTGATGGTGCTGGTGAAGACAAAGGGAGACTTCGGAAGAAGACCAACAGGTGGCAGCAGGTGCAGATGACGGCAGTGCAAGTAGCAAGGTCAGGCAGGCAGGGTCATAAACGGCAGGCAGAATCAGGTACTGGGTTGAGGCAGGATTGTAGTCTGGGACAAGCCAAGTCAAGCTGGATCAGCGGTGCAGGTTCCAGGGAGAATACAGAAGATTGGTCATAGGACAAGCCGAGGTCGGTATAGGCAGAGTTCAAGGGGTGGTCCAGACGAGCCAGGTATATAACAGTAATCGGGAATCAGGACACGGGTTCACAGGAAATGGGACACTCAGAAGCTGAAGACAGAGCAGCATCGGGAAAAGTACTGGCTGGGCCTAAAATAGCTTCAGTTGGCGCCAGCGCAAGCAAGCACCAGGGCTTCTGTTTGCGCTCTCGTTCGAGCATGCGCACATCTAACCGCCATAGCCTGGTTTCTGTGCGCAACAGGAATGCGCATTCTTCTGCGCTTCAGGAGTCTTCTTTAGGAACGAGACTGTCTGCTGGTGGGTGCATCCTGACAATAGAGCAGGTAAGCATAACCTGTTTTAAAAAAATAAATAAAAAAAAAGTGAATTTGTAGAATCACTTTAAATCTGCTAGTACATCTAACATTCCCCTCCCCCGTGACTGACAACTCTGCTGTCCAAATGGTGCCCTCTCTGCTTGTTCATCCAGAGTGGGGGCGCTCTAATACAGGAGGGTGTGTTACTGACCAGATGACAACCAAGGGCAAAAAAGCCTAAAAATTAACCAATGCAGACACCACATCCACTGATTGGTACGCTGCTATATGTTAGATTTATGGGTTTAGGTTTAATACTGCTTTTAATCATCTTGGTGGCTTTGAAAGATAGAAATTTGCATACTGGGTGATGGCAAATACCATCCTTGCATACCATCCTGGCGTCAATATCAAAAGTTCTGCTTTTGATATTGACAGACCTAAAGCCGCGTACACACGGGCGGATTGTATGGCCTACTTAGTCCGTCATACAATCCGACGGACAGTCCGTCATACTTTCGAATGAACGGACTTGACCACACACAGATGCACAAACAGTCCGTCGAAAGCTTGCGCGATGACGTGTACAGCACGTACGACTGGACTAGAAATAGGAAGTCCAATACACAGCAATGCAACCTTCCGCCGTGTAAATCCTTTCTGAGCATGCGCCATTCTTAGTCCGTCGAACTAGCCTACTCATGAGCGGATTGTCCGCTGAAACCAAAGTATGACGGACAGAATTACGGAAATTCCAAAAAACTTAGTACGCCAGACTGCACGCTGAAAAAGTCCGCTGAAGCCCACACACGAGCGGACTGTCCGCTGAAATGTGTTTAGACGGACTAAGTAGGCCATACAATCCGCCCGTGTGTACGCGGCTTTAGTCAGCCCCTGGCTGGGTTGTTTAATTCTGACTGTTCTGAGATGAGGCTCACAAGACATACATGTTTTTTAAAATGGCAATCTTTGTCGCTGTCTGTGCCTGGCTGGTGCATCTTCATCTGTCTCATCTAAGCTCCTTTTCTTTGGTGGCTTTGATATTGGTGGATTGTCTTAAGGCAGATTGGGAAAGTCAATTGATTTGCTTTTTTTATTTTTTGCAAGAAACCAGCACCATTAGACAGACAGAAGTAACAATTTGTCATGTGATAATTTTGTTCTCCCCATATCATCAAGAGAGCACCCAGCATTGGGTTCCTCTGAGCCAAGCTGTAAAATTGATAGCACATCTTGCACAACAAATGTGAGGAACCCATGCCTTAGCCTGATCACCAAGCTTACAACCCGAGTACAGTTCATATGCTTACTTAGTTATGGTGTGTTTTTGAGCTTGCTCTTGGCACAAAAGTATCAAAATATTTTATGGCTGTTCTGACATTGGCGAGATGTTTTCTGCTGTCACCAATAGTCCTATGGCAAGTCTATAACTGTCTTGTTAAGTAAATCACATGTACATAGGCAATGTTATACCTTGACACAATCGAATCAAAATACATAGAAATGGATATCAACTAAATGCCCTGAATGCATGTCGAACATGCATGAGCTCTAAAAAGCATCTTTTACAGTTACACAGTTTGGTTGAAAAAAGTCCATCCAGTTCAACCAATAGAAGGAACAAAAAAATTATACAATTCTATTGGGATATATATTGTGATTCTACCTCCCTCGTGATCTTAACAGAGCATTTTCCAGATTCGGTGCAGAGCGTTCTCTGTAAATTAGGTCATTTTAACCATGTAAAGGCTAAACCTTTTCATGACACTTGTTGCTTACAAGTTAAAAATCAGTATTTTTTTCTAGAAATGTATTTAGACCCCCCCCCCCCAACATTATATATATATATATATATATATATATATATATATATATAAATATATATATATATATATATATATATATATAAATATAATATAATATTATATATATATATATATATATATATATATAAAAATTATATATATCAGAGACCCTAGAGAATAAAATGGCAGTCATTGCAATATTTTATGCCACACTGTATTTTCACAGTAATCTTACACTTACATGGCCATTAAGTAGTGGATGTGTATGGATTATTTTTGGAAGAGGATGATATATCATGTAGTATCACTTTAATCTGCCATTGAGAAACTGGTAGTCTCCCTGCATGTAATTGGTGCAGATCTTTGATAGTTGCAACATAAATTTCAACCTTCTGTTTTTGGAGATTCATTTTAGAGAAGTTTAATCAAATATGTACTGCTTGACACATGACTTGGGAACGATTTGTGTATATTGCAGTTGAGGGAATGATCTAGCATTGTAGTTTTTTTAGTTGAAGGGTTGTTTATGGGGAAGCCTGAGCAACACTTGTAAAGAAATCGGGGCACAATTAGATCCAAGACCACGCACAATGAGATGTCAGAGGTGGCAGAGATTTGAGCTGCCCAATAATACCTTGCCAAGTTGGGAGCTACCAGCCCACCCTGCAAGCTATGCATGTAAAGCGTTGATCTAGGGACTATGATCCACTTATGAGCCCAGTTAAACTGAAGGATTCTGTTTTGTAATAGGCGTAGAAAAAAGGAAGGAACTTGTATGGGCAGGGTCTGAAAAAAATAGAGGACTATAGGCAGCATTGTCATTTTGACAGTATGGATCCAGCCTATCCAAGAGAGAGTAGAGAATTGCCAGGAATAGAGAAGAGAGGTCAAGGAATGCAGCAGGAGGGTAGTAGTTGGCCGAGAACAAGGTGGAGTAAGAGGAAGTAAATTTAATCCCCAGGTAATCTGGATGCCCAGCGATAGGGAAATTGTGTCTGCAGATGCGTGACCAAGGCATCAGGAAGAGTAACGTTCAGCACTGTAGGTTTGGCGAGATTTATGTGGAGGCCCGAGATGGGCGAAAAATAATCCAACGTAACTTGGATTGTTGAGGACCAGGAGAGCATCGTCCGCATAAAAATTTGCCTTTATAATGATTGCCAGCATAAGGAATACCGGAAATCACAGGGTTGTCACAGAAGGCCATGGCCAGTGGCTCCACCGCAAGAATAAAAAGTGCTGGGAGTTTTCTCATTTTTTATGTGTGAAGCACACAATCTTCACAGAATTTTGACACTTGATTTATGATTAACACGAAGTGTAATCGGCATGTTCATCAATTGTTATATTAATTATATTAATATTTATGAAGTAATGGAGATTGGCCAAGTTTAATATCATTTGTTTTGATTTAAGTGTATGCTTACACTATTTTGTTTGATTTCATCATCTTATTAGTATTATTTACATGTTTATCACTCTTTGTTAAATGTTTTATATTACTACTTATATATTGGTTCCTAGATCTGTATATGTATTATTACCAATTGGGAGCACCACCAGTTTGGCTTTGTTTATGCACATTTTGTGTTTTTTTTTTTTTTCGTTTCAATATTTTTTATTTTGCATCAAGAACAGTAAACAAAGTCAACGTGAAAATGACTAAAACATAGTGAAAGACAATATAGAAATATGGACAGTCTTAAGTTTGAATATGTCAAGCCAGTTTGCAAGCATACAGAGCATTATAATACTGACCCGAATCCAACACGAAATACATATGATGGGAAGTACACATTCATGTAACTGAGGTAAACATTTGCCTCTAATAGGCCTGAGCTAACGTAGGCATTTGAACAAAATCCCAGTCAAAGAAGGAAGAAAATACATAAAAAATATAATGGTCATGGAAGGAGGGAGGGATCTCCGCCACCCCATAAGGGCTCTTTGCTGTGGCCGAGGGCCCCTATCCCCCTGCCAAAAATAAAGACAGATAGGACCAGGAGTAAATCCACAAGGGTTATTAAATTATATACGTGAGCCATCATATGTAACCAAAACATGTAGCATGGCTATAATGCAAAAGTAATCCTGAGATGAATGGAACAACATCCCGAACGGGCACAGAAGCCCAGTGCAACTGGATGAAAGTATGTAAATCAGGTTTCTGTGAACCGAGTGTAAAATACTGAGATCCACATTGCGATGCAGGAACTGGCCCTGAAATCAGCTGGCCCGGCCCAACTCCGCAATGAAGCGTCCACTAAAGACCGTCTTTCACTAGGCTCCTTAGAAGAAGGTGAAGAATAAAAAATAGTAGAAAAGGAGAAGAAGAGGAAGGGAGAAAGATATAAAGAAGGTAAAGGGAAGTGGCATTTTCCTACAGGAGTCGCCTGGGGGTAACAGAACCGTAATCAGGGTCTAAATCCGGGAGCATTTATGTGGATAGAGAAACTCCCACGAAGTGCGCCCATGGTTCCCAAGTGGCCCTGAATTTATCCGAGCGATCCAGGAGTACGCTTGCCGTCTTTTCTTGTAACATAATCAAGGAAATTTTCCTTTTGGCCTGTATAGTGGAAACAGAGGGCTGCTTCCAGGCTTTGGCAAGAGTGAGCTTAGCTCCCAATAAAATGAAAGTGATGAGGCGTTGCGTACTCCTGGAGGCTCCCTCTGTAGGGAAATTAAGAAGTGCCACCAGAGGAGACATCTGAACCGTTGTGGAAGAGACTCTGGATATCCAGGTAAAGATCCTATACCAGAACTGCCGTATTCTAGGGCATGTCCACCACGTGTGTATCATGTCACCTCGAAGGCCGCATCCCCTGAAGCACAGTGGGGAGGCGGAGGGGAACATTTTGGCCAATTTCGAAGGGACTAGGTACCATCTCATTAGCACCTTGACACCAGCCTCTATCATACTTGGGTTAAGGATACCTCTGAAGGATTTCAGGAACACACCATGCCACTGCTCAATGCTCCAGGATTGGTTAAGGTCCTCTTCCCAGGCCAACATGTAAGATGTCTTGGACTTTGTGGAAGACAGTGCCTTATAAATGACTGAAATCCCCCCCCCTCTGCTCATCGGACTGACAGCACCATGTTTCATAAGACGTCACCTGAGGACCACTGGGAAGGGACTTGCATTTTTTGTGTAGGAAATTTGAGATCTGAGTGAATCGAAATATTTCAGTGGGGGGCATATCAAGTTTGCTGGTGCAGTAGGCTTTAGAGATTGGGCCCACTGGTCTGAGGAAATGACCTATTCTATATAGCCCCTTGTCCAGCCACCATTGAAAGGCTTTAATGTTCAGGCCCGGAGGGAAGTCTGGGTTATGGAATAGGTGAGATAAAGGTTTTAATTGGGAAATTAGGGAGCAATTATGTTTAAGTCCATCCCAAACTGCGAAGGAGTGCGAGAGAGTTGGTGAAAGGATCGGAGGTCTCATCTTTTTAGGGCTCCACATCAGGAAGTCGAGCGTGTGCCTAGGTACCGCTTGTCTCTCTATCTGTATCCAATCAGGCTGTTCCCATCTAGAATAGACAGCTGACATCTGTGTCAATTGGGCTGCTTGATAATATAGACGTAAGTTTGGAAGTCCCAAACCACCTTCCGATTTGGATCTGAATAAAATGGATTTAGAAAATCTATGTCCACCCTTACCCCAGACAAATTTAATAACTTTAGCTTGAAAGCGTTGCAGGCGTACTCTATCCACCGGGATGGGAAGAGCCCTGAAATAATACAGAATGCGAGGGAGCAGCGTCATCTTTATAGCATTGATTCTACCCAGCCAGGATAGGGACAGCCCAGTCCACCCGATGAGATCCTCCTCCAATTTGCGGAATAACGAAGGGTAATTAGCTTGATGGAGGAGATCGATCCTAGTGGTTAATTTGATCCCCAGATACGATATTGATGAGTCACTCCAGGTGAACTTGAAGCTGTCCCTAAGCCTTTCTATGAGTGAGCCAGGGATATTAACATTAAGAGCTTGAGATTTCTGATAATTAACCCTGAGACCCGATATCGATCCAAAGTCATCTAAGAGACTACAAATATTGGGCAACGAGGTCAGGGGGGAAGAGACGAACATAAGGATGTCGTCCGCAAATAAAGCACATTTGTGTTGGATAGAACCGCAATGGATACCTTGTATATTTGGGTTATGCCTAATGGCTATGGCCAGGGATTCGATCGCTATTGCAAAAATTAAAGGGGAAAGCGGACATCCCTGTCTTGTCCCTCTGGATATGGGGAAAGATTCCGAATAAAATCCCTGCAGACGTACCTGGGCCATTGGGGACGAGTACAGGGCGCGCAAGACATTGAGAAAAGACTCTCCAAATCCCCAACGTTGTAGGGTGGTGAAAATATATGACCAGTGTACAGAGTCAAACGCTTTTTGGAGATCCAAAGACAAGAGGCATCCCTGTCTGGTAGATTTCCCATCCCAATTCGAATTAAGAAGCGATATGATGTCTATGGCCCTTCGAGTTTGGTCCGGACCTTGTCGACCCGGAATGAATCCCACTTGGTCCTTGTGTATGTATAAGCTAATGAAGGAAGCCAGACGGTCCGCAAGGATCTTGGTCAGAATCTTTAAATCATTATTGATAAGAGAGATTGGTCTATAATTACCGACTGAACTGGCATCTTTATTAGGCTTAGGGAGAACAGTGATGTAAGCCTCATTGAGAGAGGAATCTAAACTCCCCCCCCCCTTCGGAGAGTGTTGAAAAAACGGGCCATGTACGGGGCAAGCGTAGGGGCAAACGCCTTATAGTAGGGAATCGAAAACCTGTCCGGACCAGGGGCCGAATGCATTTTCAAATTTTTAATCACCACGCACACCTCATCCGCTGAAATGGGCGACTCCATCCTAGATTTGTGTCTATCTTCTAGTGAGGGGATCGGGAGGGTATCTAGGAATTTGTTAATCTCTGCAGGGGATGGACTATGAGTACTACTGTACAATGATGTGTAAAAGTCGTGGAATTCGCGCATAATGCGCTGGGGATTCTGGGACATAGAGCCTCCTTGTATTCTGATTCTGGGGAGAGCCGGGGATCGGAATTTAGGTGTCAATCTCTTGGCCAGCATAGAACCAATGTTATCACCCTGATAGTAGAATCTTGCTCTATTCCAGCGCAGCCATTTTTCGGCTTTGGTGGTTAGGGCCAAGTTCAAAGCCACTCTAGCAGCATCAAGTTGGGGAATGGGGACCGAGCTTGGGTTCTTTTTATGTTGTTTGGCTAGTTTGGTGTACTCCCAGTCCAGATTTTCAATATTAGCTTTGTTAGCTTTGTTGATTTGTGAAGAAAGTTGTATAAGTTGACCCCTAATTACCGCCTTATGGGCAGCCCACAGGCAAGTGGCATTTATGTCAGGTGTATCATTTGTGGCAAAGTATTGAAAGATGTTTCGTTCAATTTCTTGAACGTTAGCGGGATCACTCAAAATAGACTCATTAAGTCTCCAACGTCTACTCGGCCTGTGGTTAGCAGGACGAGAGGGGCGCAAAACTACCATTGAGTGATCTGACCAGACCACCTCCTTAATACTAGCCCTTGTAGCCAGAGGAATAGAGGCAGATTCAACAAGGATGTGGTCTATCCGGGAGAAGGAGCCATGAGGGTTAGAATAGTGAGTAAAGTCTTTTAGGGTCGGATTCACTTCTCTCCAGATGTCGACCAAACCTCGCTGAAAGAGCAGCTTGGCTATACGTAGGCTTTGATTGGTAGGTCTGGTCAGGCGCTTGCCAGGAGGGCGTGACTTGTCTAAACCCTGGTCAAATGCGGTATTGGAGTCCCCACCGAAAACCACAGTACCTTCCAGTAATGGCGATAGAGTAGAAAGCATACGTTTAAAAAAGGCTAGCTGGCCCTTGTTGGGAGCATAGTAAGAAACTAAAGAGTACAGCTTTCCATCGAGATCACCCACCACTAACAAGAACCTACCCTACATATCCTTGAATTCGGATTTCAGTGTAAATTTGCAGCGTTTAGAAATAAAGATGCACACTCCCCTAGTTTTATCCTCTGCATTGGCCAGGTAAAATAGAGGGAATTTAGAGTGTATAAAGGAGGGGTTAAATCTTTTAGGGAAGTGTGTTTCCTGAAGCAGAGCCACCTCTACCCCATGTTTGTATAGATACTGAAATACTTTGCGACGTTTAATGGGAGAGTTCAGTCCCTGGGAATTGTGGGAGATAATTTTGAGTGGGGATAGTGGAGGCAAGGGCGTATCAGTCATTGAGCAGAGAGGGGGGACCGCCATAGAAATCAAAAGCACTTACCCCACAGAGCCCACCAAACCCAATCCATACTACCAACCATGGAAGTAGC
The DNA here is from genome assembly GCF_037356315.1 of Lithobates pipiens. Classification (NCBI taxonomy): domain Eukaryota; kingdom Metazoa; phylum Chordata; class Amphibia; order Anura; family Ranidae; genus Lithobates; species Lithobates pipiens. The sequence continues at coordinate 104,293,551 of NW_027507718.1, read as the reverse complement.
CCCTGAGGAAGATGAATGTTCCGATGTAAGGAACCTCCGGCGACTCCTGCAACGAAAGTGTAAAAATAAATACAAAGGGAAAGAAGAAAAGAGAGGATAGATAGAAAGACGGGTGACAAGAGAGCCAACCGTGTAGTGGAGGGGACAGAGCCCTCAACAAGCAACGACAAAACATTCACACAAACCGTCCCTTCAAAAAATTGGGACATGGTTTGTCCAGTCACTAGGACCAATACGCCCCAGTAAGCCAGACAAATGGGGGGTACATGAGTACCGCCGCAGCAGGCAGGCCCCAACAATTATGGGTAAACCATAAAACATATAAAAATAAGCTGAAATAAGGCACCATTACAACCAAGGCTCTCGTGTCTCCACTATGATAAGTTGGGATAAGCTAAAGTGGAGGGGGATGACCGAGAGCCCGTCATGCAGCAATAAATGTGTAAAAAATCAACATATGAAAAATGTAAGGAAAGTGTACGCAAAGGAACATAGAGGACACCTGAAACTAAGAGGAATTTAAAGTCACGGACATTTGGCAGGTAGATGAGCGAACATAAACAAAAAAAAAAATCACCGGCCTCACGGGTGGGCGAGGATAGGAGCCAATAATGAAACCCAAGGTATCATTCAGGGAGAAAAATATAAGGACCAAACACATTCCCCCCCCCCCCCCCCCCAGAAACATGCATGAGAAGGAGTGGGACATGGGGAGAAACAATGGGAAGTCCCAAAGGGGGTCACACGGCCTAGTCACTCTCCAAAGTCCGCCTCATGTCCACCGTGGATGGGAGAGGCAGCAGTAGACAAAGGAAAGGGACAGGATCCAAGGCACAAGTGGGATGGCATTTGCTCCCGGGGAGCTTCTGAGAGGTTACAAAGAACTTGGACAGCTTGTGGTTGGTGCTCTCAGGGGGGACCAGTTTCCTTAGACTTTTTGGAACGTACTGTCTCCCACACTGGAGGCAGGGGGCTGGTGGGCAGTTGTCTCTTGGCAGATTGTAGCGTGTTTCCATGAGGAGCGTGATTTGGAGTCTGGCTGATGAGGCCTAGCTGCAGCAGGAGTTTTTCCCCTTCATGCAGGGACCCGAAAGTATAAGCTTTGCCTCTCCAGACAAATTTGAGCTGGAATGGAAAGAGCCACCAATATTTGATTTCTTTCTCCATCAGGACTTGAAGCAGAGGTTTCAATGTTCTCCTTTTTTGGATAGTAGACGGAGATAAGTCAGCGAAGATCTGCAGATGATGGCCTTGAAAAAGGATCTTCGGTAAGGATCTTGACTTGCGCATTATTTCCTCTTTGACTGAATAGAAGTGGGGTTTAACCACGATGTCTCGGGGGAGGCCATCCGCCCTGGGAGGCCTGAGGGCTCTGTGGGCCCTATCCAATTCCAGTCGGTGGGTCGGGATATCTGGAATTAGTGTTTTGATGATAGAAGAAACCGCCTCAGGGACATCTTTGAAGGATTCAGGAAGCCCCCTGACCCGAAAATTGTACCTTCGATTTCTATTTTCGAGATCGTCTATTTTAGCTTGTGCAGTCTCCAATTGTTCTTGTAGATTCTGTATGCACGCCGTGTTTTGATTGGTCCTGGTAATAGTGGATTCCAAATTAGACTCTACTATTTCAATGCGGGAGCCTATATGCTGAAGGTCAGCCTTAATGTCACTTGTAATCTTATGTGCCGTTACATTCAGGAGTTCAGCAAACTTAGTAAAGAGATCAGACACATTCAAGTTATGATGTAGGCCCGAGGCCTCAGGTTGTAGTGAGGGATGTGACTGAGGTGGACCTGCCTCCATGGGTGAAAGACCCATGTCCGCCAGGGTATGCTCCAGGAGGGATGCAGTAGAGGCAGGAGAGGTGGCTCCCAGGGGGGGGGGAAGTCAGCTAAGGGGTCCGGTGCCAGTAAGGACGGGGATGCCGCTGTGTGTAGGCTAGGCGAGCGCGGGGCCTGGGCCGCACGGATCCGCCGCCATCTTGGCCGTTTCTGACAGGGACACAGCGGCTTCTAATGCAGGCTTCAGGTTCCTCCTTACCGCTCCCGCATACATCGGATGTGTCCCCGAGGCTTCCGCTGGCTGCGTGGGTACTTTCCGAACGAAAATCGCTGCTGGGGGTGCCGAAAGAGAGGCCGGAGCTGCTGCGGCGGGACGGAGCTCTCGGACTACGCGTCCATCTTAGGAGCCTCCGCGCATGCGCCCCCCTTTAACTCATTTAAAGTTCACGATGGTTGTAGATGACAGACAACATTTAGATAACAGATAATGGGTGTAGATATTTTCAGAAGAATCCACTCCTCTTGCTCACTATGAGGCTGCGGTGATAATAACTGTAAGGTGCTGGGTGTAGTAAGATGGTTGCCTACACCCAGAATAGGCCGAAGCCAGGGCCTTGCCTGAGTAGGACTGCAGATGGGGGCTGGCTGGGTCTGCTGAAGGCTCTTGTATAGTCCGTGGCCCCCTTTGGAGAGGCAGATGCAGGCAATATGAGCTCCCACCCGACGGGGGGGGGGGGGACTGGAAGGGGGGAATCAACTAAAAAGTTCCTTGAGGGACTCACCGGCTTAGGTGGAGGCAGGATAGGATGGCTCCAGATAGTGTCCGCCTGTGTAGGGCATCAATAACGAGCCACCCCCCGGGACTGCTTCACTCCGCCGCCGGAGCGGCTTCCGGCGGGTCCCGTAGGAAAGTGCGGTGCCTCCGGAGGCTTTGTAGGCCGCAAGATGGCGGCCGGCAGTGCGGCCTATGCAGAGCACAACGGGCCGAATCCCGCGGTCCACCCCGATCAGATTACAGTCAGAAGGGTACGGACGTGTAGCGGGGGTCGCGGCGGACAATATGAGGCAGCTAATCGATGAATTTAGCCAACCGCAGCGGAGGATGGCCGCGGATTGCCTATCTGCCAGCGGAGCTCCGATGGCGTGCGTCCGTCCTCGGATCCGGCCGGCCACGCCCCTCCACATTTTGTGTTTTTATATGTTTGAGTTGTGAGGTTTAGTTAAAGTTTTGGGGCGGTAGCACTTCATCATTTTTTTTTATATAGTTTTAATCTTACTGTCTGTATTAAATACTTTTTTCTAGCAAGAACTCATCTGTGATCTTTTATTAAACTTTCCAGTATCTTCCTTACTATAGAAACTAACAGGTCTGTTGTTACTTGGTCAAAGCTTGAATCCCCCTTTTAAATATAGGCCCCACTGTGACCTTATGCCAGTCCAGTGGTACTATGCCTGGCATTAGAGTACCTAAAAATTTGAAGTCATGGCTTTGAAATGACAGAGCTCAATTCTTTAAGGATCCATGGGTGGATGCCATCTGGTCTAGGTGCTTTAGTCACCTTTATTCTGTCTAAATATTTCTGGACCATATCAATTTTGAGCCATCATGGTTCATGTGGGGTTGTGTGACAATATCATCCCCATTATGGATTTGAGCTCCCCCATGCTCCTTTGTATACACAGAGCTGAAAAAGGTATTTAATAAATGTACCATCTTTGTCCACAGTCCACCCCCCCCCTCCAGATTATTATGTAAAGAGCCTACATGCTCAGACCTGACCTTTTTACTATTAGTATATTTGAAGAATTTCTTTTAATTCGTCTTACTCTTTGCAACTTTTGTGGCCTTGATTCCTTTTTTTATTTTTTTTACATATTCTTTATACATATTAAATGATCGTGTTCCTTCATCTTTATATTTTTTAACCACTTGAGATCCGCGCTATAGCCAAATGACGGCTACAGCACTGATCTCCTTTTCCGGGACTACGTCTATTGACGTCGTCCCGTGCACGAGCGGCCTGCGCGCTCTGTGATCGGCGAGTCCATGAGACTCGCCTGATCACCGATCCGTGCAAGGGGTCGATCCCGACCCCTTATCACGTGATCAGCTGTCAGCCAATGACAGCTGATCATGTGATATAACGGAGCCGGTAATCGGCTATTATTCCTCCTCGCGCTGTCAGCGCGAGGAGAAAAAAAAAAGCCGATCACGGCCAGCCCTGCCAGTGCCCACCTGCCCCCTGCCAGTGCCCACCTGCCTCCTGCAGTGCCACATGTATTAAAAGTAAGTGCCCCCCGTCAGTGCCACCCACAGTGCCACCCAGCAGTGCCCACAATCTGCCTCAAAGGTGCTGCACCCCAGTGCCACATCCGTGCCCATCAGTGTCCTCTACCAGTGCCCAGCAGTGCCGCCCATCAGTGCCCAGCAGTGCCACCTATCAGTGGTACCTATCAGTGCCCATCCGTGCCACCCATCCGTGCCATCTTATCTGTGCCCATCTTTGCCCATCAGTGCCACCTTATCTGTGCCCATCGGTGCCGCCTTAACTATGCATATCAGTGCCCACCAGTGCAGCCTATTAGTGCCCACCAATGCAGCCTATCAGTGCCGCCTAATCAGCGCACTTCAATGAAGGAGAAAAATTACCCGTTTGCAAAATTTTATAACAAACTATTAAACATGATTTTTTTATTTTTTTTTTGCATCTTTTTTTGTTTGTTTAGCAAAAAATAAAACTCCGAGCTGTAACTAAATGCCACCAAAAGAAAGCTCTATTTGTGGGAAAAAAATGATAAAAATTTCATTTGGGTACAGTGTTGTATGCCCGCGCAATTGTCATTCAAAGTGCATCAGCGCTGAAAGCTGAAAATTGATCTGGGACTGAGGGGGGTTTAAGTGCCCAGTAAGCAAGTGGTTAAAAGCTCTTTTCTTATTGATGGCTTTTTTAACTTTGACTGTGAGCCACATAGGTATTATTTTTAGGCTTTTAAATGTATTACCCATTGGTAATATATTTTGTTGTGCGTTCACATACAGTTTTTTTTTTATTTATTCATTTATTTTTTTAAGAATTCCCATTTGTGATACCAATGTGTGATACCAATATACCCTCCCAGTCTAATGCCACGTACACACGGTAGGAATTTCCGACAACAAATGTTCAATGGGAGCTTGCGTTGGTAATTCCGACAATGTGTAGGCTCCATCGAACATTTTCCGTCGGAATTTCCGACAAGGAAAATTTGTGATCTGGATCTCAAATTTTCTGATAACAAAATCCGTTGTCGGAAAGTCCCGATCGTGTGTACACAATTGCGACACACAAAATTCCACGCATTCTCGGAATCAAGCAGAAGAGCCACACTGGTTATTGAACTTCAGTTTTCTCAGCTCATCATACGCCACTGCGTGCTTGACGTTCAGAATATCTGACATTTGTGTGACCATGTGTATGCAAGACAAGTTTGAGCCAACATCCGTTGGGGAAAAAAAAACATGGATTTTGTTGTGGGAATGTGCGATCGTGTGTACGTGGCATAAGTCTTGGAGAGCAGCCCTCGTCCTTAGAAAATTTGCTCTCCTAAAGTTAAATGTTTTTTTCTTTCCAGTATGCTTATGTTGCTTCCAACTTACATTAAATAACATCATATTATGGTCACCTCTGCCCAGATGTTATTCTATATGAACAGTCGTAATAAACTCAGCATTATGGGGGGAACTGCATATGGATGTGAATAGTTCAAAGGTAATCATTGGAGTTTGTTATAGGCCATCCAGTGTTAATGAGGAGGTGGGGCCAGCTCAGCTCCTTGCACAGATGGAAAGGGCTGCAAGGACTGGGATAGTGATAATGGGGACTACCCTGTTACTGACTGGAGTGGTGGCACTGCTGGAAGAGTTAAAGGGCAAAAAATTATAAACCTAATACAAGACCATTTTATGCTACAGTTCATAGAGGCCCCAACTAGAAATGATGCTCTGCTGGACCCAATAATCTCAAATCACGCTGAGTTTTATTTATTTTACAATTTTATAATGGAACATCTGGGTAGCAGTGAACATCGTTTAATGCAAGTGCAAATTAGTAAACCTAAAAAAATAATCTATATTGGAAGAAATAAAAAAAAACTGAAGATTTCTGTAAAACTTTACATAATTAAATTACATGTTGTTTTCACTATTGGCAATCAAAAATCTGTAAGATGCACCTGAAAGTGTTCTGGAAGCAAAATCTTTGTCCAGTGTTTCATGAAAAATAGATTACATGGCCATTACGTAATGGATGTGTATGGATTCGTTTTGGAAAAGGATGATCTATCATGCAGTATCAATTTAACCTGCCATTGAGAAACTGGTGGTTTCCCTGCATATAATTGGTGCAGATCTTTGATAGTTGCAACATAAATTTCAACCTTCTGTTTTTGGAGATTCATTTTAGAGAACTTTAATCAAATGTACCGTTTGACACATGACTTGGGAACGATTTGTGTATATAGGTTGAGGGAATGATCTAGCATTGTAGTTTTTTAGTTGAGGGTTTATGTCCGCATCAGCATTGTTGAATTGAAATGTATACAATCAGAATTTTCCCTGCAGCTTGTTTATTTTTTCTCTTTTTTGTGTTGTTTCTTGAAGTGCATTATGTTTCTTTCTTAGAAACATTACAAAAAGTGGTGATGAGCTACCATATGTTTGGACTGAACCTTAGCTGTTTGGCCATTCGTCATTTATAATACCGGTATGCCTACCGCTATTTCCATGAGTTTCCCACTGCCAATGGTTAAGGACGTCGGTGGGTCACGAAAAATTAGTGATGTCACCCAGCTATGTAAGCAAAGGAGATGAGCATAGTTGGAAGAAGAAAAAAAAAACACATTGAGGGGGTTCCGCCATAATACATACCAGGCCAAGTAAAAAATTACAATTTAATGACCTTGCTTTGTGCACTGGTCCAAACAATTTGGTGGAGAGTTTATTATGCTGTGGGGTTGTTTTTCAGGGGTTGGGCTTGGCCCCTTGGTTTCATTGAAGAGAACTCTTAAGGCGTCAGCATACCAAGACAATTTCATGCTCCCAACTTTGTGGGAACAGTTTGGCCCCTTCCTGTTCCAAAATGACTGCACATCAATGCACAATGCAAAGTACATAAACAGCAAAAAAAGAGAAAAGGAAGTGGGGCTTTAAATGAAGTACATGGTTGCAAGTAATTGATTAGCATAAAATGTTTATTGGCTCATATATTTATATCTAGCTTTTGTATTGGTATATATCAGAGTACAAAACAATTTAACATAATAGTAATACATATCCAATAAAATTCATACATACACATTACAAAAAAACATAACCTATGATCCCTGTCGTCATTGGTAGAAATAAAATTGCATGATTGCGAGACATTCATGTAAAAGAGTTCTATGTAAATCTTATAAACGCATGATTAATATTGAACACAGCATCTGATAGCTCGACGTGTTTCGTGGTTTTAAGCCAGTCTTCAGGAGCAAGCATGTGGTATACACTTGTAATCATAAGTTTTACATACCCTGGCAGAATTTATGATTTCTTGGCCATTTTTCAGAGAATATGAATAACGCAAAAACATTTCTTTCACTCATGGTTAGTGTTTGGCTGAAGCCATTTATTATCAATCAACTGTGTTTTTTTTTTTAAATTATAATCACAGCAGAAACTACTTAACCACTTCAGCCCCGGACCAATTTTCAGCCTAAGGACCAGAGGTCTTTTTACAATTTCGCACTGCTTTACCTGGTAATTGAGCAGTCATGCAATGTTGTACCCAAACAAAATTTGCGTCCTTTTCTTCCCACAAATAGAGCTTTCTTTTGATGGTATTTGATTGCCTCTGCGATTTTTTTTTTTTTTTTTTTTTGCGATATAAATGGAAAAAGACCGAAAATTTTGAGAAAAAAATATATTTTCTACTTTTTGTTATAAGAAAATCAAACTCAATTTTAGTCATACATTTAGGGCAAAATGTATTCAGCCACATGTCTTTAGTAAAAAAAATGTCAATAAGCGTATATTTATTGGTTTGCGCAAAAGTTTTAGCGTCTACAAACTAGAGTACATTTTCTGGAATTTACACAGCTTTTAATTTACGACTGCCTATCTCATTTCTTGAGGTGCTAAAATGGCAGGGCAGTACAAACCCCCCCAAATGACCCCATTTTGGAAAGTAGACACCCCAAGGAAATTGCTGAGGGGCATGTTGAGCCCATTGAATATTTTTTTTTGTCCCAACTGATTGAATAATGACAAGAAAAAAAGTTTACAAAAAGTTGTCACTAAATGATATATTGCTCACACATGCCATAGTTAGTTATATATAGAATTGCACCCCAAAATATATTCTGCTGCTTCTCCTGAGTACGAGAATACCACATATGTGGGACTTTTTGGGAGTCTAGCTGCGTACGGCACCCCGAAAACCAATCACTGCCTTCAGGATTTCTAAGGGTGCAAATTTTTGATTTCACTCCTCACTACCTATCAGTTTCGAAGGCCATAAAATGCCAAAATAGCACAAAACCCCCCCAAATGACCCCATTTTGGAAAGTAGACACCCCAAGGTATTTACTGAGAGGCATGTTGAGTCCATGAAATATTTTATATTTTGCCACAAGTTGCAGGAATATTAAAAAAAAATTATTTTTTTGCACAAAGTTGTCACTAAATTATATATTGCTCACACGTGCTATGGGTAAAAGTCAAATTACACCCCAAAATAAATTCTGCTGCTTCTCCCGAGTACGGAGATATCACATGTGGGGGACTTTTTGGGAGCCTAGCCATGTACGGGACCCCGAAAACCAAGCACTGCCTTCCGGATTTAAATATAAAACGCTACCAAAAAAACTGTTAGCGATCGCAGGGATCAGGCCTGACTCTGCGAACGCTGCAGTTATGCGTTTAGTGTTTTGTAAGTGACAGTGATCGATCGATACTGCACTTGGGTGGGCTGGGCGGAGGGGCAAAACGCAGGTGCTAGCAGGTATCTGGGCTGATCCCGCTAACAATGCGTTTTTTTGGAACCCTAAACTGCTGGGGACGCTAGTATAGATCTGATCAGATATTGATCTGTTCAGATTCTATACCACTGCGGGAGGAGTATGCTTTGCGCGTGGGTGTTAGCGGTACTGGCACTAACCTAGCGCTGCCTGGGGCGACACAGACCCTGACCCTAAAACCTAATTGATATTACCCGCTGGGTGATCAGGGGGTTAAACCTTTATTGGGTAATAAATGGTGGGTGCCCTGATGCTATAAAAGGCAAACTAACCAGAGTCACCCGTAACACTTATACGGTGATCACTGGTGAAAGGGTTAACTAGGGGCAATCGGGGGTTAACATTTTTATTAGGTAGTATATGGGGGTCCCTGGCGCTATATAAAAACCTGACGGGGAACCTAAATAACTAACTGGCTAACCAGCGTCACCAGTGACACTTATACGGTGATTGCTGGTGAAAGGGTTAACTAGGGGCAATCAGGGTTAAAACCATTATTGGGTAGTATATGGGGGTACCTAGCGCTATAAAAACCTGGCGGTGAACCTAAAAAAAATAACTAGCTCCCTATCGACACTAATGCAGCGATCAGAAAAATGATCGCTTAGTGACACTGGCAAAAGGGGGTGAAAGGGTTAACTAGGGGCAATCAGGGGGTTAAAACCATTACTGTGTAGTATATCGGGGTACCTAGCACTATAAAAACCTGGCGGTGAACCTAAAAAAAATAACTAGCTACCTAGCGACACCAGTGACACTAATGCAGCGATCAGAAAAATGATCGCTTAGTGACGCTGGCAAAAGGGGGTGAAAGGGGTTAACTCTAGGGGCAATCAGGGGGTTAAACCTTTATTGGGGGTGGTAGGGGGCTACCCTGGACCTAACACTAACTGCCCTGACAGTTTTTACTGTCACAACTGACACTGAATGCAGTGATCCGAAAATAAATGATCACTGCAGTCAGTGAGACTGTGACTGGGGGGGGGGGGGTTTGTGTGCCTGTGTATGCCTATGTGTTAGTGTAGTGTTGGTGCACACTTACTGTGTCCTCTCCTCATAGTCCGGTCAATAAGACCGCCCCGAGGAGAATGAAATCACTTCCTCCCTGCCTGTGTTTACTATACACAGTGGGAGGAAGCTTCTCATTCGCCAGGAGCGATCGAGAGGGGATGGGCAGAAACCAACGGCCATCCCCTCATCCTGGATCGCTCCTGCAGCGAAACGGACCGCTGCATCCCGCGGGAGGGGGTCCGATCGGACCTCCCACCCGCTGGAAGGCAAGCACGTACATGTATGTGCTTGTGCCTGTACATGCCATTGTGATGACGTACATTGGCATGCGGCAGTCCTTAAGTGGTTAAATTGCCCTGATCAAAAGTTTACATACCCTGGTTAATTTTGCCCTGATAACATGCACACAATTTGGCACAAAGGATTTGAATGGCTATTAAAGGTAACCACCCTCACCTGTGATCTGTTTGCTTGTAATTAGTGTTTGTGTGTGTGTGTGTGTATGTGTATAAAGATGGTCAATGAGTTTTTGGACTCCTGACAGACCCTTGCATCTTTTATCTGGGGCTGCACTGATGTTTCTTGATTTTGAGTCATGGGGAAAGCAAAAGAATTGTCAAAGGATCTGTGGGAAAAGGTAGTTGAACTGTATAAATTGGGAAAGGGATATAAAAAGGTATCCAAGGAATTGAGAATGCTAATCGGCAGTGTTCAAACTCTAATCAAGAAGTGTAAATTGAGGAGTTCTTTTGAAACCAAACCATGGTCAGGTAGACCATCTCAAAAACTGCCAGGGAAATTGTTCGGGATGCAAAGAAAAACCCACAAATAACATCAGGAGAAATACAGGACTCTCTGAAAACACATGGTGTGGCTGTTTCAATATGCACAATAAGGAAGCGCTTGAAGAAAGATGGACTGCATGGTTGAGCGCCAGAAGAAAGCCATTACTACATAAATGCCACAATGTATCCCGCTTACAATACGCCAAACAACACAGAGACAAGCCTCAAACCTTCTAACACAAAGTTATTTGGAATGATGAGACCAAAATTTTGCTTTTTGGCCACAACCTTAAATGCTTCATTTGGCGAGGAATCAACAAGGCCTATGATGAAAGGTGCACCATTCCTACTGTGAAACACGGAGGTGGATCGCTGAGGTTTTGGGCATGTGGGAGCTACAAAGTCACAGGAAATTTTGGTCAAAATTGATGGCAAGATGAATGCAGTATGTTATCAAAAAATACTGGAGGAACATTCATCAGCCAGGAAGCTGCACATGGGATGTACTTGGACATTCCAACATGAAAATGAATCCAAACACGAGGCCAGGTCAACCTGTCATTGGCTACAGCAGAATAAAGTGCAGGTTCTGGAGTGGCCATCTCAGGCTACTGACCTCAATATCATTGAGCCACTCTGGGAAGATCTCCAATGTGCAGTTCATGCAAGACAGTCCAAGAACTGGAGGCTTTTCGCCAAGAGGAATGGGCAGCGTTACCATCTGAGAAGATAAAGAGCCTCATCCACAAATACCACAAAAGACTTCAAGCTGTCATCAATGTCAAAGGGGGCACTACACGGTTTAAAGCGGGAGTCCGCGTTTTTTTTTTTTTTTTTTTAAAGCCAGCAGCTACAAATACTGCAGCTGCTGACTTTTAAAATAGTGACACTTACCTGTCCAGCGCGCCCGCGATGTCGGCACCCGAAGCCGATCTCTCGATCGTCTCTCGGGTGCTGCCGCCGCCATCTTGGGTATGGGAATCAGGAAGTGGAGCCTTTCGGCTTCATTTCCCGGTTCCCTACTGTGCATGCGTGAGTCGCGCTGGGCAATAAGGATGGACCCGCTGCCTCTGAGATCTGTGTGTTTCCCAGCAGGCAGCAGGGGACTTTCGGAAAGGGGCGTAATCTACGCCCCTTTCCGCAGAGAGCTATCCTGGAAGTGGGTGCAGATACCTGTACTGTACAGGTACCTGCACCCCCCCCCCCCCCCGAAAGGTGCCAATTGTGGCGCCGAAGGGGGGGGAGGAATCCAATGAGCGCAAGGTCCACTTTAGGGTGGACCTCCGCTTTAAGAACTAGGGTATGTAAACTTTTTGATCAGGGTCATTTGGGTAGATTCTGTTGCCATTATGATTTAAAAAGAGTAAACGCAGTTGATTGATAATAAATGGCTAACCATGAGTGAAAGAAAAGTTTTCGTGTTATCATTCATATTCTCTGAAAAATGGCCAAGAAATATGGGCAGCATAAGTAAACTTATGAGCACAACTGTATAACTGCAATGAAATTGATGATTTCCTAAATGATCTGGCATGATATTACTTTATTTATATATTTATTTATTACAAAATAACTGTGTATTGGTGGTATGGTGCTGAGAGTTGTGAGCCCCCCTGGGGACATAATTTCCGGGAACTGTGGTGGTGTGTTCCGCGACAGAAAACCAGCGCAAACGTCATCCAAAGTGGATATGTATCCATGAAATAATCCTAATGTTTAATCAGGATTCTGACCAAAACTAACTGTGTAGGTCTTCTGTGAAAAATTTGTATATGTTCTAGTCCATGTTGTGCAATATAACCCAATACTTTAAAATGAGGTAGGTGCAGATGTATAGCTAGTAACAAAAGTGAAGCCCAATTACAGGGAAATGGAGAGTGAAGGGGATAAAAGGGAGTAAATGCACCACCAAGAAAACTTGAATGAACCAAGGAATAAATGGAAGGACAGGAATAGGTGACTTCTATGGACCAAGGTAATACCTGATGCATAGTGTCCATTGAGGGAGAGAGAACAAGCAAAGTACCTAATTACCTACATAGGTGCTGCCAAAGCACATCCCCAATGCCATGCAAGCATGCAGAGGGAGAGAGAGGCGCCATCACCTGAGCATGTGTATGTATATGTATGAATTTTATTGCATATATATTACTATTATTATGTTAAATTGTTTTGTACTCTGATTTATACTAATACAAAGACTATATATAAATATATGTACCAATAAACATCATTTTATACTCATCAATCCATTTACTGTATTTGCAACCGCGTACTTCATTTAAAGCTGAGTTCCAATAAAAAAAAAAAAAAAAAAAAAAAAAAAAAGACAGCAGCTAGGAATACTCCAGCTGCTGACTTTTAAAAATCAGACACTTACCTGTCTCAGGGTCTAGCGATGAGGGGGGACGTAGCTCCGCTCATGGTGCGGCATTGTCACTGTGGGCACCCGGCTGTGGCTTCAGACCCGGGCACACACTGCGCGTGCACAAGCCGTGCTGTGACTGGCCAGGCAATCATCTGGGGCCTGTAACGTGTCCCAGATGATTGTCGAGAGGGAGGCCGGAGAGGTGATCTCCCTTCCGACGCCACAGAGCCCCGGGAGGAAGTGGGAGCTGGAACCCTCTAAAAAGAGGGTTTCTGTTCCCCCCCCCCCTTCCCGTCAAAAAAAATGACATGCCAGGTGTAACATGTCAGGGGATCACCTTCCCTTAAATCGGAAGTTCCATTTTTGGGTGGAACTCCGCTTTAAAGTCCCACTTCCTTTTCTCTTTTTTGTTCATGTTGACAGGGATGGAGACATGACTAGGTCATTGCTTCATTTAAATTCCCAAACCCCTTCTTTTTAAGTATCAAGGTACCTAAAGACATGGATGAGCGAGTTCGGGCTGGAAGAACTTGACTGACCTTTACAGAGTCCTGACCTCAACCCGATAGAACACCTTTGGGATGAATTGGAGCAAAGACTGCGAGCCAGGCTGCCTTGTCCACATCAATGCCTGATCTCACAAATGCGCTTCTGGAAGAATGGTCAAACATTCCCACAGACACTCCTAAACCTTGTGAACAGCCTTCCCAGAAGAGTCAAAGCTGTTATAGCTGCAAAAGGTGGGCCAACTCAATATTGAACCCTATGGACTAAGATTGGGATGCCATTAAAGTTCATGTGCGTGTAAAGGCAGGCGTCGCAATACTTTTGGTAATATAGTTTATGTAAAGCTCTGCAAAATATTTTGCTGTATTAATACCTGTAATAAGAATAATGAAAAAAGATTCTGCTTGGAACATGCTCTGACCTTTCTAGGTAATATACTGTACAAATGCCTCCATTCCATCATGGTGAGCTATGTTGGTGTATAAAGATGACACACATCTGTTGTCACCAGTAAGGCCTTATCTTAAATAGTCAAAACCAGCGGCTGTAGGAAGTGGTTTATGTATGCACCCACCTTGGAAGTAGCAATGGGAGCCAAGTTTGTTCCCAGCCTGGTCAATTTATGGCCAGGTGGGAGGAGACTGTAAAATATGGAAGGGATTGGCCCCATTTTTGGCTTTAGAAGTGCTATATTGATCACCACTTAATCCAGGATCGAGACCCTGAGTCACTGACCAAATATATGGATTTTCTGAATGTTGGCAATAAAAACATCAAGTTGTTATATGAATATAGTAAATTGCAGGGTAATTTCCTTGATCTCACGTTATATATGAGTCATAATTGTAGAAAATCTTTCTTCAAAAGAAATATTGGGGAATGGTTGCACTATGCTGAGGTTTCTTCTACTCAACACCCACTGCTCACATCTCATTTTTAGATCCGATAAATTCATGATAATTTTCCTAAATCCAGTGGTCTCATAACGGTCTGCACTGTGTTTGATGCAGCACTACTGCATTAGTAATGCATTGTAATATTTATACAGAGCCGTATATGTGAGGTTTGTTTGTACTTGTAGCAAAAGGTCCACCCCATAGTTTAGGTCTCATGTTGCAACCATTGCACTTTCACCACTGAAAAAAATCGTCAAGTACTTCCAGCTTTACTCAAATGCCAAAATTTTGTTTGGTCACAAGATTTATAAGTTCAAATTGAAATGTTTTTGGCTTTATTTTAGACTAGCTTAAAGATTTACGAGAAGAATGTAATATTTTTAAATTGCATTGTTACTTTTTGATCAGTAGATTTTTATTTGATTTTGAAATCGGTATGTATTAGCTCATTTTTCAACAGTGTAACCTTAACATAGCTTCTTTGTCTGTAATACAGCTAATCTAATTTTGATTTGTTCAATAGATAGATATTTAGCTTTTTAGCACTGGGACATTCCCTGTAGTACAACTTAGAGTCTGGAAGGATTACTGCCACAAAATTGATTTTTTTTATAAACTTTTTAGCTGAGGAAACCGCAGTCTTAGGTTCGATGCAGTGAGTGTTAGAAAAATGTTAAGTTCATTACATTGATGTTTTTCTTATCCATGTGAATATAATTTGGAGATTACATGTGTCAGGGTTTATGGAATTATACAGTTTAATCTCTAGGATCTTAACATACCCAGAGCAGCTGGCAGTAAGTGCTGTTTGCTTTAGATTTCAGTATTTAATAGAATTAGACAGGATGAAAGAAATCAATGCTTCCACTGAAGATGAACATGAGGATATGTTATATAGTCTATTTGAACTATTTAATGCACAGATATGACAAACACAATCCTCTGGAACATCTTCGCTAACAAATTCTTTTGGAAATGTTGGTTTATAGGGCTAAGCTTTTAAAAAACATTCTATAACATGGTTAAATTTGAATGCATGCTTTTGCTAGCAGTATTGGTACATCAATCCAAGCCAGCTATTTGCAGAAGCTGGGCTGTGTAATAGGACTTTCTTTTCTTACAACAGGGGACACAGAGCCATAGTAATAATTATGTGGGTTATATCGGCATATCAGGTGCTGGACACTGGCCCGCCCTTTAAGGCGTAAATTCCCCCCCCCCCCCATATAACCCCTCCCATTACAGTGAGTCCTCAGTTTTTTCGCCAGTATTTAAGGTTTTGGGCACGTGTAAGGATGTGTGTACTGAGCTCCGTGGGCAGAGCCAGCCATCCTGACCGAATCCGTTCTGATGTCTCCGCAATGGACTAAATGAAAGGTACCTGGGCCTCTTCATCCGAAGACGCAAGGTTTTGCTTGCGAATGCTTTTAAGCTGGGCCCTGGGATCCAGTACTTTTTGGTAGTAAGGCCAATAAAAGTTTACTGGCAGGGTCTTCTCGCGGGTCCAGGATTGCGGGATTATCTGAGTGTACCCCTGTTCCTGAAGGTTTCCTTTGAAGGTTTCAGAGCCTACCGTGAAGGGCGAAGATTGTTTGTGTTTTTTTTTTTTTTTTTAAATCTCTTATTGGAACTAACGGCTCTGTCTTGTAAGAGCCATATTTCATCATGCATAAGGACGAGGTGGTTTGATGTCCTCATCCTGAATTTTCAACAAAAGTGGTAACAGGTTTTCATTTAAACCAAGATTATTATTCTTCCTTGTTTCTCCCCAGAAGCCTTAATCTGGGGAAGAGAAAGCACTACAGTCTCTGGATGTAGTAAGAATCT
This sequence comes from Lithobates pipiens, assembly GCF_037356315.1. Taxonomy (NCBI): domain Eukaryota; kingdom Metazoa; phylum Chordata; class Amphibia; order Anura; family Ranidae; genus Lithobates; species Lithobates pipiens. The sequence goes on along the minus strand of NW_027507718.1, from coordinate 104,277,341 downwards.
ACTGAATCTGAATCTATTTAAGGGCGACCACTCAGGTTCGCAAAACACAGGTTTTGTTTGTACTGCCAGAGAGTCCAAGATATGGACAGGCAGCGTCAAGATCCACTGTTTTCCAAATGGATTTATCAAGTGATTTATCAAGCTTCACCTTTAAAGAAGAAAATTCTTCCTTCTCATATTAAGAGCACATTCATCCAGGTCGATTAGTGCCTCTTGGGTGGTGCATCATCAGGCCTCTATGTCTCAGATCTGTAAGACCGCAACATTGGTCTTTGGTTTAGACGTTTATCCGATTTTTATTTTATTTTTTTTATTTTTTTTCAAATCAATATTAAAGGTTATGAGGAGATTGCCTTTGGGCACAGCATACACTGCAGGCTGCATTATGAGTCCTCTGGCCTCCTGTGTCCTTCGATTCTCCCCCCCCTTCAGTTGCCATTGCTATGGGACATCCCACATAGTTATTACTATGGCTCTGTGTCCCCTGATGTAAGAAAAGAAAATAGCTTACCTGTAAAAATCCTTTTCTTTGATGTACGTCAGCGGACACAGGGGTCTCTCCCTTCATCTTCTTTATACACTTTGATTGCTTGGCTACAAAACTGAGGACTCCCAGTAATGGGAGGGGTTACATCAGGGAAGTTCACGCCTTAAGGGGCATGCCAGTGTCCAGCACCTGATATGCCGATATAACCCACATAGTTAATACTATGGCTCTGTGTCCCCTGATGTACATCAAAGAAAAGGGTTTTACAGGTAAGCTGTTTTAAAAATCCTATTTTTTTTCTCGCAGCTTTCCCATCGCAACAAGAGAAAAAATGGTGAAAAGGATATCAAACTGAGATCAGAAGCTGTACAAGCTGGGTAACGGCTTATAAACACGCAAACTGAAACCAGAAGTGAAAAAATCCTCCTTACTTCCAGTTTCTGTTGGCAGAGAAGGGGGGGAAGGAATTTCCATTCCTTCCATTCTTCTCAGTCAATGTGATCAGATGGGGTAATGACACACCCCCTTCCAACATCTGTAAAGGTGATCGAGTGGCTCTCTGCAACCACCCGGATAATTTTTTACTAAAAATAGGATGGCCGGCTATTAAAAAAAAAAAAAAAAAAAAAAAAAAAAAACATGTCCTAGTATAATGGCACATATATAATCTCGATACATATAGACATATAGACATATAGACATATAGATATATAGATAGAGAGATATAAGAAATAATTGCATTCCAAGTTTGTGATGCTGCTGTAATTGAAACTCACCTGTATCAATTAACAAGTGCTGACAATATACAAATCACACCGGCAACGAGTTAAAATGGGGGGGGGGGGTAAACTGACTCAACCATTTTGTTGTGTCGCTCTGTGTGCCACATGGAGCATGGAGAATAGAAAGGGCAGAAAAGAATTGTCTGAGAATTTGAGAGCAGAATTTTTGAAAAGCATGGACAATCTCAAGATTACAAGTCCATCTCCAGAGATCTTACTATTCTTGTGTCCACTGTGCGCAACATTGTCAAGACGTTTAGGCTGGATTCGCACTTATGCATTTTTTGTGCTTTTTGCATTTTGCAGATTTGCACTACAGTCCATTTTGCATGGTTTTCTATGGAACATATTCTGTAGTGCAAATATGCAAAAAGCACTAAAAATGCATAGGTGGGAATCCAGCCTTAGAGCCCATGGCACTGTAGCTAATCTCCCTGGACTTGGACGAAAGAGAAAAATTGATCAGAGTTTGTCAACCTACCGGAGGAAGCCAAAATCCTTTTGGGAGAATGTGCTGTGGACAGACTAAACAAAATTACAGCGTTTTGGTAAAGACCATTATGCTACTGTTTTTTGGAAAAATAAATGAGGCCTGTAACCGCTTGCCGACCAGCACACACCGATTTACGTCAGCAGAATGGCACTGGTAGGCAAAAGGGCGTATGGGTACGTCCCCTTTAAGAAGTGGTGTTGTGGACTCAATGTCCACCAGGTTCCCGCGATCATGTCACGGAGAGGAAGAACGGGGAGATGCTTTTGTAAACAAAGTATTTCCACATTCTGCCTAGTGACAGGACAGAGATCACTGCTCTCGGTCATGGAGAGCAGTGATCCTACTTGGCAGAAACACAGGATCGCTGTCTTCCCTACGCACAGAACAGAAATCTGCCTTATTTACATGGGTAACCGCTGTTCTGCCTCTATTGGGAATGATCGTCGGGTCCCCAGCGGACATCGGGTCTGCCGGACCCACTGATTGGCTCCCGCTGTGTGCAGTAGACCCAGAAGCACAAAATCCCATACCTGTACCGCCGCCCCTCAGCACATATATACGTGGGGTGGTCAGCAGGAGGTTAACAAAAGGGGTGCTAACCTGGCGACACCCACTGTTTCCTGGCAACACTCACTGAGTCCTGGTCCCGACAGATGGGCTAGAAGAGCCAAACAAACATGGCAGGGAGGCGGCACTTCCAGGGGATCATGGAAGCTATCCGACAGTTGTACAGCTGCTCAGTCACTTCCATCTGAAAGCTGACAGTCTACTAACTAACATGTACAGTATATGCTGGGAAGTCTTTTTTGCTGTAAAATTACGTGGGACCCCCAAATATAATACTTTGTCACACCTAATTTGTGCAGCGGTCTTACAAGCTCGCTTTTTTTTTTTTTGGGGGGGAAAAAATAAATTTTTTGCATTAACCACTTGCTTACTGGGCACTTAAACAGCCTTCCTGCCCAGACCAATTTTCAGCTTTCGGTGCTCTCACACTTGGAATGACAATTACTCAGTCATGCAACACTGTACCCAAATGAATTTTTTGTCCTTTTTCCCCACAAATAGAGCTTTCTTTTGGTGGTATTTGATCACCTCTGGGGTTTTGAAATTTTGAAAAAAAACGCATATTTCTTTGTTTCTGTGACAAAATTATGCAAATTATTAATTTTTTCTTCATAAATTTTGGCCACAATTTATACTGCTACATATCTTTGGTAAAAAATAACCCAAATTGGTGGATATTATTTGGTCTTTGTGAAAGTTGGAGAGTCTACAAGCTGTGGTGCGAATCATACAAAATTGATCACATCTGATGGACTGGAAAGTAGACATTCCAAGGTATTTAGTAAGAGGCATGGTGAGCTTTTTGATGTCATTTTTTTCCCCACAATTCTTTGCAAAATTAAGATTTTTAATTTTTTTTAATTTTTTTTCCACAAAATTGTCATTGTAATAGGTTGTTTCTCTCACATGGCATGTGTATACCACAAATGACACCCCCAAAAAAATTCTGCTACTCCTCCTGAGTATTACAATACCACATGTGTGGGACTTTTTCACAGCCTGGCCACATAGAGAGGCCCAACATGCAGGCAGCGCCATCAGGTGTTCTAGGAGCATAAATTACACATCTAACTTGTTGACTACCTATTACACTTTTGAAGGCCCTGGAGCCCCAGGACAATGACACGTGATACTGATGACAGATGGCACTGATACGTGGCAATGATGACACTGATACGTGGCACTGATGGCACTAATATGTGGCACTGATGACAGATGGCACTAATACGTGGCACCGATGACAGGTGGCACTAATACGTGGCACCGATGACGCGTGACACTGATGACAGATGGCACTGATAAGTGGCATTGATGACACGTGACACTGACAACAGATGGCACGTGACACTGACAGGTGGCACTGATGACAAATGGCACTGATACGGGGCACTGATGACAGGTGGCACTGATGACAGATGGCACTAATATGTGGCACTGATGACAGATGGCACTGATGACAGATGGCACTGGCGCAGGATGGCGCTTTTTTTTATTTTTATTTTTTTTATTTTCCCACTTACGGCAGCTGCAGCCGCTCATCTCTCCCCTCTCACACGCTGTCTGTGTGAGGAGGGAGAGCGGCGCTGAGAGATGATCTCATATGTTTACATATGAGATCATCTCACTTTGGACACGCCGATCACGCTGTAAACGGCCGCTGTGATTGGCCGTTTACAGCGATCTGTGTTTGCCTGTTTCCGGGGGACGTGGCAAACACAAAACTTCCCCGATGCGCACCCGCGGTGGCGCGCATTGCGGAAGTAAACACCAGGACATCCAGGGACGGCCTCCCAGACTAATGCGCCTGCTCTATAGCCGTCATTCAGCTATAGGGCGGGCGGGAAGAGGTTAAAAAATAAGAATAACAGTTAAGTTAGCGCAATTTTTTCTTTTTAGGTTGTGAAAGATAATGTAAGGCCACGTAAATTGATACCCAACATGTCACACTTCAAAATTGCACCCGCTCGTGGAATGCCGACAAACTTTTACCCTTAATCTCCATAGGCAACATTTAAAATATTCTACAGGTTGCATGTTTTGAGTTAGAGGAGGTCTAGGGCTAGAATTATTGCTCTCGCTCGAACGATCGTGGCGATACCTCACGTGTGGTTTGAACGCTGTTTTCATATGTGGGCGCTACTCATGTATGCGTTCGATTCTGCACACAAGCTCGTCGGGAGGGGGCATGTCAAAAACTTTTTTTTTTTTTTTCATTTATTTTACTTTTTATTAATTTTATTCTGTGTTTTTTTTTTTTTTGGGTCTCTTTTATTCATATTTATTCCTATTACAAGGAATTGTAATGTTAAACAAAGCATGACTGGACTTCTTAAATATGAGATCTGGCGAAAATGTCAAGGTTTATGAATACTTTCTCAAGGCACTGTACATACAGTATATATTTTTATCATGATATTGCTGTATTTTTGAGTTGACTTATTTTAAAACTCTTTTCTGAAGGGACAAATTTACATAAATTTAATAATTCAGTGTTCTATTGTGTAGCTTTGGTGTCCGTTTAGTATATTTTGATATTTTGTATCTCTTGAGTTCTCTGCTGTTCTCGGAGATATTTGTTCTCACCCATGTGGCAGTTTAATATATCATGTAGATCACTTCTCCCATTGAGAATAGATGTGATCTACAAACGCTCTGAGAATCCTGAACGGCTTCTTTTTCTGTAATCTCACGATAGCTCATGAGATTTCAGTATCAGAACCCCAAAGTTAAATACGTAGCATTCCACATACACTGCACATATTAATAAAATATTAAAGATATAATCTCCCTAACCAATAAAGAGACACCCCATAACTGTAAAACATTACAATGATTAATACATAAGCATAACACATGTGCACATTTATGTGAATGGTGTAATCTGAAATGATTGTACTTTATTTATCATGCAGACATGTACCATTCATATAAAAACAATAAATATATATATATTAAATAGTTCTAAATAATTTTAAAAAGCATAACAATAAAAATATTGTTAAATTATAAATTAAATTAAATATTAAATATTAAAAATTAAATATTAAATAAATTAAATAAATTAAATAAATTAAATAAATTAAATAAATTAAAAATATAAATTAAAAATAAAAATACAGTCACTGCCCTATGCGAACTGCTGGGAGTGTCAGTGAAACGTTAATGACACTCCCAGATCAGTTCGCATATTGCAGTGCGATCTGCAAACTCGGACAGGAATCAGATCGCATGGTGTGAACACCCATGCGATCCGATTCTGCTGCGGACCAAAAAAAGGGTCCTGTGCGAGTTTGGGGCGGGTGCGATGCAAATTCAGCCATACTATTTAGGCCGGGTTCACACTGCTGCGGGGGGAGATCCGGATGTGATTCGCACCGCACTGCAGTGCAAATCACATCCGATCTCCGTAGCGATGCGAGTTCAGCCATACAGATAGTATGGCTGAATTCGCATCGCTCCCGCAGCAAACTCGCACGGGACCCTTTTTTTGGTCCGCAACAGAATCGGATCGCATGGGTGTTCACACCATGCGATCCGATTCCTGTGCGAGTCTGCAGATCGCACTGCGATATGCGGACGGAACTGGGGGTGTCATTAACATATCATTGACACTCCCAGCCGTCCGCATAGGGCAGTGTGAACTGCCGGCGGGAGGTGTGTGATGCGGTAAAACGCCGCGGATTCGCGGCATTCCCGCATCGCTATAGTGTGAACCTGGCCTAAGGCTGAACTCGCATCGCACAGAGATCGGATGTGATTTGCACTACAGTGCGGTGTGAATCACATCCGGTTCTCGTAACCGCAGCAGTGTGAACCCAGCCTTAGGCCGGGTTCACACCGCTGCGATGCGGGAACGCCGCGAATCCGCGGCGTTTTCCCGCATCGCATTACTCCCACTGCCCTATGCGAACGGCTGGGAGTGTCAATGATATGTTAATGACACCCCCAGTTCCATCCGCATATCGCAGTGCGATCTGCCGACTCGCACAGGAATCGGATCGCATGGTGTGAACCCCCATACGATCCGATTCTGTTGCGGACCAAAAAAAGGGTCCCGTGCGAGTTTGCTGCGGGAGCGATGCGAATTCCGCCATACTATCTGTATGGCTGCACTCGCATCGCTACGGAGATCGGATGTGATTTGCACTACAGTGCGGTGTGAATCACATCCGGTTCTCGTAACCGCAGCAGTGTGAACCCAGCCTTAGGCCGGGTTCACACCGCTGCGATGCGGGAACGCCGCGAATCCGTGGCGTTTTCCCGCATCGCATTACTCCCACTGCCCTATGCGAACGGCTGGGAGTGTCAATGATATGTTAATGACACCCCCAGTTCCATCCGCATATCGCAGTGCGATCTGCCGACTCGCACAGGAATCGGATCGCATGGTGTGAACCCCCATACGATTCGATTCTGTTGCGGACCAAAAAAAGGGTCCCGTGCGAGTTTGCTGCGGGAGCGATGCGAATTCCGCCATACTATCTGTATGGCTGCACTCGCATCGCTACGGAGATCGGATGTGATTTGCGGTGCGAATCACATCCGGATCTCCCCCCGCAGCAGTGTGAACCCAGCCTTATAAACAAATGTGAAGGACTCGGAGGATATATATATATATATATATATATATATATATATATATATATATATATATATATATATATATATATATATATACACACATACATATATATATATATATATATATATATATATATACACACATACATATATATATATATATATATATATATATATATATACATACACATACGGACACAACAGATATAAATATATACACACACAGATATAAAAAATTGTATATATATATATATATATATATATATGTGTGTGTAATTGGTAATTGTATAGTTAATGTAAATCTAACCTGCTCTTGATGGATGTTCCACTGCAGTAGAGAAATTTTTTACTTTCAGTATTGACCATGCAGGCAGATGGACGAAGGAAGAATCTATTCTCTCTCAGAGATCTCCTGATATCTCCACCTCTGGGCTGGAGAAGCCAGAAAGGAGAACTTGAAAGAGAATCACAGAGATAAAGTGGCATCTCTGTATACTAAACATGCCGTTTCTATTGCAGTCAATGCAGCCGTTCTGTGGACTGAGATGAGAAGAGAAAAATAGTTCTCCATCTTCTGATCTCAGTATATTAAACCTGCAATGCTCTGAGATGAGCAGAGATCATCCTGATCTCAGTTTATCTCAGTTTACTAAACGGACACCTTTATCACTTTAAATCTAGGTTCCCATAATTTCTTTTGATTACATTGATTCCACGCATACTACTCAAATCATTGAAATGAAAAATATCTAGCAATCAGGAGTTTGTTTCATATTTTACTTTTAATACGTTATTTATAGATCTATATCGTAGTACTACTAGGATGGCTGTTCTGTTATTTTTCTCAAGCATTTTCTTGTTGTCTCAAGTATTACTCTAAACTTGAAGTGGACCTGTCATGGCACAAGAACATTTAAAGTAATACAGTCCCCTAAAAGCAGGTTTCTGTACACAACTTTTGTTAGAAAAGATCATCATATACAGTCTTTAAAGAGGAAGTAAACCCTTCCAAACAACTTGGACCTACAGGTAAGCCTAGATTAAGGCTTACCTGTAGGTCCAAGCAATATCTCCTAAACCTATATGGTTTAGGAGATATTTGCCCGAAAATGGGCACCGCTGTCTACGGCGCATGCGCCGTAGACAGCGGCGTGCAGGCGCACTAAATGCGGCAAATCCAAGAATGGATTTGCCTAATTTGTCGACTCCTGTGCGCATGCGCGGGAGTGACGTCATCGCGGCTTCGCCAAATGGCAGCGGCGGAGCTGCGAGACGCGACTCCCGTGCGCATGCGCGGGAGTGACGTCATCGCGGCTGCGCCGCTGTGATTCGTCGGAGCTGCGAGACGCCACCAGCAACATGGATGCGGCGGACTACAGGGGACAGCGGCGACTTCGCTGGCTCCTGTGTCCGGTAAGTGACACATAATGAGCTACTATGCGATGCATAGTAGTCCATTATGCTTTACCTTTTGCAGGGAAAAAAAAGAGGAAGTAAACCCATTAGGGTTTACTTCCTCTTTAATTGCCCCTTCTCTCTAGCCCCAAGAATATGGAATATGTAATGCAAACCAAAGTTTGAAATCTGCACCTATGGTACTATTTTGCTAACATGGAGTTTGCTTGCTTAAGCTTTTTCTTTGAGGTCTCCTGAGGACTCTTAAGTTAGGTCTAAATTCTGAAGGGATTCATGCATTTAAGGTGATATGTAAGCATGAATGTCATAAAAAAAAATTCACCAATTTTTTTTTTTTTGGGCGTTTCTGCCTAAGCCAATTTTCATTTTATCTAAGTTGGGCACAATCTAGGTCTTAAAGTAAACACTTGTATACTTGTTACTTTGTGCCAAAAGCAGTGATTTTCACTTCTGTAAACATATCCAAAGAAAAGGCCTTGGACTTAGCCATTTCCAGACAAGGAAAAAAAAAAGAGAGACATCTGCATATAAAACTGGCATGTGAACTGCCCCACTGCGACAATACATGTCACCCTAAACACTGCTTTTAAAACATAATTTTCATGTTTCGTGCTCTGTATTATATCTTAAGTTGAAGATTATTCAAGTAACTAAACTTCAACATGGAGGATTATACCTCGATTAAAAGTACGTTTGCTCAAAATGAGATTTGGATGCTTATTTAACCTTTCAAAGGAGGCAAAGGGCTGGGTGTAATTGAGTCTGTCTGAAAGCTAAATCCATTTAGTCATGGGGAGCCCTATTTAACTTTGTCTTTTGCTAGCAAGCTGCTGTGTAACTTGTAGCCACTGCTTACAATGTGCCAGTATTCTTCAAATACTCTAAGTATACAAGCACACATTGGAGTATTCATCCATACATGTAGCATCATTCAGATGGTCAGCTTGATTGAATTAGGTTTGGTCCTTTGTGTGCCTGCGGGATTTTTTCCCTTTTGGTAGCTATAAAATGAAATTGGCACCACCTGTTGAGGTTTTCTTTAACCCATGTTGCTTGCCACTAGTAGGAAACGCCCAAAAAAAATGTATATTTCAGATAAGCTGCGCGTTAGTATTATGCTAAACAATTATATAGATTAGCTATCCAACAAACATGTTTGTTTTACATGTCAGCTTGTTAAGAGCATTCTAATGCTCTAAGAAGCTGTCACTTTATCATTTGTCAACTGATTCTTATTCTCTTGTTTTGGAAGGTTCTTTAAGTTAAGGTGGACCATTCTGCAACTTTGCAAGTATGCATGAATGAATGACTGACCTGTCACAATAAACGGTAACAGTAACATTTTTAAAGTTGAGTAACGTTTAAAGCAAAGTGGTGTGCTTTATAGAATGTGGGTTGTGCAGGGAGTGTTATAACTTACCGTCTTTGGAGCTCTTGCATTTTGTTTGGAATGTGTTTGTTGCAGCATCTAAAAATTAGATTAGATTAATGAGGCATAAGTGGAAACATCTGTGCTTTAGTGTTAACCTGGTACACACGTTTTTTTTTTTTTTTTTTTTTTTGTTTTTTTACGTTCAACCCAGCATTTGTTTAACTGGACTGAAAAAAACAAAGACATAAAAAACTGAGGAGCACATTGTACTAACTATGTGGTGTTAAAAAAATCTAATAAGTGATGTTGCGCTCCCTTAAAATGCATAAACGACTCTCAACTGCATACAAAATTGCATACATCAGTTATTACAATTGTCAATCCTGTCATTTGTAATAACTGATGTGGGGACAATATCCATAACCCGGAAGTAGGGGTACACCACCTGGATAGCCTGAGATCCCTGTTTTCTGCTGTTTGCCTTACAGCAGTAAGGTAAGGGGCCATTTCACTTGATGTGTGTGGAACACTGAAGAGGCACAGGAGTGTGTACACACTGGTTTATTTGGCACCTTGTACCTGGAGAAGCACTGTACGAAGCACGTGGCACTTTATATGCTGTTTAAGAGACTGTTTTCCTTTTCTTTAGTTTATATATTTTAATTGCACTGTGTGATTCACGTTTATGTTATTATCAATACAGTTTGCAGCGTTTTTGTGAGGAATAAGTTTGTGTGCATGACATATTCCCACTGGTGTATGCGATTTTTGGAGACACTGGACACTCTTATTGTGAAAATGTTTTATATTTTAAGTATAATTTGCAGCACTTGACACTTTATTTATGGACTACTCCTGATCACGATAGAGGAGTTCACATTACTGTGCAGTCATATGTAACTGTGTATGTAATTATTAGGCACTTTAGATTTAATGTGATTTCTATCAAGCACTTGGACACTTTTACATTGTATGTTTAGTTTAATTTTCAGCATCTGACACTTTATTTACGGACTACGGTCTGGCACGATAGTTGGATTTATAGTATTGGTATATGCAACTTTGTATGCAATTTTGTATGCAGTTGAGAGTCGTTTATGTATTTTAAGGGAGCGCAACATCACTTATTTGATTTTTGTCACACATTTTTCAGTGGTAGGGTTTTTACCTCTGTCGGTGTTCTGCTGCAACCCACCCCTAGTATTTAGTGAGATTTGTGTATGATAGCGCGGGGATATCCCAATTTTAACTATGTGGTGTTAGTACAGTGATCTCCCCACTGTGCTATTGTGTTCTGACCCCCCCACCCCAGCCAGAACACCCCAGTCAGCACTTGCAGCTATTGGTTGCAACCGTTGATTGGATGTCGATTGGCCGCTGGATGTTCAGCATGCCCATTCCATGGGAGCCGGGAAGGTTACTGTACATACTGGTCAATTCTAAGTAATTTTCAAGAAAAAAAACTGTTTTTAACTTGTAAACAACAAATCTCAGAGGCTCGGTCCTTAAGTGGTTAATCAGAACAGTTTTCTTCTGAAAAATACAATACATTACATTTTTATTCTGTCATACGAGAATTTTTGTAACTTTAGTAACCTCTTTTATATTCGATGTGGAGACTAGCATGTAAAAAAAACAAAAACAAAAAACGGACGATCATTCGTCCAATAATCTTATGTGTACCAGGCATTAGGGTGGGAGAACGGAGCAAAATGACAACTTCACAGTGTGATATTGCCTGAAGGTTTTTTTTTTATTTTGTTTGCTAGATTTACCTTCCTTGATCTAATCGCTTTTCCATCACATTGATAGAAGAATAATTAAATGCCTTTCACAGAAAGGCGGGACTTTTGAGGAACCAAAATGAACACAATTCCATCTTAAAAAAATAGGATATCCTTTTTTTATTTGTAAAAACATTTTATATAAAATATCCCTAAGCAATATCTGTTAGTTGGTCCCAATTTTGTGTATAGATACCCATCTGTGGCTTACGCTATTTATAAATGTAAGGATTCGATTTTTATTTATTTTTTTTAGAATTTTTGCTTGGTTTATGTTCATTTTTTTTTTAAATCCGCAAAATATGAAATACAGTATAATACTATGGATTTTTAGTCTGAGACATCAGATGTAGCTTTTTTCAGCTAGAAAAAGTCTCTCCTTATTAATTCTTGATGTTAAAAAAACAAAACAAACAAAAAAAACAGCTTTTGTCACTACTGTGTTCTCCCAGTGATTCATGGTTTGAAAGAAAGCAGCTCCGCTCATGGGTAAACCCGCAGTGCTCTGGGAGTCTCCAGTCATGTATTGTTAATTTCTAAAAACATAGTTGTATGTAAATAAAAACAGACCTAAAACTTGAAAAGGAAGCTATAATAGCTTAAATATTTTAAAAAGTTTTTTTTGGTTTTAAACTAATCTTTCATGTAGATGAGTTTACTACGATTACTAATAGTTTTTCAAATTGTATCGGTTTGCCTGCACATATTTAAATATAGCAAATACATACAAATTCACTGATGAACTTTAAAAATCAAAACAAAATTTATTTTCACTACATTTTTCTGCATAAGCCTGTCTGTTATTATTTAACCACTTCAGCCCCGGAAGGTTTGACCCCCCCTTCCTGTCCAGGGCACCTTTTACAATTTGGCACTGCGCTGCATTAACTGGTAATTGCAGTTACCCAAACAAAATTTGCATTCTATTTTTTCCACAAATGGAACTTTCTTATGGTGGTATTTGATCACCTCCGCAGTTTTTTATTTTTGCAATATAAACGAAAAAAGCCTGTAAATGTTGAAAAAAATATTTTCTACTTTTTGCTTCAAAAAAATACAATAAACTCAATTTCAGTCAAACATTTAGGCCAAAAAGCATTCAGCCACATGTCTCGGGTAAAAATTATAAATTCATTAAGCGTATTTTTTTTTGTTTGCGCAAAAGTTATAGTGTCTACAAACTAGGGTACATTTTCTGGAATTTATGCAGCTTTTAGTTTGACTGCCCATCTAATTTCTTGAGGTGCTAAAATGATCCCCCCCAAATTCCCCCATTTTGGAAAGCAAACGCCCCAAGGAATTTGCTGAGAGGCTTGTTTTTGTCACAAGTGCTTGTGTTAATTTTTTTTATTTTTTTTTGTAATTTTTCAAAGTTGTCACTAAATGATATGTTGCTCAAACATGTCATGGGCATATGTGAAATTATACCCCAAAATACATTCTGCTGCTTCTCCTGAGTATAGGGATACCACATGTGTTGGACTTTTTTGGAGCCTAGCTGGGTACAGGATCCCGAAACCAATTTCCGCCTTCAGGCTTTCTAAGGGTGTACGTTTCTTTGATTTCACTCCTCACTGATTATCACAGTTTCGAAGGCCATGAAATGCTCAGATAGCACAACCCCCCCATGACCCCCTTTTGGAAAGTAGACACCCCAAGCTATTTGCTCAGAGGCATGTTGAGTATTTTGCAGATCTCACTTTCGCTTTTTGTCACAAAGTTTTGAAAATTGAAAAAAAGAATTGTTTCCTTTTTTTTTTCTTAATTTTCCAAAACAAATGAGAGCTGCAACATAACCATTAGAAAGCCTGAAGGCAGTGATTGGTTTTTGGGATCCTGTACACGGCTAGGCTCCCAAAAACTCCTACACATGTGGTATCTCTGTACTCAGGTGAAGCAGCAGAATGTATTTTAGGGTGTAATTTCACATATGCCCATGGTATGTTTGAGAAATATATCATTTAGTGACAACTTTGAAAAATTACAAACTACTGGGGACACTAGTATAGATCTGATCAGATCAAAGTTATTGATCCGTTCACACATTATACTACTAAGGGAGGTGTATGGTGCGTGTGTGCGTGGGTGTTGGTGCTACTGGCACTAATCTAACGCTGCCTGGGGCTGATGCAGACCCCAACTGATGCCAAAAACTGATATGACCCGCTGGGTGATCAGGGGGTTAAACCTTTATTGGGTAATATACAGCGGGTGCCCTGACCCTGTAAAAAACTAACCAGCATCACCTGTGACACTAATACGTGATTACTGGTGACGGGATGAAAGGGATAACTAGGGGGCAATCGGGGTTAAAACCTTTATTAGGTAATACAGTGGGGCAAAAAAGTATTTGGTCAGCCACCAATTGTGCAAGTTCTCCCACTTAAAAAGATGAGAGAGGCCTGTAATTGTCGTCATAGGTATACCTCAACTATGAGAGACAAAATGTGGAAACAAATACAGACAATTGCATTGTCTGATTTTTTGAAATATATTTGCAAATTATGGTGGAAAACAAGTATTTTGTCAAAATCCAAAAGTCAATCTCAATACTTTGTTATATATATATCCTTTGTTGGCAATGACAGAGGTCAAACATTTTCTGTAAGTCTTCACAAGGTTGTCACACACTATTGCTGGTATGTTGGCCCATTCCTCCACACAGATCTCCTTTAGAGCAGTGATGTTTTGGAGCTGTCGCTGGGCAACAGACATTCAACTCCCTCCAAAAGGTTTTCTATGGGGTTGAGATCTGGAGACTGGCTAGGGCACTCCAGGACCTTGAGATGCTTCTTACAAAGCCACTCCTTCATTGCCCAGTGGTGTGTTTGGGATCATTGTCATACTGAAAGACCCAGCCATGTTTCATCTTCAATGCCCTTGCTGATGGGAGGAGGTTTGCACACAAAATCTCATTATACATGGCCCCATTTATTCTTTCATGTACACAGATCAGTCGTCCTGTTTCCTTTGCAGAGAAACAGCCCCAAAGCATGATGCTGCCACCCCCATGCTTCACAGTAGGTATGGTGTTCTTTGGTTGCAACTCAGCATTCTCTCTTCCAAACGAGTTGTGTTTCTACCAAACAGTTCTACTTTTGTTTCATCTGACCATATGACATTCTCCCAATCCTCTTCTGGATCATCCAAATGCTCTCTACCAAACCTCAGACGGGTCGGACATGTACTGGCTTAAGCAGGGGGGACACGTCTGGCACTGCAGGCTCTGAGTCCCTGGCGGCATAGTGTGTTACTGATGGTAGCCTTTGTTATGTTAGTCTCATATCTCTGCAGGTCATTCACTAGGCCCCCCTGCGTGGTTCTGGGATTTTTGCTCACCGTTCTTGTGATCATTTTGACCCCACGGGGTGAGATCTTGCGTGGAGCCCCAGATCGAGGGAGATTATCAGTGGTCTTGTATGTCTTCCATTTTCTAATTATTGCTCCCACAGTTGATTTCTTCACACCAAGCTGCTTGCCTTTTGCAGATTCGGTCTTCCCAGCCTGGTGCAGGTCTACAATTTTGTATCTGGTGTCCTTTGACAGCTCTTTGGTCTTCACCATAGTGGAGTTTGGAGTGTTACTGCTTGAGGTTGTGGACAGGTGTCTTTTATACTGATAAGTTCAAACAGGTGCCATTAATACAGGTAATGAGTGGAGGACAGAGGAGCCTCTTAAAGAAGAAGATGCAGGTCTGTGAGAGACAGAAATCTTGCTTGTTTGTAGGTGACCAAATACTTATATTCCACCACACTTTGCGAATAAATTCTTTCAAAAATCAGACAATGTGATTGTCTGGATTTGTTTCCACATTTTGTCTCTCATAGTTGAGGTATACCTATGATGACAATTATAGGCCTCTCTCATCTTTTTAAGTGGGAGAACTTGCACAATTGGTGGCTGACTTAATACTTTTTTGCCCCACTGTATATGGGGTTACCTCTTTTCTCTTTAGCAGTATATTGCAGTCCTGTGACTTCGATCAGTGTCTGGCTGAGCATTGTTTAAAGCTTATGGGAGGAGTTTTCAATCTCCTCTAACTGTCCTATGAGACTGCCTGACCCCTGACCTTGTCTGGACAGTGCTGATTGGCCCTGTGCTGATCACATGCACCCTCCCACAAAAAAAACTCTTACAATCCTCACCAGACTGAGCATGTACAGAGTGCTCCCAAAGCTCTGTTCTATCAACAAATGGATTGGGAACAGTAAAAGAAGGGGAGAAGAATCAGAGGAGAAAGGATCAAACAGCCTTTTTACCCCTTATGTTCCACAGCAAGTATAACGAGCATGGCTTTACTGCATTAACAGACTGATTTTACTGTTGTGGGTTTATTAACACTTTAAGGTCTGTCGTGCATAGGCTTATCAAATTAGTTAAGGTGAGTGTCTAATCCTTTTGTAATTTGATTTATTCCTCCATAACATTCAGTGTAAATACATGACAAAAAACATTAATGCACAGAAGAGGCATCTGAAACGCCTGTGTCTACGAGCTCATATTTTTTAGATACCATTTCATTGTAGCATGTTGTTCTTTACATTTTTCTTTTGTTTGTAATCCATACATTTTTGTCTTTCTGTTCCAAGCACTTCATCCTGATTTTAGTCACCTAAATTATATCAAGTTTTTTAAATTGTTATATTTAATCTGATACTACATATTCAACCATGTGTCTGTTTTTTTTTTTTTTTTTTTGTAGAGCCCTTGGATATATGCAATTTTGATAGGTTCTCTAAATTTTGTGAACTGTATTAAAGAATTACTAGACACATTCAGCCTAGGTTCAGGTTAATTTGACAAAAGTGATTAAAAAGGCCTAAAAGGAATCAGAATTTAATATGCTATGATCAGGTATACTTCGTATCTTTAAGCTAGCATAATATGCCCAAGATAAATTTTCTTATTAAGAAGAATTTAACAAATAATATAATGGAAATTTTTGTTAACTGTGTTCTTGCTCACTTATGCATTAAAGATGTGAGATATTAAAAAAATGGTAGGGAGGCATAAGTATTGTACATTTTAATAAAATCATTTTTTTTTTTTTAATATATATAGTTTAGAAGTACAAAATTGCCAGAAGAGTAGTCTATATTTTCTAACTTTAGAACAAGTATTTTAAATGTTTGCAGCAACAAGGAATACAGATATAATGTATTTAGAGTTTAGAGAGAGGCCAAATAGTGCTTGAAATGGGGCCTTCAACAGAGTAAAGGGCATCATTAAAGCTGAAATTGAGTGGCAAAAATTTCCACTTAAATATATTCCTCTTTATTTGCAAAATATATAAATCTACTTTGTCTGAACTAAATACATTTGGAATCCCAGAAACTGAGGTGCTTTACAGGCGTTTTAGTGCTAAAAATAGCGCCTGTAAAGCGCCTCTCCTGTCCCTTCAGTTTGAAAGCCCTAGTGCTTTCACGCTGGAGCGTTGCGCTTGCGGGAAGGTAAATGTCCTGCAAGCAGCATCTTTGGGGAGCTTTAGGGGCAGTATATACACTGCTTCTAAAGCTCCCCTGTCCATTGAAATAGGCAGCGCTGCTTTACAGCCACTATATATACTTTTTTGGATGATCGGTATTCCCCGGTTACATGATAAACTGCACAGTTTCTCCAGTGCTAAGAGTTCAGATAGGAAGAGATTTCCACTGCAGCCTGTATACATGCCCACATGTGTGATGTCAATATCATGTGACCTGGTTAGCTTTGAGAACAAGTAAATGTTCTCTCCAGCATAAGACACAACTGATCATGTGCAGGTTGGCTTCCCTGCGTGTATTAGCTGGCCTTACCCAGATAGACAGTGCATACAGGATAAAACAGCCTTTTTACACAATGCAGGGGATTAACCCCTTAAGTTCCACAGTGAGTACAATAAGCATGCTTTACTGCCTATACAGACTGATTTTACTGTTGTGGGTTTAGTGCACTTTAAATGTCCTAAAGTGCTACTGACCCATAAGGATGTGTTCAGAAACTTTTGTAAGCAAGGGAATTTGAATTTTAGCAATCAGGAATAAGGCTAAACACAGGCAATTAGTTATTCAAAGATATTGGGTAAGTATCAGTACCAACATCCCAAAATGGAGAAATACAAAAAAAGCTTATAGGTACGGGACTTTTTAGGTACCCATTTAAAGCGATAACACACTACAATTGAATAAAACAAACAAATATTTTTTTTATTGGAAAAAGATTAAAAAGAGAAAATGTAATGACTACAATAATTCCTGTTGTCATGAGTCTATACATACAACCTATCACAGACACACAAGAATTACAGCACTCAAATACATAAGAGTATTCTATACTCCATCCCAATTTTTTCAACATGTTTCACCGATGTGGGTTCTTCAGGAAAAGGGGTGCAAAATATTAGATGTACAGAAAGGTATATCGCACTCTAGATGTATATAACAGGAAAAACAAAAATTAATAAATTACAATGCACATGTTGTTAACAAATATACAGTGTACATTTTTGCAAATCCGTGGCTCAACAACTCGTACACCCAAGGAATTCCCTAAAAAAAAAAAAAAAAAAAAACAACCCCCCCTTTGTAAAACACAATATTACATTTTTCCCTTACCTCCAAAAAAGGGAGATGCAGGGGTCAATTCCAGTCAAAGTTCCCCACCAATCTCATCACCCATACAGCCAAAAATGGTCCAAGGAAAAGCCAGATAGCCTGTAGAGAGGGATAAACTTGCTAACTTTCTCTAAAGGGTAAAAAGATACCTGCGATGGCATTTAACAAATAAGTCTATTAAGCAAAGCTATAGATAGGGGCAGGGGAACATTCCAGCCCAGACTTCAACAAATGAACTGCACCTACCTCCCCCTCAAAGTAACTTGAAACATCTAAATGCTTCCAGAAGCTCGGGTAAACTCTGCAAAGAGCTAAGTTCTAGTAAACAGGTTTTTTCAAGATCTGAAAATATAAGTGAAAAAAAGTAGAAACCAAGACAGAAAATACTTTGAAGTCCAGCTTCTTACTAAATTCATTTGGATATGCCCCATAAAAAGAAGTAAACTCTCACCTTTAGTTTCACTAAAACCCTTATACAGGGCACCCCAGTGAATCCCCAAGGGGGGGGGGGGTTGGCCTGAGCGGCCACAAGGACCCCAAAAAGGGAGAAGATGCACGTCACCAGCAGAAATGATTGAAAAATTCAAACATTTAATTTTTTATGAAGAAAATGTATTTTTATTGGCTATGTTTTATAGCAGAAAGTAAAAAAAAAATTTTTCCCTAACATTGTAAGTCTTTTTTTTGTTTATATCGCAAAAAATACAAACACGGAGGTATCAAATACCATCAAAAAAAAGCTCTAGTTGTGGGGAAAAAAAGACATACATTTTGTTTGAGTGCAGCGTTGCACTACCACACAATTCTCAATTAAAGGAACGCAGTGCCGTATCACAAAAAATGGTCTGTTCAGGAAGGGGGGGGGGGGTTGTAAATCTTCTGGAGGTCAAGTGGTTAAGAATCTGAGTTAAGAAATCTATGCTCCTTGTATTTTACCAGGGCATGCTTAAAAGTTGCCAGAAATGGTAAACGCGCAACCATTTGATCCTTGTGATTTATGCAGGATCCCACGACAGATGTACATTACAGGGCAGAGCAAACAGGGATACATCTTTAAGACAACAACCACCATTTGGTACCAAAACCCTTTAAAAGAAAAGTATTGGTGATATTGTTTTGTCATGAATACAGGTATAATCAATGATGGCTAAACCTGTCACTTGCATATGTGATTCTAGATGCAAGCTTCTGTTTGATTTTTAGTATCAGTGTCGGTACAAAAGATACTGACACATATACAGTCTGTTTTCTGTGCAGTTTTTAGTCACATGCTTTTGAATTTACAGAATACAGTTTGATTTTGAGGGGCACATTATATGTAGAATTTCTTATACTATATCCACTATCATTTTTTATGTTTTGTATAGGTTTTAATTGCATGCATAGTGTATGCTCAGAGAGATCCTTTGCCAAAGTTCATTATGTAGAATTAGGCCCAGACTCGGTGCAGTGCACAGAACGTGTACATTTTTTTTCATGTCTTCAGTAGAAGAGGATGCATTTTAGAAGCCTCACGATGCTCTTGAATGCATAAAAAAGTACATGTGTCCAGAGAACACTGCAGTTGTGCTAAAAATCAGAAAGCCCACTTAGAGGCAATCAATAAAAATAATTAAAAACAATCCCATAGAAAAGGAATATGCAATTAGTGTACCTCCAGATGTT
This sequence comes from Lithobates pipiens, assembly GCF_037356315.1. Classification (NCBI taxonomy): domain Eukaryota; kingdom Metazoa; phylum Chordata; class Amphibia; order Anura; family Ranidae; genus Lithobates; species Lithobates pipiens. Next base: position 104,257,601 of record NW_027507718.1, on the reverse strand, counting down.
GCAAAGCTACAAGTCCCATCATGCCTCTGCTTCTGGGTGTCATGCTTGTGGCTCAGTCTTGCTATGCTTCATGGGACTTGTAGTTCAGCAACAGCCGGAGGTCAGTTAATTGCATATCCCTGCTATAGAAAGTGCAATAATCACACTTAACCAGTCCTGAGATTTTCACTTTGTTTCAGAGTGATGGAGTCTTCAGCATCCAAATCAGGTATGTTGAAAGTGTGCCTGCTGTGTGCCATAGTTCCATCTGCTGGCTGCTATGTCAATACTGGTTTCCTTCAAGGTTGCATTGAAACCGTTCTCTACTTTTTTTTCTTTAAAAGTCTGACACATCCCCTTCTATGTCACAGCTAGAGCTCTCCAATAATTGAGGAGAATGACCATTGCTGATTGTAGAACTAAAGGTCTGACTCCGTAGAAAGCCTTTCAAACTTCTGCAGTGAGACCACTGCTTCCAACCAAGGATCAACTGTTCTCTGCAGCTGATGGCAGGGGACAGACTTTGCAACTGTGACTACCTTAGAAGGGAAACCTGGGGAACTGCACTCCTGGAACAGCTGCCTGTTCTGTGGTGCAGCTGTGGATCGTCTAAATGCATATTCCAGCTATATAGGGGGGCATCCAGCTTCTTAAAGGGAACATACATTTTGCTGAACTGGACTGTGGAAGTGACTACAAGCCCATCTTCTTCCCATGTAAATAGGGCTGATACACAGTAGACCTGTATTGTTATATGGGTCAAAGTGATAAGGTGTGGGCATAATTGTCATGGAGGTGGAGCACAATTTCATAAGTTTTCTGTGGAGCACTGGAGTCTTGGTGAAAGAGTGTCGCAGAGGTTGACATAATTACTATATCATCACAATGGATGGACTATAAAGACTTTTATGTTTTTAAACTGTTCATTTCACAAACATTAAAATTTTAAAAATTTTTATTAATGCTGTTTGTTAGCAATTTTATTTTAAGGATTGAATTATATTTTTAGCACGTGGCCTTAATATGTCTCCATTTATTGTTAATGTAAGCTGTGCATATATGGTGTCAGCAGAAGCTTATTGGTGTGTGATTGATTTAATTTGCTTTTGGGCTTTGACACTTAAATTGACGGCAGCGCAGGAGTAATTTGTTTAATATAAAATGTTGAATGTGGTGTGCCTGCTGTGCACCATTATTCCATCTTCTGGCTGTTATGTCACTACTGTTTTCCTTCAAAGTTGCAGGAAAACCAGTCATTTTTTTGCAGGAGTCTTGACACCCCCCCTGCTGGGTCACAGCTAGAGCTGTCCAATCACTAGGGAGCATGAACTTTGTTGATTGTAGAACTATAGGTTTGATGATTTAAAGGGCTATGAGACCTCTGCAGTGAGACCACTGCTTCCAACCTGGGATCAACTGTCCTCTGCAGCTGTTGGCATGGGACAAACTTTTCTGCTATGGGTACTTTAACAGAAAACAAATATAATGAACAGCTTTGTATTGATGCACCTGCAATGTATTTAGCCAATTTTAAACTGAAGATTCAGTTGCACTTTAAAAGCTGACTTTGGGTCATGCTCTCTATAGATTTCAAGCTTAAAGAGAAGCTCCAGGCTCCTTCAGAAAAAGATTAAAAGTCAGCAGCTACAAATACTGCTGACTTTTTAATATTAGGGCACTTACCTTTCCCAGAATCTATCCTCACCCAAGCCAGATTTTTTCATTCTGCTATCAGGTGCTGCCGCCACCATCTTGACTAAGGTGAAATTGGCAGTTAAGCCTTGGGGCTTCACATCTGGTTTTGTACTGCACATGTGCAAAGTTAGCTGCACTTTGTGAATGGGACGGCTGCAGGGAAAGGAGGGGGTGAACTGTCAAAACCAGGTACCCACTCCACTCCAAAGGTGCCAAATATGGCAGCGGGGGGAGGGGGGTGAGGCGCGAGGCGCACAAGCAGAGCATTCCCTTTTGCATGGAGCTCCGCTTTTAAAATTTCAGCTTTGCTTGTATTTTAATAAATGAGAGACCGTATGTAGCTGATTCAGAATACCAAGTTTACATTACAGCTAAATGGAGTGTGTTTGAGAGATTTCTATAGTTAGTAACAACTTGTTCATTTTCTGCAACTTGTTTTCGTTTCCTCACCTAAATCCATGTTTCTCTCAGCCCCCCCCCTTACCACAGTCTCTCAGCTGAGACCCAATTAAAAGGTTATGGTTCATCCAATTAACAGAGTATTGAACTCATGATTGCCAAACACCAAAATGGGATTTGAGTCCTCAGACCATGTTCCTCCTGCTCAGCCACTCTTAAATTCTGTTGTGCTTGCCAGTGATATACAATACTCTGCTAATTAGTTGCACAATTCCCTTTTAATTGGGTATCAGCTGAGACCAGATTAAGTAACAAAAATTTAAAGCATACAAATAAATGAGCTTGAGCTCATTGCATCTCATAAACATATTCACCTGTGCTTAGAGCACCTGTTTTTTAATTCTGTATTATTTTAGTTATTTTTGTTCTAAAAAAAAGAAAAAAAATCCACATGTTTTTAGAGTGTGAATTATAATTTTTTTTCCCCCACAGCGTAATAGATCTTTTGTCCACAATGTAATAGGTCTATATCACTTTGCCCACTCAGAACCTCTGATAATTGCCTTTGTTGCATTCTCCTTTTTGCTCCATCAGGTATGAAAATGCCCAGGAGACCAGGTACAAAAATTCTTACCTGTCTACAAGGTGGGAAAACTTCCTGCTCTCCTAGTACCCCCGGCTAACCAACTTCCCTCTTTCAGATTTCTTCAGGTTTCTCAGGTGACATGCTCAGTCTTCCTTTTTATCTCTTCTATGGCTGTGGGAGGTCCTCTTCTAATACATATAAAGTGGTACATAGGTATTGACATGAGTGCTGCTCTCCATCAATATGAACTTTATAGCATAATTGTATCATAATTTGTATAGCTAGTTCCAATGTATTATTTGGTAACAGTAGGTTTGATTACTTCGCCTTTATAGTATTGATATTTATATTGACTGTATTTTATGTGGAATATTTGTATAGTCCATGGACAGTGGAGGTTGGACTTCTAATTTGTACATTCTTCCTCTTAGTTTGTTTTAATGATACTCTTACCCCAAGAGGTGAGAATTGGGTATTAGTTATTTGGAGGCTCCACTTTAAATGGCAGCCGCAGTATATTGTTAATACTACTTTTTGGCCATAAAAAGGAGTATGTTGGACACTACTAGTATGAATGTTTCAAAGACAACTTCCTGGTATGCTCATTGGGTAGAATGGGTCGTCCTCCCGCAATTTGTTTATGGAGTACATAGTAAGTGGTGAGTCGGTGCTGTCTCCATGCCCCCAATGACGTCAGTTTTGATGAAACACTTGGTTTTGATGACACACACCAATCGGGTCCTGAATATTGAAAATCCAAAGCGCTATTATTTATGCTACATGTTTACAGCTTTAATCTTCTTTTTTGTGCTTGGCCCTTCTTTCTGCAAACGTGAGGTTTGGAGGGATGTAGAGAAGTGGTGGAATTCCGGTACCATGGCATTTATATTAACCATGAGCAATATGACTACTTGTGGTCATGCCTTTGGCTTAAAACTATGGTGTGACACTATGGTGGAGTGGAATTTATCTGAATGAGCATATTTGAAGATTACCTTTTTGTTTTACATTTCGACATAAAATGACTATGTGAGTCTGCATTCTTCTTTTATTTATTTTTTCACGTGCAGTGTTGAAAATAATTATTTGATCCCCTGCAGATTTTGTTAGTTTGCCCACTTACAATGAAATGAAGGGTCTATAATTTTTAACATAGGTGTATTTTTAAATAATAGAGAGCATATCAATCAAAAATCCAGAAAAAAAAGCACATGGTACAAATGTTATAAATGGAGTTGCAGTTCATTGAGTTGAGAAGTATTTGATCCCCTACCAACCAACAATATTTCTGGCTGCCACAGACTGACTCATGTGGTACACAGAGTAGTCCTGTCAACTTGTTATGTGTATGAAAGACACCTGTCCACAGAATCTTTCTTCTATTCAAATGTCACCATCATGGGCAAGACTAAAGAGTTGTCAAAGGACATCAGCGGTAAGATTGTAGATCTGCATGAAGCTGGAATGGACTACAATACCATTAGCAAGAAGCTTGGAGAAAAGGAGACAACTGCTGGGAGCAATTATTTGCAAGGGGAAAAAATACAAATAATCATCAATTGCCCTTGGCCTGGAGCTCCATGCAAGATTTCTCCTCATGGGGTAAGGATGAGAAAAGTGAGGGATCAGCCTAGAACTACACAGGAGGAACTTGTGAATTATCTGAAGGCGGTTGGGATCACAGTCACCAAACAAACCATTGGTAACTCAATACCAAAAAGTAATATGAAGAGAAACAAAGCGGGTGTTCCAAGGGTGACCTGCTGGTATTTACGTGATTGTCTAATCACACACAAAAAATCCTTATATATAAAAATACTTTTTATTGTACAGCAATTAAAAAATCTTACATATAATTGCATCAACAAATGAAACCATACAGGAAAAGCAAGAATTACTGTCCAGTGCAATGATTCAATTACCCATTTCGTGGTAAAATTCCGCTCCTTCAGATTGACAAATATGCGTGTGACCATTAATTCAATACCATTATAAAAGTGATCCGTGCAGACTTCTAACACATTAATATTTAGGTGAAATAATCCAAATCATTGGTAAAAAAGTAGTAATTGAAATCCAAAATGAGTGTGTATACATCAAAAAGTCCAAATCAAAGTGATAAATTAGTGACAATAATCATGAGTGTCCATAATCCTGGTGAATCTTCTAAATAAACAATTATGTTGTGAAATTGATGTTAATCTTTGTGACTAGATAGTCACCTAATGCTCCCAGAGCTCTTACCTCCAGATGGAGAACAATAAGCCTTAAATCGGTACCCTGAGATGGGATCGCATACATATTGTCTGTGTTTCCAAATGATGTCTGTGTGGATTGTTATGGACGTGGTTCACGATCTGCTGAATAAACCTCCCTGCTGACAGCTTAGTTAGCTTCGGGCTCTTGTGGTTCCGTTATGGATGTTCAATATTCACCATTAAAAGAAATAAAAGAAAAAAAGCCTCCCATAGTGTAATATATAAAGATAATACAGTTTATTAGAAATGTCAAGTTGCTTCTTACATTTAAAAAGATAAGCTTGTTTTTATCTGTGTGTATCCATGTGTCAAACACACTCCTTGCATCACTTCCTGTCTCAGACTTCCAGCCAATCCCTACACACGTTTCATCAGGGGAACCGGAATTGTTGTTGAGCCCTTTTTATTTATGTGTAGGAACAGGAAGTGTATTAACTGCCATTTTGTTTAAGAAATGTCTTCATCGATGGGCATTTTTTTGGAAGGTGAAGGTGAATTGAAATCTGGAACATTTTAAAATAAAGTTGGGTGAATTTATTTCTTTGTGAGAATTGTCATTCTCATGGTAGCGGCCATTTTGTAGATAGGATTCTTTATTAATGGCTAAAGTCTAAAAATGCATTAATTGCATAAAAAAATGCGTGAATATAATAACTTAAATTAATACATTTTATATTGAATGTGAAAATCTTTATATAAAAGAATAAGATGCATTTAAGAATAAAAATAGGGTTAAAATTGGATTAGGAATATATAGAGACCCCAATGCTCTGATGTTGGGTAAAATCATGGGACGTTTACTAACATAGCGATCCAAAATTGATCAGGCTGATTAAGGTGACCTCCTGAATGAGAAGATAATTAAAAGAAATAAAGAGAATATAGCTCCGCAAATGACACAATGAGCATAGCAGTTTTATAAAATTAAGTCAAAAATTACTCAACAATTGAAGTCAAATTCCACATTGAGACCATCAGGTACAAGAGCATGTAAAGTGTGTATCCATTTGGATTCTTTTTGACTGATGGACCTAGCGGTATGTGCCGTTATTGAACCACCTAAAACTAAGGGTTATTCTTTTTTTAATGGCAAAATGCTATGCTCATTGTGTCATTTCCTGAGCTAGATTTTCTTTATTTAAAAAAAAATAATCTTCTCATTCAGGAGGTTACCTTAATCGGCCTGATCAATTTTGGATCGCTATGTTGGTAAAGGTCCCATGATTTTACCTAAACATCAGAGTATTGGGGTCTCTATATATTCCTATTCCAATTTTAACACTATTTTTATTCTCAAATTCATCTTACTCTTTTATAAACTTAAAGATTTTCATATTCAATTTTCAATTTATTCATTTGTTATTATATTCATACTTTTTTTTTATTAATGCAATTTATTAATGCATTTCTAAAATGTAGCCATTAATATAGAATCCTACCTACAAAATGGCCGCTACCATGAGAACTACAATTCTCACAAGGAAAAAATTCACCCAACTTTATTTTAAAATGTTCCCAATTTCAATTCACCTTCCAAAACAATTGCCGTCGCCATGGTGAAGCCACTTCTTAAACAAAATGGCTGTTAATTCACTTCCTGTTCTTACACATACAGTGCCTTGTGAAAGTATTTGGCCCCCTTGAACTTTTCAACCTTTTGCCACATTTCAGGCTTCAAACATAAAGATATAACATTTTAATTTTTTGTGAAGAATCACCAACAAGTAGGACACAATTGTGAAGTGGAACGAAATCTATTGGATATTTTTAAACTTTTTTAGCAAATAAAAAACTGAAAAGTGATGCGTGCAAAATTATTCGGCCCCTTTACTTTCAGTGCAGCAAACTCACTCCAGAAGTTCAGCGAGGAACTCTGAATGATCCAATGTTGTCCTAAATGACTAATGGTGATAGAATCCACCTGTGTGTAATCAAGTCTCTGTATAAATGCACCTGCTCTGTGATAGTCTCAGGGTTCTGTTGAAAGCGCAGAGACCATCATGAAGACCAAGGAACACACCAGGCAGGTCCGTAATACTGTTGTGGAGAAGTTTAAAGCCAGATTTGGATACAAAAAGATTTCCCAAGCTTTAAACATCCCAAGGAGCACTGTGCAAGTGATCATTTTGAAATGGAAGGAGTATCAGACCACTGCAAATCTACCAAGACCTGGCCGTCCCTCTAAACTTTCAGCTCAGACAAGGAGAAGACTGATCAGAGATGCAGCCAAGAGGCCCATGATCACTCTGGATGAACTGCAGAGAACTACAGCTGAGGTGGGAGAGTCTGTCCATATGACAACAATCAGTCGTACACTGCACAAATCTGGCCTTTATGGAAGAGCGGCAAGAATAAAGCCATTTCTCAACGATATCCATAAAAAGTCTCATCTAAAGTTTGCCACAAGCCACCTGGGATGCACACCAAACATGTGGAAGAAGGTGCTCTGGTCAGATGAAACCAAAATCGAACTTTTTGCCCACAATGCAAAACGATATGTTTGGCGTAAAAGCAACACAGCTCATCACCCTCAACACACCATCCCCACTGTCAAACATGGTGGTGGCAGCATTGTGGTTTGGGCCTGCTTTTCTTCAGCAGGGACAGGGAAGATAGTTAAAATTGAGGGGAAGGTGGATGCAGCCAAATACAGGACCATTCTGGATGAAAACCTGTTGGAGTCTGCAAAAGACCTGAAACTGGGACGGAGATTTATCTTCCAACAAGACCATGATCCCAAACATACAGCAAAATCTACAAAGGAATGGTTCACAAATAAACGTATCCAGGTGTTAGAATGGCCAAGTCAAAGTCCAGACCTGAATCCAATCGAGAATCTGTGGAAGGAGCTGAAAACTGCTGTTCACAAACGCTCTCCATCCAACCTCACTGAGCTTGAGCTGTTTTGCAAGGAAGAATGGGCAAGAATTTCAGTCTCTCGATGTGCAAAACTGATAGAGACATACCCCAAGCGACTTGCAGCTGTAATCACAGCAAAAGGTGGCTCTACAAAGTATTACCGCAAGGGGGCCGAATAATTTTGCATGCCCCACTTTTCATTTTTTTATTAGTTTAAAAAAGTTTAAAAAATCCAATAGATTTCGTTCCACTTCACAATTGTGTCCCACTTGGTGATTCTTCACAAAAAATTTAAATTTTATATCTTTGAAGCCTGAAATGTGGCAAAAGGTTGAAAAGTTCAAGGGGGCCGAATACTTTCGCAAGGCACTGTAGAATTGCTCAACAACCAATCCAGTTCTCCTGATGAAGTCACGTGTTGTGATGAAACGTGCGTAGGGATTGGCCGGAATTTTGAGAGACAAAGTGATGCAAGGAGTGTGTTTGACACATGGATATACACAGATAAACTTTGTTTTTATCTTTTTAAATGTAAGAGGCAACTTGACATTTCTAATAAACTGTATTATCTTTATATATTACACTATGGGAGGCTTTTTTTCTTTTATTTCTTTTAATGGTGAATATTGAACGTCCATAACGGAACCACGAGATCTTGAGGCTAACCAAGCTGTTGGCAGGTAGAAGGTTTATTCAGCAGATCGCAAACCACGTCCATAACCATCCACACGGACATCGATTGGAAACACGGACGATATACAGGCGATCCCATCTCGGGTTGGTGATCTAAGACTTATTATTCTCCATCTGGAGGTAAGAGCTCTGGGAGCATTACGTGACTATCTAGTCACAAAGATTAACATCAATTTCACAACATAATTGTTTAGAAGATTCACAAGGATTATGGACACTCATGATTGTCACAAATTTATCACTTTGATTTGGACTTTTTTTTTGATGTATACACACTCGTTTTGGATTTCAATTACTACTTTTTTACCAATGATTTTGATTATTTCACCTCCATATTAATGTGTTATAAGTCTGCACGGATCACTTTTATTATTTACCCTGTTTTGTGTTTAAATGTACACTTTGCAGCAATTTCACTGACTTCACATTAGTTTACATCATATATTCACTTAATTAGTAGCGCAAAGGACCTCACTTTAAATTCAATACCATTGCACTGGACAGTAATTCCTTTTTCTGTAATGGTTCATATGTGAATCAAATTGTATGTTTTTAAGATTTTTTAATTGCTGTACAATAAAAGTTATGTATGTTTTATATAAGGTTTTTTTGTGTGTGTAATTTATATAATCACGTAAATACCAGCAGGCCACCCTTGGAACACCCGCTTTGTTTTTCTTCATATTACTTTTCGCTATTTACTTGGGTCGGTGACCTCCTAGTATATTATCTTAATGATTCTCAGTGTGCGCTAGGGCACCCCCGCGATTTACTTAATATATCTTCTGGTAACACAATAAGAGTGGCTCAAGAAGAAGCACATTAAGGTCATGGAGTAGTCTAGCCAGTCTCCAGACCTTAATCCTATAGAAAATTTATGGAGAGAGCTGAAACTTCGAGTTGCCTATCGACAGCCAAGAAACCTTAAGGATTTAGAAAGATCTGTAAAGAAGAGTGGACCAAAATCCCCCCTGAGCTATGTGCAAACCTGGCAATCAACTACAAGAAACGTCTTACCTCTGCTTCTCCACCAAGTACAAAGTCATGTTTTGCTTGGGGGTCAAATACTTATTTTACTCGTTGAACTGTAACTCAATTTATAACATTTGTATCGTGTTTTTTCTGAATTTGAGGTTGATATTCTGTCTCTATTATGTAAAATACACCTGTGATAAAAATTATACACCCTTCATTTCTTTGTAAGTGAGCAAACTTGTAAAAGCAGCAGGGGATCAAATTATTTTCCCCACTGGTATGTAGTATGTTTCTTGCCGCTGGAAGACCGCCGCATGTACATATACGTCGGCAGAATGGCACGGCTGTGCAAATGGGCCTACCTGTACATCCCTTTGAATTTGCCGCCATGTGATCGCGTGTGCGCCACCCTGTCACGAGCTCCGTGAGTAGGATCGTCTCACGGAGAGGAAGAACAAGGAGATGCTAATGTAAACAAGCATCTCCTCATTCTGGCTAGTGACACTGTCACTGATCATAGCTCCCTGTGATCAGTGACATGTAACTTGTAGCCACGCCCCCTAACAAAATCACTCCCCAGGACACACTTAACCCCTTCCTAGCCAGCTAGTGGTTAACCCCATCACTACCAGTGTCATTTTTACAGTAATCAGTGCAATTTTATAGCACTGATCGCTGTAAAAATGACAGTGGTCCCAAAATGTTGTCAAAAATGTCCCGTGTGTCTGCCATAATGTCAGTCACGATAAAAATCGCAGATCGCCACCATCACTAGTAAAAAAAAAAAAAAATAAAAAAATAAATGCCATAAAACTAACCCCTATTTTGGAGATGCTGTAACTTTTGCGCAAACCAATCAATCGCTTATTGCTATTTTTTTGTTATTTTTTTACCAAAAATATGTAAATACATATCGGCCTAAACTGAGGAAAAAAAATTTATATATATTTTTGGGGGATATTTATTATAGCAAAATGTAAAAAATTATGCTTTTTTTTTTTTTCCAAAATTGTCATACTTTTTTTGTTTATTGCGCAAAAAAAATTAAAATCGCAGGGATGTTCAAATACCACCAAAAGAAAGCTCTATTTGTGGGGGGGAAAAAAAGGACATCAATTTAGTTTTGGTGCCACTTCGCACGACCGCGCAATTGTCAGTTAAAGCGATGCAGTGCCGAATCGCAAAAAGTGCGCTGGTCTTTGGCATGCAAAATGCTCCAGGGCTTAAATGGTTAAAGGCTTCATTTGTTATAGGGCCAAAGAGTCATTTGTGTTCATTCAATTTTATCTTTCATCCATTTCTGTGTTTTATTTTATATCAGGGTGTGATCTTATGAATTATTGGCCTGATCACATACATTTAATTATAGCTGGGTGATTTTCACACCAAAAAAAAAAAATCATTTTTTTAAAGAAAAAAATAGATTCACGATTCGAATCGAGTGTTTTTTTTTTTTTGATGGACACCGCGCCGGGCCTAAGGACACTGCACCAGCGTGCTGCAGGCAGGAGTTTTTAGGTGAGGTCGAAGCTGCGGCCTCACCTAAAGACTCCTGCCTGCAGCACGCTGGTGCAGTGTCAGCGCCGGTCCTGGTGAAAAGAAAAAACGATTTGCTGAAATTTTGAATCGATTTGACCTCTCAACTCGATTCAAGATTTAAATAGATTTTTTCCCCAGCCCTACCTTTAATAGAAAGTGAACGTAGGCAACCTTTTCTTGAAGATTTTTTTCATTGTGATACATTGCTATTTTTGCAATATGCTTATTGTGTTATGATTGTGTATTGACTTCATGAATGTGTTTTAGTTTTGTTTCTGGAATTGTTTCAGTTAGGTACTGAAGTAGGTAGGTAGGTAGGTAAATGTCCTTTTTCATTTTCCCATTTTCCAGATAAATTACAGAATATAATTACTGAAGTAGCTTTTTGTTGAAATTGTCATAGAAATCAGGAGCTAGAAGGTACATATGTGCCCACTGATAAATTGGAAAACTGTACAATCTCTGCTATGAATTAATTTGCTTTTCACTTTTTTTTTTTTTTTTTTTTTCCACCACAAATCATTATGAATATGAGTACTCCATTTGCCTGGTGATGAACTTAGAGGGAATCTAAATTAAAACTTTAACTACCACTATTTAATTACCCAAATGGCCTTGCCTATGTTGAAGTGGGCTTGGGATTACTCTGTTTTTCAATTTGTTTTAATGCTTCCTTTGCAAAGGCTGATGCATCCCCAGGCCCATTGCAGTCACTGATGAACTATATAAGGATAAATGACATTATAGTAAATTCCACTTAATGACACATATTTAATTTTTAGAACACAGACATTTTCTGCCCAGCAAACGGAGGCTAATTACCTAAAGATCGAAATAAAATAACTCCTCATTTTGTGAGATAATAGAAAAGAAATGTTGCAGATTAATGATGCTATTTATCTCTTTAAAGTATTTGAAAAAATCTGTCTTTATCTTGATAGAATGGATCCCAAAGGATCCTGGTTATAAAATGAATCAAAGTTGCAATTTAATAGGTTATTAAAATTGTTTGAGGACAGGCTGCTCTCTGACTTATTTCTACAAATTTAAATTAGAATTTTGTGTTTTATTTTATAGGCATCAAATATAATACTAAAGGGGAAATCTTTCTTTCACTGTTGAAATACAAATATGAAAAAGGAAAAACTATAGCAGCTGTTTTAATCCAGTTCAATTTTCTAAACCAAACTTTCTTTGCCAGGCTAGAAAATATCCTACAGAAGGCCAAAAACCAGACAGTGGTTAGTCAAACCTTGACTTCTTGACATTATTAAAAGTATATAAATGACATTAAGTTGCATACCTGTATAATTTTGCCTAATCTAATCTGGAGCTGATTAATTCTAGTTGCCACGCTTTTTAATTTTTTTTTTAAAACTAATAGTAAAAAATAACCTAACCTTAAAGTGGCTTTAAAATTATTTTATAAGACAGACTTGACAATCGTTTAACTAGAAAAAGCTATGTACTACCCCATAGGCATTGCTGAGAGCTTGTGAAGTTTACAGTAGTTTAGTGTGGGTATTATTGCTCTCTACCACATTAAAGCTGAATATATCAATCCCAGTGCTGAGCTGTACCATTTAAAAAGCTCTAACTGCTGGTCATACAACACTCCTTAGTCCTGACATCCTGAGGAAGTCCCACGATGAACCACATTGTCTGGAAATGACATCACACACATGTGGAACCTGAAAGTGCTACTTTTGGTGTGGTTTTAAAGTGTTACTAAACCCACAACAGTAAAATCAGTCTGTATGTGCAGTAAAGCCTGCACTCTCGACAGCTCCCACAGTTCTATTAACCTTTGCCACACCAGAATATTATGGCAGTGGAGGCGGGGAGCATGGGTCGGAGGAAGATTTTATAGATGAGACATTGGCACCAAAGACCATTCTACTGTGACTGTAAGTTAGGTCCTTGTACTGATTTTTGTGTTTTTTTAATTTTTATTTTGGCTGCTTTTAGGCTTAATAGAAGAACTGTACCACAGTTTAGCTTATTCATTTTGCCTCCTGATGCCAAAGTGCAGCAAAAATCATAAAATTAAAAAAAAAGTAGGGAAAAATGAATGAATATACAGTACATATGCTTCCCCTGGTTTCCATAGTGCAGTGGGTGATGTCACACTCCTTACGATGAGATCCTGGGCAACACTGAGTAGCCAATATCTTGCCAAATCTTAAAGTGGAAGTAAACCCATCGATTTAAACAGTTAAAAAAAAAAAAGGCATGCCGGGAATGCTAACTGCACATTGGATGTGCTCTCAGCCAAACTATCAAACCATCCAATGGCTGGTGTCATAACGAATCACATGTGCAGCACCATAGCAGTTGAAGATTAAACAGAGGCAAAGATGGCAGCTTCCTTGGTTGAAAACGATAGGGGTGTTTACTTCCACTTTAAGCACAATGCAAGAGCTTGTACATTCTAGATTTGGGCTCATCAGCGTTCCCTGGATCTCATTTGAAAAAGTATGATGTCAGCCTCACCTAGGTGCCACAAGAGAAAGGTAGGTAGGTATTTTTAATACATTTTTACAACTTTTTAAAATGTATTTTTGCAGCGTCTTGGTATGGGGAAAGTTAAGCGCACTAAATAAGTATCCCTTATATTTTTAATGCAACATCTGCTATAACTATCATTTGCTGTTTATTGGGTAATCTTATCATTGCTCATAAGTCGCTAGAGGGCATTATCGGGCTAAATCTGTTCATCTCTATCTTCTAATTTGAAATAATATACGAATAACATACAACATTTAAATTCAACTGAGCATTACTGACACCAAATGCCATTGTCCCATGCCTCACCAGTGTAATAGTTTTTACTCCATACACTTAAAGGTTATTACGTCATTGTATTGTTGCTCTTACATGATGAATTTAATTAAAATTATACATTTTGTTTAGGCAATCCTAAGGCCCCATTCACACCTGAGCGTTTTTTAGCTTGAAGCCTGAAGCTACAAAATGATGGAGGGGAAAAAAAATCTATTAATCTCAATGGAGATGGTTCACATCTCCACTGCAAGTCGCCTGAAGCTGAACGCTTAAAGCTCAAACAAGTTTAGGACCCTTTTTTGTCGGTCGAATCGAGCGTTTTTCTTCCTTTTACATTGGTGACCTTTTGCCCTGCACAAAATTCTGTAAAAAATGCCACAAAATTGTGGTAAAATCTTGCGATGTTTCTGCCTGAAAACGCTAAACTCAGTTGTGAATGGGGCCTTAAGCTGGCAATATGTCCATCCACCCTTTATTATTAAAAAGACTACACAATCCACCCTCATTTGCCTGTGTTGAGCTTAGATTGTCTAATCTCTGCGAACATCATTAGAGACATAGGGGTACGTTTTTAGTATAATTGTTAAATTAATACATATTTTATAATTGTCAATTTTAATGTTAATGTTTTAATGTTAAAATTAGTAGTAAAAAAAAAAGTATACAGCTGTGCATTCTAAAATAAGCCGTTTGAAATCTATGTAGAATATATGTGTGTGTGTGTATGTATGTATGTATATATGTGTGTGTGTGTGTGTGTGTGTGTGTGTGTGTGTGTGTGTGTGTATGTGTATATATATATTATACATGCATATATACGTGTGTGTGTGTATATATAATATTTTGTGGATGTTCTCCATAGTTTCTCACTAAAATATTTTGTTAGAAAAATTCCACAAAGCTGAGTTTCTGAACATGTGTATATTCATTTTTTTATTTATTTTGTACAGTGAACATAATGTTACAGAATGCTTGTTGTTTGTAGACACTAAAGCTGGTATATCATTTAATGCTATTCAGTACTCAACACAAGAGCCCTCACTCTTAAGTTTATTGTCCTCAACATTTTTACTTCTACATATTCAGAATTTTCAAAGCATAGGCAGTGGGTTTTATGCTTTGTTTGCTACCAATCTTTTTGTAAAAACACCCATAGTTACTCTGTCAAAACCATGCACAAATTTTACATTTATTAGTACCATTGGGTAAAACTAATTATGTTGTCACTTCATTTCCACCTCATATATTATCAATATTTTTTTTTTTAACATTTATACATTGATATAAATCCCATTTTTACTTTTTTTTTTTTCTCATCTTTTTTTTTTTTCTTGCTTCTATCAAATGGTTCAGACATTATTGGTTCTTTTGTTGAAGACAGCTTCCTCTTGTTCCTCGCTCTTCATTGTGCTTTTGCTGTTTTGTTCATATACCTTGTCGACCTTGCTGACCCATGTCCTTTCGTTGGAACATTTTACCAGAGTGAACAAATTGAAAGCTGTTTTGGCAACAAGAAAGACTACCAAGAGAAAGGGATGGAGCTAGGATAGAAAATTAGTATTCCAAGAAAATCTGATACCTTCTACTAGTCTTGTAAAACACAAACTATTCATTTAGAACTAAACAACACAAATGGGTCTGCATTATATAGGTTTGTTTTCTACTGACCTGATTAAATGGGCATTCTTTCAGAGTTGTTCAGAAAGGGCTTTTTAGTTTATGGAAGACTGCTCTCCTAATGATATGTAATACTATGTCTGTCGAACTCTTCATGAGTAGGATGAAAGAGGCTGTAATGCACATACTTTTTTTTTTGTGGAGAATTCTCTGTCAGCACTATGAGCAGAAAGAATTACTATGCTTGCTTATTACTGTCTTTTCTACAACTGTATTGTGACAACCTAAAATCATACAGCAGGTTTAAAACGTTTTATTATTATTATCATACGATATATATATAATCTCCAACAGTTTGCACAGCACTGTACAAAACGGGGAAGACAGTACAGTTACAATACAATTCACAACAAGTTCAATATACTTTTGTTCTTATTCTCTTGACTATTTTTTTCAAGGCTAGAATATAACATCATCTGAGGATTTTTCACTCTAGTGTATTCAGTACAAGAAAATCAACCTATTGAGGGGGGCCACCCCTACATTGCAGCAATGGATCAGATCTTTCAACAACATCCTCGCCTACAAAAAAGTGCAGTTCATCCACAACAGCTGCCCAAACAAGTACCATAAAATATGGGATGAATGTCTGGGACATTTAACTTGTAGTGCTGCACTATAGATGGATAAAAAAATTGTTTTATTTAGACCTATATGAATTGGCCCAGTATGAGTACATTGTGGGTGCTGAGGTTTTCATAGACTGCTATGCACTTATGCATAAAACTGGTTTGGGTAGATCATTTGCCAGCTGAATAGGTTCCTAATTAAAAAAACAAAAAAATGTAATTTGCTTTTGGTCGATATTTGGTAGAAGTTGCATATGTGTTGGTGTATTCAGTATTTTTTGCTTGAAAATTACTTGAAACCCCCGAACATTATATATATATATATATTTTTTTTTTAGCAAAGACCGTAGAGAATAAAATGGTGGTTGTTGCAATATTTTATGTCACACTGTATTTGTGCAGCAGTCTTTCAAACGCAATTTGTGGGGAAAAAATACACTTAATTAAAAAAAGGGGAAAGTTAGCCCAATTTTTGGATAATGTGAAAGATGTTACACAGTGAGAATCATGATCTTTTATTCCAAGCAAAATGTGATTCTCATTTTGGCCAGAATTGTGCAGCTCTAACGAATACAATTCTTTACCGTCTGCCCCTTCTCTCTAATGAGCATTGCTTGATCTTTAGATTCAGATTCTATAAGCTAGAGCCATCACAAAGCGCAACAGTCATTTCTAATAAGTTGCTATTTTTCTTATTGCATAATAAAAATATTTGCGCTTCAATCGTGATGTCAGTCCTTCTAGTGATCATTCTAGCTTGTGTTTTTGAGCATTAAATAAAAAAAAAAATCAATATTTCTCTTCCAACATCCTGTATTAGAATCACCTGTTTTCTGGTGCAGTAAAGTAGTTCTAAAACCTCACATCTGTACCTCAACTTCTGGCAATGTTTCCTAACCTGCCCACATTTTGTGGTAGGTTTTTATACAGAGGTATTGTTAATTCAAATATGAGGTCTTCAGACATCCCTAGATGTTTGTGTGCATATTTGATTTTGTGTAAATTTCGCTATTGCTTTAGCTATGATGGTGGGTGTTCTTGTGTGTGGGGCGCTGTTTTTAATGGCAAGGACCACTAAGTCATGGTGGTAACCCATCCTTCCTCAGTTAGCAAATATACATGTTGGGTAAACAGAGGTGCTCTCAGGACACAGCCCCAGATGATCTAGCCTTCCTTAAGAGCGATTGTAGTGTAGTAGTAAGCCCCTTCCCCTTTTGTGAAGGGGAGTGTTCAGGAAGACAAATACCTTCAGACACCTAGATGTGGTACTGTGTTTTGCAAGCATGGAGTTTAAGGCCTGTTGTAGATTTTTTTTTTTTTGCTGAAAATATTTTATAAAAATCTGCATAAAAATGTAGAAAAAAATTATCATTGATTGTACTGGATTTTTTAAAACAAAATTCTTATTCCTTGGCAAGGAATTGTCTTGCATGTTTAATTACCTAATTCCTCTCTTAAAAAAAGAGAAGTATTATGATTCAGTATTGTTTATGAGATTGAAGAGTATATTTTGTATAATTCTTGAATTACATACAAGGTGACTGCCCTTCATATGTCCTGGTTTCCAAAAAATTCAAAGCGCTTAGCTCCGCTCATGCTGCTGACAAAGTAATTGCCCTAGAAAGAATCAAGAATGTCTCCTTTGATATTTAAGATAAAATATCTAAGAATATGAATAAAAGTTATGTAAATTAAAATTTTGCCATTCTGAACAAAGCACCATTCTCTGCTGAGTCAGGCATGAAACTTGACATTGGCATTCTTCTTTTCACTTTTATGACAACCTCCTGCTTATTTTTTAACTTCATTAAATCCTACATACATTTCGGCCTGAATATCTTAGTCTTAATCTCATACCCAGTTTATTTTTATTTTTACAAGTGCATTGGTTTACAATTGCAGAACACTTCTATGTAATGTAAGCGCCCACAGTAAAAAGTAATGTTTTTGTTTTGTTTTTTGCAATAGGGATTGCTAAAACACATAAATTCTCCTCCCTGTAATACAGTAGCAGTCTTGTGACTTGGTGTTTAACCACTTGGCGACCAGCCACAGTGCCATTAAACTGCGTCAGGTCGGCACAATCCCGCAAGCCGTCATAGCTATATGTCGCAATGACCGCTGGCCACAAGCGATCGTGGGCACGAGAGGCAGAACAAGGACGTGTGTGTAAACGCACACGTCTCTGTTCTGTTCTGAGAGGAGATGCAGATCGTGAGTTCCTAAGGGCTAGGAACCATGATCTGTCATCTCCTATAGTCAGTCCCCTCCCCCTACAGTTAGAAAACACAGTCAGGGAACACAATTAAGCCCTTCCCTGCCAGTGACATTTATACAGTAATCGGTGCGTTTTTATAGCACTGATCGCCGTCTATTGTCGCAAAAATGTGTCAAAGGTGTCCGAGGTGTCCACCATAGCGTCGCAAAAAAATGCCATAAATCTATCCCCTATTTTGTAGCAGCTATAACTTTTGCGCAAACCAATCAATATACGATTGTTTTTTTTTTGTTTTTTTTTTACCAAAAATATGTAGAAGAATACATATTGGCCTAAACTGAGAAAAAAACGTAAAAAAAAATAGGGTTATTTATTATAGCAAAAAGTACACACCATTGTTTGTTTGTTTTTCAAAATTGTCACGTTTTTTGTTTATAGTGCAAAAAAATTACAAACCGCAGAGATGATCAAATACCACCAAAAGAGCTCCATTTGTAGGGAAAAAGGGACATCAATTTTGTTTGGGTACAGCATCGCACGACCGCGCAGTTGTCAGTTAAAGCGACATAGTGCCGTATCGCAAAAAGTGCTCTGGTCATTGAGCAGCCAAATCTTCCGGGGCTTAAATGGTTAATACAAGGGGCTGTTGGAAAACCAGTTACAGGAGTGATTACCCAACAATGTATTCACAAACCTTACAACTTCTAAAAAAAGGGAAAGAGGGACACCCTTTAGCTCAAACTATTTAGGCAAAAAGCTTACACTTGCTACAACATGTAAATGTCACTAATTAAATTGTAATGATGTGCACCTAGTGTATGTACAAATGCTCTTCTGTTTCATACGTGACAAAAATGTCTGTCAATCCTTGTCAAAAATTCAGAGCTGTGCTGAGCATCTAAATGTCTGTCCACACTACCAATAAAGAGTAACTCCACTTTTGTTGAGAAAAAAACATTCCCCCTGGGTGATCAATGTACAGTGCAAGGATTTTAACAAACTTTGTTGCAGATTCCTACCTTTTTGTTCTGAAGAAATCCATGTGTATTTGTCTGTCCATGTGGGAAAGTGAATATAATGGGAGTGGTTTCATAATTATCAGCTGCAGCAACTGCAGGGCACTAATGAGGAAAGCTGCTGGGCCTTACTCCCAATGAGAAATCGCGCCTAAATTTCACCAAAAACTTAATTTTTGTTGCAGGGGATGCCTGAAGTCTGATTTGTATCTTGGTACAGACTTCTGCGAAAATCATTGAGCCAATCACACAAGCAGGAAATTGTGTTGGGGGGAGGGGCGCATTCTGTATACATTTTCTGTACAGAACACCTCCAGGTAGCCATTTTGCATTGCATTTACAGAAAATTACAGTGGCTGCAGATTGAAACGGAAAAGTAATTTTTTTATAACATTCAATTACAATATGACTTGTGTCGCCATTGCATGTGCTATATTATTTTATTCTTTGCTATTTTTTCCCGCACAAAAGTGGGAGTTAACCTTTAAGGTCTGCCTTGTCTTTTAATGGGGCCTTGCTGGACATGTGTCAATTTCCTACGTACCTGAGTGCAGAGGAAGGCCTCACGGCCCCTGGCAGAACTAACAGGTGGCTTGGGAGTGCAGAATGGTATGAGTGCCTGGGGGGGCAGCTGTTAGAATGGCCACTTTAACCACTTCCCGACCGCCGCACGACGATGTACGTCGACAGAATGGCACGGGCAGGCATAAGGGCTTACATGTACGTCCTTGCCTTCCCGCGGGTCGGGGGCCCGATCAGGCCCCCGCCCGGTGCCTGCGGCGGTCGGTATTAGTTCGGGAGCGATCCCGGATGAGGGGACGGCCATTCATTCATGGCCACCCCCTCGCGATCGCTCCCGACGAATGAAAATCCTCCGTGACATCACTTCCTCTCCTGTAATGTAAACACAGGAGAGGAAGTGATGTAATCTCTCCTCCGTGTCGGTATTTTTCGTTCCGACACCGAGGAGAGAGGATCGGTGAGTTGCACCAACACGACACTACACAGTAGAACATGCCAGGCACACTCACACCCCCCCGATTACCCCTGCCCCCAAGTCACAGTCACACCAATGTCATTTTTTTTTTTTTTTTGCATTGGTGTCATTTGTGACTGTAATAACTGTTAGGGCAGTTAGGGTTAGCCCCCTTTAGTTCTAATGTACCCCCCTAACCCCCCCCCAATAAAGGTTTAACCCCGTGATCACCCCCGTCGCCAGTGTCACTAAGGCTGGGTTCACATTGCAGCGGTTTATGAGAACGAATGTGATTCGCACCGCACTGCAGTGCAAATCACATCCGATCTCTGCGATTCGAGTTCAGCCATACAGATAGTATGGCTGAATTCGCATCGCACCCGCCGCAAATTCGCACTGGACCCTTTTTTTGGCCCGCAGCAGAATCTGATCGCATGGGTGTTCACACCATGCGATCCGAGTTTGCAGATCGCACTGCGATATGCGAACTGATCTGGGGGTGTCATTAACATTTCACTGACACTCCCAGCAGTTCGCATAGGGCAGTGTGAACTGCCGCCGGGAGGCATGTGATGCGGGAACCCGCCGCGGATTCGTGGCGTTCCTGCATCGCTCCAGTGTGAACCCAGCCTAATAAGCGATCGTTTTTCTGATCGCTGTATTAGTGTCACAGGTGACGCTAGTTAGGCAGGTAGGTATTTAGGTTCGCCGCAGCTTTTTATAGCGCCAGGGACCCCCATATACTACCGCATAAAGCCCCCTGATTGCCCCCTAGTTAACCCTTTCACCAGTGATCACCATATAACTGTTACAGGTGACGCTGGTTGGTTAGTTTTTTTTATAGTTTCAGGGCACCCGCCATTTATTACCTAGTCTCACTAGTGTACCCCTAAATTTAGGGATGTCTACTTTCCAAAATGGGGTCATTTGGGGGGGGGGGGGTTTGTGCCATCTTGGCATTTTATGGCCTTTAAAACTGTAACGCCCTTAGAAAGCCTGAAGGCGGTGCTTGGTTTTCGGGGCCCCGTACGCGGCTAGGCTCCCAAAAAGTCCCACATATGTGGTATCCCCGTACTCAGGAGAAGCAGCAGAATTTATTTTGGGGTGTCATTTCACATATGCCCATGGCATGCGTGAGCAATATATCATTTAGTGACAACTTTGTGAAAAAAAAAAAAAAAGTTTGTAATTTTCCCGCAACTTGTGGCAAAATATAAAATATTCCATGGACTCAACATGCCTCTCAGCAAATAGCTTGGGGTGTCTACTTTCTAAAATGGGGTCATTTGTGGGGGTTTTGTGCCATCTTGGCATTTTATGGCCTTCAAAACTGTAATAGGTAGTGAGGAGTGAAGTCAAATATTTACGCCCTTAGAAAACCTGAAGGCGGTTCTTGGTTTTCGGGGCCCCGTACGCGGCTAGGCTCCCAAAAAGTCCCACATATGTGGTATCCCCGTACTCAGGAGAAGCAGCAGAATTTATTTTGGGGTGTCATTTCACATATGCCCATAGCATGTGTGAGCAATATATCATTTAGTGACAACTTTGTGTAAAAAAAAAAAAAAAAAAAAATTTTTTTTTGTCATTATTCAATCGCTTGAGGCAAAAAAATAAAATATTCAATGGGCTCAACATGCCACTTATCAATTTCCTTAGGGGGTCTACTTTCCAAAATGGGGTAATTTGGGGGGGTTTTGTACTGCCCTGCCATTTTAGCACCTCAAGAAATGAGATAGGCAGTCGTAAACTAAAAGCTGCGTAAATTCCAGAAAACGTACCTTAGTTTGTAGATGTGACAACTTTTGCGCAAACCAATAAATATACAATTATTGACTTTTTTTTTACCAAAGACATGTGGCTGAATACATTTTGGCCTAAATGTATGACTAAAATTGAGTTTATTGGATTTTTCTAATAACAAAAAGTAGAAAATATCATTTTTTTTTCAGAATTTGCGGTCTTTTTACGTTTATATCGCAAAAAAAAAAATCGCAGAGGCAATCAAATACCATCAAAAGAAAGCTCTATTTGTGGGAAGAAAAGGACGCAAATTTTGTTTGGGTACAACATTGCATGACCGCGCAATTACCAGTTAAAGCAGCGCAGTGCCAAATTGTAAAAAGACCTCTGGTCATTTACCAGCAAAATGGTCCGGTCTGAAAGTGGTTAAGGTTCGCAATGCTGCAGGGATGAGGATGCACAGGGAGGAGCAGAATAGCAGACAGGCTGGAGACTGGATTACCCGATATCCGAACACACATACGCAATACACATACACAACACACATACCCAACACACATACACACACGGGGGCTGGCAAACAGTTGATCAGTCCAGAGGGGTGTGGGTGCAGGCAGAATGGATCTCCGCACACACAGGGGATGCTGGTGTAGGTGCAGAAGGTAAGCAGATTGAGTCACAGGCCGGGTCGATAACTGGCGGGCAGCGTGGTATTTAAGCAGGAGCAGGCAAGATCAAGGTCAAAGACCAGCCTGGATCAGGTGATGGCATAAAGCAAGAAAAGTCCAAAGGCAAGCAGGGTAGTTCAGAAAGTCGATCACAGCTGCAGATTAGACAGCACTGGTCCCATCTGCACATCTTGTTTAAATAGGCCATTTTGTGCTGAGAACTGTGTGCAGGCGCCCCAGCAAGCACCAGCTCGGGCAGCAGCCTTGTGTCTTCCACTGGGCACTTCCTGACCAAAAGGCTGCCCAGTGCAGTCCCACTACACCTGTAGTAAAGGAGCCTAACTATGCCTCCCTGTTTTTATCTTGGACTGCATAATAATTAGTACCCCTATTGTGGAGAGGGGGAGGGATTCAGTAGTTTGGGAAAAATGGAGACCAGTCAGTGACCAAAATGCTGTGTTGTAAATCACAATATGAAGGGCTGCACAGTCTAGTGCAATTTAAACAATTTGGAAAGCTTTTTCTTTTCTTTTTTTTTTGTTTTTTTTTTTTGTTAGAT
Organism: Lithobates pipiens; assembly: GCF_037356315.1. NCBI lineage: Eukaryota > Metazoa > Chordata > Amphibia > Anura > Ranidae > Lithobates > Lithobates pipiens. The sequence goes on along the minus strand of NW_027507718.1, from coordinate 104,234,411 downwards.
ACTAGAGCTGCATAATTCTGGCTAAAATCGGAATCACAATTTTTTTTTGCATGGAATAAAGATCACGATTCTCTCATGTTTCTCACTGCGTAACATTTCACGTTCTACAAAAAAATGGGTTAACTTTACTGTTTCGTATTATTTTAGTTTTTTTAATTAATTAACTTGTATTTTTTTCTAAGGATGCACCGAAATTTCGGCCGCCGAAACATATCGGCCGAAAATGGTGTTTTCGGCAAAATGCCGAAAGGAAAATCTTGCCGAAAATGGGGACGGGGCCTGTGCGGGGCTCCGCCCCCTGGTGCCGCCCATTCCACGGGTGTTTTCCTTGCCAGTCCTCTGTCCTCCTTTCGTCCCACCCGACAGTGCGGTGATCTCCGTGTGTCACGGAGCTGTGCATTGAATTGCCTTGGCGGCTGCAGTAACAATGTCCCGCCTCCTGTGACAGACGGTACACTGATCCAATGGCGGTACATTGAATCAGCGTGACGTGATTACAGGAGGCGGGACATTGTTACTGCAGCCGCCCGGGCAATTCAATGCACAGCTCCGTGACACACGGAGATCACCGCTCTGATCCGGGCATGGGTAAGGCTGCATTTGGACACTGGCAAGCTGCATGAGGGGGAAAGAGTGTGCCCAGGGCAAGCATTGCAGAGTTTTGTCCGCAACTAAATCACAAGTTTTTTGTGCCTACAGTGCTGCTGCATCCAAAAGTCATTTGTTTGCCTCTGAAACTATCCACGTCTGGCCACTTGTGTAGCCATGCTATATAACACCAGGTCACAGGACAAAGGCTGTACTCCCTTTATTGACCATATAATAAAAAATAAAATTAATCTTGATTTTGACCCAGCTAGGTTTTTATCTCCATGTGATAGAACGGGGAAGGGTTAAGTTATTGCTAGTAGAGGTAACGATATGAGCATTCCCAATAGAAGTCTGTTGGAACGGAACCAGGTAGCTTGCTTGGGGCCAGTTCACACCAGATGCAGTTCCGTGTGCTTTTTTTTTTTTTGCACAAAATGCATGCACAGTGTTTTCCATGTATTCCAATGGCTCTAGTTCACACCATGCAGTCAGTTTCCGCACCGGAAACTGACTGCATGGTGTGAACTACAGCCATTGGAATACATGGAAAACAATGTGCATGTATTTTTATCAGGCAGGCTGCATCTGAGGGGAACTGGTGAGGCTGCTTTGATCTCCTGTACCATGCCTGCAGTCTCTGACCATCTCCTGTACCATGCCTGCAGTCTCTGACCATCTCCTGTACCATGCCTGCAGTCTCTGACCATCTCCTGTACCATGCCTGCAGTCTCTGACCATCTCCTGTACCATGCCTGCAGTCTCTGACCACCTCCTGCACCATGCCTGCAGTCTCTGACCACCTCCTGCACCATGCCTGCAGTCTCTGACCACCTCCTGCACCATGCCTGCAGTCTCTGACCACCTCCTGTACCATGCCTGCAGTCTCTGACCACCTCCTGTACCATGCCTGCAGTCTCTGACCACCTCCTGTACCATGCCTGCAGTCTCTGACCACCTCCTGTACCATGCCTGCAGTCTCTGACCACCTCCTGTACCATGCCTGCAGTCTCTGACCACCTCCTGTACCATGCCTGCAGTCTCTGACCACCTCCTGTACCATGCCTGCAGTCTCTGACCACCTCCTGTACCATGCCTGCAGTCTCTGACCACCTCCTGTACCATGCCTGCAGTCTCTGACCACCTCCTGTACCATGCCTGCAGTCTCTGACCACCTCCTGTACCATGCCTGCAGTCTCTGACCACCTCCTGTACCATGCCTGCAGTCTCTGACCACCTCCTGTACCATGCCTGCAGTCTCTGACCACCTCCTGTACCATGCCTGCAGTCTCTGACCACCTCCTGTACCATGCCTGCAGTCTCTGACCACCTCCTGTACCATGCCTGCAGTCTCTGACCACCTCCTGTACCATGCCTGCAGTCTCTGACCACCTCCTGTACCATGCCTGCAGTCTCTGACCACCTCCTGTACCATGCCTGCAGTCTCTGACCACCTCCTGTACCATGCCTGCAGTCTCTGACCACCTCCTGTACCATGCCTGCAGTCTCTGACCACCTCCTGTACCATGCCTGCAGTCTCTGACCATCTCCTGTATTATGTCTGCAGTCTCTGACCATCTCCTGTATTATGTCTGCAGTCTCTGGCCCTCTCCTGTACCATGCCTGCAGTCTCTGGCCACCTCCTGTACCATGCCTGCAGTCTCTGACCACCTCCTGTACCATGCCTGCAGTCTCTGACCACCTCCTGTACCATGCCTGCAGTCTCTGACCACCTCCTGTACCATGCCTGCAGTCTCTGACCACCTCCTGTACCATGCCTGCAGTCTCTGACCACCTCCTGTACCATGCCTGCAGTCTCTGACCACCTCCTGTACCATGCCTGCAGTCTCTGACCACCTCCTGTACCATGCCTGCAGTCTCTGACCACCTCCTGTACCATGCCTGCAGTCTCTGACCATCTCCTGTATTATGTCTGCAGTCTCTGACCCTCTCCTGTACCATGCCTGCAGTCTCTGACCATCTCCTGTACCATGCCTGCAGTCTCTGACCATCTGCTATATGAAAATATTTTTTAAAAACAGTCATTTTCGGTATCGGTGCTGTTTCGGTATCGGTTTCGGTTTTCAGCCTAGTGTATTTTTCATTTTCGGTATCGGTTTCGGCACCAAAAAACCCATTCGGTGTACCCCTATTTTTTTCCAAAACATTGCTTTTGAAAGACCACTTTGCAAATAGTGTGACATAAAATATTGCAACAATCGCCATTTTATTCTCTAGGGTCTCTGCTCCAAAAATGTTATTTTATAGCAAACAATATTGATTTTAACTTGTAAGCAACAAGTGTCATAAAAAGGTTTAGTTTTTAAGTGGTTAAACTGACCTCATTTACAGACCGAAGTTCATTCCTTTTGAAAAGAACCAAAATTATACTTTATTTATAGTGATCTCTAGCGCTAACAATGTTGATAAACATTTGCTGGATTTTTTGGGCAGTTGTGTGAGCAGAGAACGGCTCTGCACTACATGAATGAATCGTGGAAATGCTGGATTAAGATCGTGAGGGGGTTGAATTGAGATCGCAATTTTTTTTTTTTTTTACGTTTTTTAATGATTGTGCATTTTGATACTAATGTTGAGCTCTGTATCTAAAGACAGAGCTCAACATTGGCATTCAAATCTGAGGATTTTTTAGGAGAGACAGAAGGATTTGATTTCAAAAGCAGGACACTCCCTCGTTGGGAGCTTTGAATTTCATGTCTGTACTCCTGTACTCCTCTATGGTGGTCAAGGTTACTGTAGGGCAAAGGCTGCAGTCCCCGGCATCAGAATAAGTCAGAATTTCATGCATCTGTCATTCACTACAAAGCCAAAATTCCAAGTCTTTTCCCTCATAGTTTAATTTACCAAGAGGTTACATAAATCCTGATGTATGGCTGGGCACAAGAGACTAGGTTATGTGGATGATTAAGACCAACGTTTTGACCATGGCTTGTGTAAAAACAAAAAAAGACCTGGAGTCGCGCTATTGAAAAGTATAGCTGAGCAGCTGTGTGCCAGCGTGTCTCCTGTCTCCGGGGAGCCAGAAGGTGTCACTAGTTGCTATGACAAAGCGAGTACTGCCTCCTTTGTTAGATCACTAACACTTAGAAAGGGGGTGGAGAAACAATGTTTTTTTTTTCTAAAGCTGAAGAAATGTCCTTTTTTATATATACAAAGTTTAGAAAGCCCAAAAATAGTATAACCTATACAATAGATATATTGTATAAGCTCATATCTATAAAAGTGTGTGTGCGTGTGTGTATGTATATATATATATATATATATATATATGTGTGTGTGTGTGTGTGTGTGTGTGTGTGTGTGTGTATGTATATATAAAATGTGTGTGTGTGTATATGTATATGTGTGTGTGTGTGTGTGTGTGTGTGTATATATATGTGTGTATATATATATATATGTGTGTGTATATATATATATATATATATATATATATATATATATATATAATCTCAGATACACTATAAATGAGACTTCAAAAAAGAGGATAGTGCTAGGGTCTAATTCCCCCTTAAGTCAATTATGACTGAGTGTATCCAGTAATTTTCCTGGGTACAAAATTTGCAGAATTTTGCAGAATTTTTCAGCCAGGCACACATTATCAGTAAGAGTTCAATAGCAAAGACTGTGAGACCGTTAGTTTTTTTTTTTGTTTTTTTGGGAAGCCAGCCTTAATGCTACGCCTGTGGTGTCCCAAGCGGCATCTCAGGGTTTTTGTATTCTGTCCAATATAAAGGGAGCTGCATGGGCAAGTGAGGCCATACACTACATATTCTGTCCAATAATTCACAAAATTAGAAATGGGGTGGTTTCTGCCCATATGGTTGCAGAAGGATAACTGACTATGAGTAATAAAGGTGCAAGTTTTACACTTCAATTTTGATGCGTTTTGTCATAGTGACATCTTGGGGGAACCTCGACGACATCACTGTATGCAAAACTCGTCAGCAGGAGGTAAGACAATATTACACTGCGGACAGTTTTTCTTTCTGGGTCCTCTTCTGAATGGTCAACATTCCATACAAGCATCTGTGCAAGTTAACCACTTGAGACCCGCGCTATAGCCGAATGACGGCTACAGAGCGGACCTCCTTTGCCGGGACTACGTCTATTGACCTCATCCCGTGCACGAGCGGGCTGCGCGCCCCCTGAGGGGCGCGCTCTGTGATCGGCGAGTCTATGAGACTCGCCTGATCACCAATCCGAGCAAGGGGTCGATCCCGACCCCTTATCACGTGATCAGCTGTCAGCCAATAACAGCTGATCATATGATACAACGGAGCCGGTAATCGGCTATTATTCCTCCTCGCGCTGATAGCGCGAGGAGAAAAAAAAAAGCCGATCACATCAGTCCCGATCACGGCCAGCCCTGCCAGTGCCCACCTGCCCCCTGCCAGTGCCACCTCAATAAAATATAAGTGCCCCCCATCAGTGCCCCCCATCAGTGCCCCCCATCAGTGCCCCCCATCAGTGCCCCCCATCAGTGCCCACAGTGCCACCCAGAAGTGCCCACAGTGCCACCCAGCATTGCCCACAGTGCCACCCAGCATTGCCCACAATCTGCCTCAACAAAGGTGCTGCACCCCAGTGCCACATATCCGTGCCCAGCAGTGCCACCTATCAGTGCCCCAGCAGTCCCATCTATCAGTGGTACCCATCAGTGCCCCTTAGTGCCACCCATCCGTGCCATCCTATCTGTGCCCATCTTTGCCCATCAGTGCCGCCTTATCTGTGCCCATCGGTGCCGCCTTATCTGTGCCTATTAGTGCCGCCTTATCTGTGCCTATTAGTGCCGCCTTAACTAAGCCTATCAGTGCCCACCAGTGCAGCCTATCAGTGCCGCCTCATCAGCGCACTTCAATGAAGGAGAAAAATTACCTGTTTGCAAAATTTTATAACAAACTATTAAACATGATTTTTTATTTTTTTTGCATCTTTTTTTGTTTAGCAAAAAATAAAACTCCCAGCTGTAATTAAATACCACCAAAAGAAAGCTCTATTTGTGGGGAAAAAAATGATAAAAATTTCATTTGGGTACAGTGTTGTATGCCAGCGCAATTGTTATTCAAAGTGCATCAGCGCTGAAAGCTGAAAATTGGTCTGGGCATGAGGGGGGTTTAAGTGCCCAGTAAGCAAGTGGTTAAAGACCTTGGCTGGGCTATAGTCATATGGATATGCCTGTTTTGCTTGCTATCTGGTAAGCAGATTTTTCTTAAAGAGGGATTCCACCAAAAAAAAAAATATTAAAAGCCAGCAGCTATAAATACTACAGCTGCTGACTTTTAATAAATGGACACTCACCTGTCCCGGGTTCCAGCGATGCCGGCAGCCGAGGCCGATCGATCGCTCGGCTCTCGGCTGCTGCCGCCACCATTCTAGGTGAGGGAATCAGGAAGTGAAGCGAATCGGCTTCACTTCCCGGTTCCCTACTGCGCATGCGCGAGCCGCGCCGCGCAATAGGAAATCTCCGCGCTGTCACTGGGACCCGTGTGTGTCCCAGCAGACAGCGCGGCAGGGCAGGAAATGACATAGACTCCCATGGGAGTCTATGCCCGGAAGTGGGTGAAAATACCTGTCTTTGACAGGTATCTCCACCCCCCTCCCCCCTGAAAGGTGTCAATTGTGACACCGGAGGGGGGGAGGGATCCGATCAGCGGAGGTTCCACTTAGAGGTCGACCGATATATCGGCCGATATTTGCCGTTTTTTAAATAATCGGCATCGGCCGATTGTGCTGATAAAAAGCCGATTTAGAACTACAGCGGGACTTTGAAATGACTTCTGTAATAGAAGTGTGTAAGTTGCCATAGAAACGTCTTCCTCCTCTCTGGGCAGGCTGCCAAGAAAAGAACAAAATGATACAATGTTTACACTTCAATGAATGAAGTCATCTCAGTGTGTAGAAGTTCTCAGTTTAACCATTTAAAGACTAAATCTTTTCTGACACTTGTTGCTTACAAGTAAAAATCCTGTATTTTATGCCAGAAAATCACTTAGACCCCCCAAAAATTATATATATTTTTTTAGCAGAGATCCTAGGGAATAAAATAGCGGTTGTTGCAATATTTTATGTCACACGGCTTTTGCACAGAGGTCTTTCAAATGCATTTTTTGGGAAAAAAATACACTATTTAAAAAAATAAAAATAAAATAAAAACAGTAAAGTTGGTCCAGTTTGTTTTGTTTAATAAATGTTTAAATGTAAGATATTTTCTGTATCACTTATGAAGACTGCTTTCACACTGGAGCGGGCAGGCGTTGATGGTAAAACGCAAGTTTTAGCGGCTCTTTACCATAATTTTAGCGGTGCTATTTGGCTGCTAGTGGGGCACATATAACCCAGCTAGCGGCCAAGGAAGAGGTTAAATGCGCCCATGAAGCACTGCTGCCAAATCGCATTGCATGCGCTTCGGCAGTGGTGCCCATTCATATCAATGGGCAGGAGTGGTGGAGGAGCGGTATACACCACTCCAAACGTGCTGCTTGCAGGACTTTTTTTTTTAAGATCCTGCCAGCGCATCGCCTCAGTGTGAAAGCACTCTGTCTTTGACACAGACTGCAGGGGAGCCATTTTGCAGGCACTTTACAGGTGCTATTTTTAGCCCAAAAGCACCTGAAAAACGCCCCAGTGGGAAAGGTGTGTTAGATCAAGGGGGATTAAAAAAATAATAAAAAAGGAAAAAAATAAATAAATAAAATAAAATCGGCCTAACATATCGGCCCAAAAAAAATCGGCATCATATATCGGCTATCGGCCGCCATGATTTCTAAATATCGGCATCGGCCAGAGAAAAACCCATATCGGTCGACCTCTAGTTCCACTTTAGGGTGGAATCCCGCATTAAGGTGGCGGTTCACTGAATTACTGTAAATCACTGTGGTGGCACTGGGAGGAGGATCTTCTCATATCATCCTCTTATACGGGACTACCTTGTCTATGCTGTCAATCAATGACTTGTATACATCAATTGGGACTCTTAGTGCGGCTTTTCCAATTTTTGTGTTTTTTTTTTTTTTTTTTTTTTGGTGTTATCCCACGTTAACCACTTCCCTACCGAGCCATAGTAAAATAACGTTCTCTACTTTGTGGGGGGATATCTGAATGATGCCTGTAGCTACAGGCATCATTCAGATATCAATCTTTCTATCCAGTGATTCTGTGCATGATCAAAACGATCATATCGGCAGTTAGGCAACGGGAGGGGATCCCCCCCTCCTGCCGCCATCCAGTGCTTCTCCGGGCTATCTCCATGGCAAAGTATATCTACAGTCTTATGTGTACAGCAGAGCTCAAATTTAGTGAAGAAGACAAATGAGCCAGTCAGCTTTAATGTAGTTCACAGGGCATTCTGATAGGTAGAGAGAGCAGAGTGACAAAAAAATAAGTATAAGTAAGTGTGCTGTTTCTCTTTTCATTGTCTAGTCATAGAGCAAGGGGACCTTTAAGTTGAAGTGAGAATACCACCGGGAAAGATTAGGTCCCTTTTCCTACTAGACAAAGCTGTACATTGGAGAAGAGCTGTAGACTCAGGAGTTAATGGATGTAAATAAAAATACTTTGGTAGGTAAAACAGTATTTTTAACCACTTGATGACCAGGGCATTTTTGCTATTCAGCAATTAAATGGTAATTGTGCAGGCATGCAACACTCTATGCAAATTAATTGTATATCTTCCTTTTTTTTTTTTCACACAAATAGAGCTTTCGTTTGGTTGTATTTGATTACCACTGTTTTTCTTTTTTAATTATATAAACGAAAAATATCAGAATTGAGAAAAATTTCTGTTTTCTCATTTCGGTTATAAAACGTATCCAATAAAATCTACTTCATAAAGTTATGCCAAAACGTATTCTGCTACATGTCTTTTTTAAAAACCAAACCGTGTTTTTGGGGACATTAGTGTAGTTCTGATCAAGATACTTGTGACAGACCTAGCCGGGAAAGGGGCTTTTGAAGAGGACTGGGAGAAAGCCTCTTACGCACTGACTATGGGCCCTGGTATTTGAGAGAACACTACTCTTTGTAAAGGTGTATGTCCGGGGGACATTTGGTGTAATGTTCCTTTTGGATTTAGGTCCATGTCTCCCCAAGGCACACAGACTCTGGGACTCTAGGCCCAGGGTTCCTGTATAGGGCCTAGCTGCCTCACTACCAATAATGACTGCTTCACACTGTGAGATTTAAAGTAGATGGTGATGTCATCAATTCAAGCCACCTGTCTGGGGTCGCCTGCTATAATGTGTTTATTGTAAGTAGGTCTAGTGTGCCTCCTACAGATCTTTCACCTATTGTTAATTGTGCAATTATCTGCTAGAAAACTACTGTGGGGATGTGTTTATACTGTAATAATGTGTATTGTACTCTGTGAGCTCAGTGGCAGCAAGTCTGACCTGGAATGAAATCCCTGATTTTCCAGGTGGTTAGTTTAATTTTTATAAACTTAATGTTTATAGTGTTAATTATATTTCCGTATGTAGTTGCGTTTGCATATGATAATGTGCTCAGCCTCACCTGAGTGTGTAGTGTATAAAAAGCCTGTATTCTTGTTCAATGAAGAGTTCCAATTTTGCAGCTAAACTAGTCCTGCCTAGTTGTTGGTTGCAATAAGCGGCTATATCATCTGATATCTATGTTCAGACCGGAGGTAGCGGTATACTGACGGAAGCACTCAAGCGAAGTGTGGGACGGTTTTGTCACAGTACTGATCCATACAGACACTATACTAGCAGATTGCTACTTATGTGACTGTGATAGTGTAGCAGGAAATCTGGCACTAACAGACCCTGGCTGGGAGGAAAACTGACACAGACGTTGCTAGTGTGCACTAATACAGTGATCAGTATTAATATTGTACACTTTACTAATGACACTGGTTGGAAAGGATGAACTATGTGCCTAACAAGTGTAATGTGTGCTGCTTTTACTCACCGATCTGGCTGCATTTTCTCCCTGAACTCCGAGTTTAATTCGGGGAGAAGAAGCGGCCAGATCTCTGTCTGTGCACAGAGTTCTGTGTGCTTGTAAAAACAGAACAATGTGGTCACAGTTGATCAGCAGATGTGCAGCCATAATCATTAGCTGTAAGCTGCTGACAAACTCATGCTGTGTCCAGTCAAAGCATGGGTCAGCAGGGGATGCGTGCAGCTAAAACAGGAAATACACTGCAACGCATGGGTACGTTGCAGTAAATCTACTGTCAGCAGACAGGAAGTAGATGCCTGTATTTTATCTGTGTATTTCGTTGTTTTCCTGGAGTTTGGCTTTTAAGGTTGTATTATATTAAAACATAGCCATTGATGAAATAATATCTTATTAGGGTCTGAAAGTGGTCACATTTCTGGGGGTTGCAGTCAAATTTTGCTTTGCTTTGCATAGTTGCACTCTGAGTGGAAAGTGTTAAAAATGAATGTTCTCTGATTCTTTGGCTATATTTGTTATTGACAAAATTAAATAGTTTTTCATTTCTTACAACTAAACCAGTTTGGAGAAGCTTGTGTGTGTTGTGCTATCATTACATCCCCACTGCTTGATGTCCAATGTTGCTGTACCCTGCTTAGTTTGATTGCAACTTTGTGAGTACATTAGTAAAAGAAGGTTGTTTAATGGTAATGCACTATGTGGGCACTTGTATCTTCTTATGGTGCCTAATATGCAAGTATTCCTATGAGAAAGCGATCTGGGAAGCTTTGCCTAGCTACTATACATGCCTATATACCAGCCTACTCGTTCTCTTCATTCCTCTTAAGACATCCTGCTCTCTAGCTCCCTCATCACCTCCTCCCGTACTTGCCTCCAGGACTTTTCCAAAGCCTCTCCAATCCTATGGAATGCCCTACCCCAATCTGTCCGCCTATCTCCTACTTAGTTTTTAGACGATCCCTGAAAACCCTTCTCTTCAGAGAAGCCTACACTACCCACACCTAACTATTCTCATTTTCTCCATCAGCTCATCCCCCCACAGTTATTACCTTTTTGTTTCAACTTGACCCTCCCTTCTAGATTGTAAGCTCTAACGAGCAGGGCCCTCTAGTCCCTCCTGTATTGATTTGTATTGTAAGTGTACTGTCTGCACTCATGTTGTAAAGCGCTACGCAAACTGTTGGCGCTATATAAATCCCGTATAATAATAATATATGACCACCTATTGCTTAGCGGTCCATCATATCTGGTAAGTCGCCTTGGTTCACTGAGGTGTGGGTGTACGTGGAGTCATATTGGAGTAAAAGATCACTATATATCATCACTTTTTGGTTGATGTCTTGGAATGTACGGAACATAGCTTGAACTTTTTTTTTATTTATTTTTTTTGATTTATTGACTACATTCACTTGTTTAGTATGAATTGTGAAGATTATGTACGCTTATGATTAGGGATGCACCGAATGGGGACATGCTACAGGAGCTGGTCCGAGACTGGGGACATGCTACAGGAGCTGGTCCGAGACTGGGGACATGCTACAGGAGCTGGTCCGAGACTGGGGACATGCTACAGGAGCTGGTCCGAGACTGGGGACATGCTACAGGAGATCAATGCAGCCTCACCAGTGCCCATCATATGCAGCCTCACTGTGCCCAGTTTCCTACTAGTGCCCATCATGTAGCCTGCCTGTGCCTCACCAGTGCATATAAACATACACATATAAAAGCACACAAAATACACACACACACACATATAAACACACACACATATAAACACACACACATATAAACACACACACATATAAACACACACACATATAAACACACACACATATAAACACACACACATATAAACACAAACCTATATATAGACAGTCTTTTTAAAAATTGGCAGCTGCAGCTCTGCATCTTCAATCTCCATGCTAGGTAATGCACTGTAGGGGGAGGCAGAGAGCATAGCACACACTGCTAGACATCTCTCCCTTGCTTTCACTTTCACAGTAAACTGCGTACACGAGCTCCTGTGCAGCCGATTTGCACATCGGCTGAGGAGCCATATGCAGCCACAGCTGGGGAGAGGGGACTTTACAACGAGACCCCACAGGCCGCCTGCAGCATGGGTGAGGAGGGAGGGAGGGGAGGAGGAGAGAGTAAAGACGGAATGACACCCCCGTGATGGGCAGCACCAGGGGCGGGGCCAAGCCCAGCAGGCCCGCCCCATTTTCAACGCCAGTATTGGCGAAAATTCTCTATCGGCTTTTTGTCGAAAGGGCCATTTTCGGCCAAAATTTCGGTGCATCCCTACTTATGATTTTGCACGTATGTATTTGATTTGTGGTTTATTATGAATTTTGAGGTTTATGAACACTTAATGATTTTTATTGGCACCCAAAGTATACACACACCTATGAATTCATAATTTTGTTGTATGAAACCTTTATAGTTCCTAAAGGAACAGCACACCTATTTTTTGTACAGAAAATGAATGGTTGCGTTGGGAATGTTGTTGTCTTTTGTGTTCTGAAGTGTTTGAGGCGGTGGCTGCAGTTTTCACAATGTTTTGGCAGGTTTTATTGGGTAAGCCAATCAAAGCCTAAATTAATTATACCATCCTTCAGACATCAATTAAAGGGCTCAGCTGCTGTTAGGTGGGTTGATGGTATTTAGAAGAGAATTGGATTTGGGTAAAGCATTGGTGGTTAAGAACACATACAGATGTTGACAAATTTGTGGGTACCGTTCCAAAGAAAAAGAACCCACAATTTTCTCTGAAATAACTTGAAATTACCCAGTCGTCATTTTAACAATGTTTTAAATAAAAAAAATGAAAACGGCATGGGCAAAAATGATGGGACTTTTAAAGCGTTTAACCCTGCTTGTTTAAAGCATGTTATATGACACAGTGCTTGTGCTGTAACACCTAAAAGACCTCGCTGATCCTGCCAGCTTCTCCCCTCCCCTCTGTAAACTGACCACGGTGTATTATGACACCATGGTCAGTTTGCATGCCTCCATCATCCGCAGCCTGCTCTGTCTCCTCTCTGCTTGTGTCCTCCTCCCCCCTCCCTCCCTGCCTGTCTGCTCGTGACAGTGCCGCCCCTCCCCCCAGCTGCTTGCATAACATTGACATGTAAACACCATCAGCATTGCCTCCTATTGCAGTGTCCAACCTCTGTGTGTGATTTATAAAAATAAATGCTCTAAATACCTAATTTTCAGAGCTGAGATCATAATCACATGACCAGCCAGCTCTCTCCTCCTCTCCTCCTTCCCTCCCTTCCACCCCTCCAGACTGACATCAGCAGGGGAATCTCGGCCCCTCCCGCTGCATCTGTCAGGATGAAAGGAGAGGGCTGGCCAGTCATGTGATTGCAATCTCGGTTCTGAAATGAGGTATTTGCAGCATTTATATTTAGGGCTGAAACAACTAATCGATTGTGAAATTATATTTTCATAAATCAATTAATCGGCCAGTAACGTAATGGGGTTAAAAAAAGCTAAAATTAGCCCTTTATAGTTCAAAAAGTGCAAATAATTGCTACTTTTTTTTTTTTGTTTATAGCACAAAAAATAAAAACTGGAGGTGATCAAATACCACCAAACGAAAGTTCTATTTGTGGGGAAAAAAGGATGTTTTTTTGGGTACAACATCGCACGACCTGCAATTGTCAGTTAAAACGACGCAGTGCAGAATCGCAAAAAGTGCTCTGGTCACGAAGGGTGTAAATCCTTCCGGGGCTGAAGTGGTTAAGTTAACCTAATATTTTGGTGCACAAACTTTAGAGGCAATCACTGCAAACAAGCAATATCTGTAGCGCTCTGTCAGATTTCTGCTTCTGTAAATAGGTAGTTTGGCTCACTCTTATTGAGCAGACTGCTTCGGCTGTCTCAGGTTTGAAGGGTGTCTTCTCCAGGTTACATGTTTTATTTGTTCAAAAGGATTCAGATCAGGGTTCATAGAATGGCGCTTCAGAATAGTCCAAAGTTTTTTTTTAATTACATTTTTTTCTTAAACCTTTTGTATACCCATAGAACTTTTTATTTATTTTCTTTAAAACCTGTAAGGTAAAAAGCATAATGAACTAGTATGCACCGCATACTAGCTCATTATGATATACTTGCCTTAGAACGAGGCATTGGCAAGTGCATGCCAAGGGAGCTGATGTTTTCCCCTTGGCTTGTCTTCTGGGTTCACATCTCTGGCGCTGTGAGTGGCCGAGGTGTGATGTGCCACATGCACGCTGGAGACTTCTTGACGGCAAGGTCCAGCAACGTCTGCAGGACCTTCACAGCGCATGCGCTGCTGTCTGCGACTGAATGCAAAGTGAATATTCATTTTACTTACAGGTAAGCTCTTATTATAGGCTTACCTGTGGGTAAAAAAATAAAAAAGGGTATACAAGCGCTTTATTGATTCTCAGGTGCTGTGTGTTTTGGGTGATTATCCTGTTGGAAAACTCATGACCTGCAACTAAGACAAAGCTTTCTGAGAAGACACTGAGCAGTACATTTTGCTCCAGACTTCTTTTTTCCTTCAGAAGCCTCTTTAATGAAAAATTATAGTTTACAATAAATGCATAACGATCCACATTTACCAAACTGCATCCTTATATTTCCCAATATGTACTGAATTTCAGAATGCTCATCCACCATAGGTCTTAGTGCAGGTAAGCATAAGAAAAGAGTACCGTATATACTCGAGTATAAGCCGAGATTTTCAGCCTCTTTTTTGAGGCTGAAAGTGCCCCCCTCGGCTTATACTCGAGTCATCGCTGTCTGCCCGCTCGATCAGCGTGTCGAGCAGACAGACAGCGGCCATTCTATAATTCAAAAGCCGCGCCTCCGGCTCCGCCTTCGCCTGTGATAGGCGGAACACTGAATTTCCCAGCAGCCTGTGTTCCGCCTATCACGGACATCGTATCATCCTCGTACTACGGACGAGGATGATACGATGTACGTGATAGGCGGAACACAGGCTGCTGGGAAATTCAGTGTTCCGCCTATCACAGGCGAAGGCGGCGGCGCAGCTTTTGAATTTTACAATGGCCGCCGAGGCGCCGACGAAGAGGGCACGGGACGGAGGCAAGGCAAGGCACGGGACGGGACGGGACGGAGGCAAGGAGGCAAGGCACGGGACGGAGGCTCGGGACAAAGGCTCGGGACACAGGTAGGCTGGACACACACACACACACACACACACACACACACACACACACACACACAGGGATGGATGGATGGATGGAGACACACACACACAGGGATGGATGGATGGAGACACACACACACAGGGATGGATGGATGGATGGACACACACACACACACAGGGATGGATGGACGGACACACAGGGATGGACGGACACACAGGGATGGACGGACACACACACAGGGATGGACAGGCATGTCTCACCCTCGGCTTATACACGAGTCAATAAGTTTGCCAGTTTTTTTGGGGGTAAATTGGGGGCCTCGGCTTATATTCGGGTCGGCCTATACTCGAGTATATACGGTATATGGTGTATGAATGCCATATTGTAAATTTTAATGACACAATTTTACCCAATTTTTGCTTTACATCGAGTTTGCCTGAGAATAGCTAACATGAAGAGGCAAACAGTGGATGCACCCCTATAATCTAGCACAGTGTTTCTCAACTCCAGTCCTCAAGGCGCCCCATCAGGTCATGTTTTCAGGCTTCCCATTTTGCACAGGTGATTTTACGAGTCTTGCTGCATTAGTAATTACCACAGCCGTTTCATCTGAGGGAAATCCAGAAAACATGACCTGTTGGGGCGCCTTGAGGACTGGAGTTTTGAAACACTGATCTAGCAACACCCAGGGAGGTTAAGTTACTCTAAAGAGAAAACCTCTTTTAACCCATAATAGTTTATAGAATATCAAATTTAGTGAGAATATACCTAGGATTTCTAGACACCTGCCCATATATTTTTTATATATTTTTTTTATTTAACCACTTGCCGACCGCCTCACGCCGATGTACGTCGGCAGAATGGCACGGGCAGGCATAAGCACGTACATGTACGTGCTTTGCCTCCCGCGGGTCGGGGGCCCGATCGGGCCCCCGCCCGGTGCCTGCGGCGGTCGGTTTTCGTTCGGGAGCGATCCCGGACGAGGGGACGGCCATTCATTCATGGCCACCCCCTCGCGATCGCTCCCGACGAATGGAAATCCCCGGTGACATCACTTCCTCTCCTGTAATGTAAACACAGGAGAGGAAGTGATGTATTCTCTCCTCCGTGTCGGTATTTTTCGTTCCGACACGGAGGAGAGCGGATCAGTGAGTTGCACCAACACATCCCACACACAGTAGAACATGCCAGGCACACTCACACCCCCCCTTTACCCCCCGATCACCCCCCCAATTACCCCTGCCCCCCAGTCACAGTGACACCAATGTCATTTTTTTTTTTTTTTTTTTGCATTGGTGTCATTTGTGACTGTAATAACTGTTAGGGCAGTTAGGGTTAGCCCCCTTTAGTTCTAATGTACCCCCCTAACCCCCCCAATAAAGGTTTAACCCCGTGATCACCCCCCGTCGCCAGTGTCACTAAGGCTGGGTTCACATTGCAGCGGTTTATGAGAACGAATGTGATTCGCACCGCACTGCAGTGCAAATCACATCCGATCTCTGTGCGATTCGAGTTCAGCCATTCGCCGCACCCGCCGCACCCGCCACACCCGCCGCACCCGCCGCAAATTCGCACGGGACCCTTTTTTTGGCCCGCAGCAGAATCGGATCGCATGGGTGTTCACACCATGCGATCCGAGTTTGCAGATCGCACTGCGATATGCGAACTGATCTGGGGGTGTCAGTAACATTTCACTGACACTCCCAGCAGTTCGCATAGGGCAGTGTGAACTGCCGCCGGGAGGCATGCGATGCGGGAACCCGCCGCGGATTCGCGGCGTTTCCGCATCGCTCCAGTGTGAACCCAGCCTAATAAGCGATCATTTTTCTGATCGCCGTATTAGTGTCACAGGTGACGCTAGTTAGGCAGGTAGGTATTTAGGTTCGCCGCAGCTTTTTATAGCGCTAGGGACCCCCATATACTACCGCATAAAGCCCCCTGATTGCCCCCTAGTTAACCCTTTCACCAGTGATCACCATATAACTGTTACAGGTGACGCTGGTTGGTTAGTTATTTTTTTATAGTTTCAGGGCACCCGCCATTTATTACCTAATAAAGGTTTAACCCCCTGATCACCCGGCAGGTGTCATTTGTGACTAATAACTGTTAGGGCAGTTAGGGTTAGCCCCCTTTAGTTCTAAGGTACCCCCCTAACCCCCCCAATAAAGGTTTAACCCCGTGATCACCCCCCGTCGCCAGTGTCACTAAGGCTGGGTTCACATTGCAGCGGTTTATGAGAACGGATGTGATTCGCACCGCACTGCAGTGCAAATCACATCCGATCTCTGTGCGATTCGAGTTCAGCTATACAGATAGTATGGCTGAATTCGTGTCGCACCCGCCGCACCCGCCGCAAACTCGCACGGGACCCTTTTTTTGGTCCGCAGCAGAATCGGATCGCATGGGTGTTCACACCATGCGATCCAAGTTTGCAGATCGCACTGCGATATGCGAACTGATCTGGGGGTGTCATTAACATTTCACTGACACTCCCAGCAGTTCGCATAGGGCAGTGTGAACTGCCGCCGGGAGGCATGCGATGCGGGAACCCGCCGCGCATTCGTGGCGTTCCCGCATCGCTCCAGTGTGAACCCAGCCTAATAAGCGATCGTTTTTCTGATCGCTGTATTAGTGTCACAGGTGACGCTAGTTAGGCAGGTAGGTATTTAGGTTCGCCGCAGCTTTTTATAGCGCCAGGGACCCCCATATACTACCGCATAAAGCCCCCTGATTGCCCCCTAGTTAACCCTTTCACCAGTGATCACCATATAACTGTTACAGGTGACGCTGGTTGGTTAGTTATTTTTTTATAGTTTCAGGGCACCCGCCATTTATTACCTAGTCTCACTAGTGTACCCCTAAATTTAGGGGTGTCTACTTTCTAAAATGGGGTCATTTGGGGGGGGGGGTTTGTGCCATCTTGGCATTTTATGGCCTTCAAAACTGTAACGCCCTTAGAAAGCCTGAAGGCGGTGCTTGGTTTTTGGGGCCCCGTACGCGGCTAGGCTCCCAAAAAGTCCCACATATGTGGTATCCCCGTACTCAGGAGAAGCAGCAGAATTTATTTTGGGGTGTCATTTCACATATGCCCATGGCATGCGTGAGCAATATATCATTTAGTGACAACTTTGTGAAAAAAAAAAAAAGTTTGTAATTTTCCCGCAACTTGTGGCAAAATATAAAATATTCCATGGACTCAACATGCCTCTCAGCAAATAGCTTGGGGTGTCTACTTTCTAAAATGGGGTCATTTGTGGGGGTTTTGTGCCATCTTGGCATTTTATGGCCTTCAAAACTGTAATAGGTAGTGAGAAGTGAACTCAAAAAATTACGCCCTTAGAAAGCCTGAAGGCGGTGCTTGGTTTTCGGGGCCCCGTACGCGGCTAGGCTCCCAAAAAGTCCCACATATGTGGTATCCCCGTACTCAGGAGAAGCAGCAGAATTTATTTTGGGGTGTCATTTCACATATGCCCATGGCATGCATGAGCAATATATCATTTAGTGACAACTTTGTGAAAAAAAAAAAAAAAAAAAAAAGTTTGTAATTTTCCCGCAACTTGTGGCAAAATATAAAATATTCCATGGACTCAACATGCCTCTCAGCAAATAGCTTGGGGTGTCTACTTTCTAAAATGGGGTCATTTGTGGGGGTTTTGTGCCATCTTGGCATTTTATGGCCTTCAAAACTGTAATAGGTAGTGAGGCGTGAAATCAAAAATTTACGCCCTTAGAAAGCCTGAAGGCGGTGCTTGGTTTTCGGGGCCCTGTACGCGGCTAGGCTCCCAAAAAGTCCCACATATGTGGTATCCCCGTACTCAGGAGAAGCAGCAGAATTTATTTTGGGGTGTCATTTCACATACGCCCATAGCATGTGTGAGCAATATATCATTTAGTGACAACTTTGTGTAAAAAAAAAAAAAAAATTTTTTTTTTGTCATTATTCAATCGCTTGAGGCAAAAAAATAAAATATTCAATGGGCTCAACATGCCTCTTATCAATTTCCTTAGGGGGTCTACTTTCCAAAATGGGGTCATTTGGGGGGGTTTTGTACTGCCCTGTCATTTTAGCACCTCAAGAAATGAGATAGACAGTCGTAAACTAAAAGCTGCGTAAATTCCAGAAAACGTACCTTAGTTTGTAGATGTGACAACTTTTGCGCAAACCAATAAATATACAATTATTGACTTTTTTTTTACCAAAGACATGTGGCTGAATACATTTTGGCCTAAATGTATGACTAAAATTGAGTTTATTGGATTTTTCTAATAACAAAAAGTAGAAAATATCATTT
This sequence comes from Lithobates pipiens, assembly GCF_037356315.1. Lineage (NCBI taxonomy): Eukaryota > Metazoa > Chordata > Amphibia > Anura > Ranidae > Lithobates > Lithobates pipiens. The sequence goes on along the minus strand of NW_027507718.1, from coordinate 104,215,447 downwards.
TTTTTCAAAATTTGCGGTCTTTTTACGTTTATATCGCAAAAAATAAAAATCGCAGAGGCAATCAAATACCATCAAAAGAAAGCTCTATTTGTGGGAAGAAAAGGACGCAAATTTTGTTTGGGTACAACATTGCATGACCGCGCAATTACCAGTTAAAGCAGCGCAGTGCCAAAGTGTAAAAAGACCTCTGGTCATTTACCAGCAAAATGGTCCGGTCTGAAAGTGGTTAATGTTGCAGCATCTTTGTTATAAAATAAGGTGGTCAAGGCTCAAAGTAGCATTCATATGATGTAACCATTATTTTTGTAATTTCCAGTGCTGCAGAATTTTTCTGGCTCAAAATAGTGCTTTGAAAAGCCAGATTTTGTAACCTTGTCTACAAAAAACTCATACGTCATATCCAAGATGCAAATCTTTGTGTCTGGTGGAATAGAAAGATTGTATTGAGGGCGACAGTAACATAGTGCCAATATATGTTTCATTTTGGGCATCTCCAAAACACATGAATGGGATCTACGTAATCTCTCTTGCACCTGCTCCAAGTGGGCTCATCCAGTTTACCTATTTTAAACAATGTCAGTGCTGTATAATTGTCTCTCAATAAGATATAGGATTGAGACAGCCGCTGGATTATATTAACCACTTGACCACCATGCTATAGCGCAGTGATGGCGAACCTTGGCACCCCAGATGTTTTGGAACTACATTTCCCATGATGATCCACTACACTGCAGAGTGCATGAGCATCATGGGAAATGTAGTTCCAAAACATCTGGAGTGCCAAGGTTCGCCATCACTGCTATAGCCAATAAAAGGTCTACAGCACGGCTCTCCCATTCTAGGTGGGTGTCCCTGAACGTCCTGAAATTACGCTTCCTGCATGCCCCCTGGGGTGCGCATTGGGAATTGAATGTGATCTCTGTGTACCTTGCATGCAGTGCATCACAGATCGGGGTATAGTGGCAATCACAGCGTCCCTTTTACCATAGGATCCACTGTGTCCAATCACAGCTGGTCATATGTAAAGTCTTGCTGGTAATCGACTCTCCTTTCCTTACACAGAGACTGGTAGTGATCATCTGAGCCCTAATTGTCAGGGCAGTCTCGTTAGTGCAGCCTCGTCAGTGCCTCCTCATTAGTTGTCCTTGTCAGTGCCTACTCATCAGTGCAGCCTCATCAATGCCTCCTCATTAGTGCCCATTAAGTACAGCCTAATCAGTGCCCTTTAATACAGCCTCATCAGTGCACATCAGTGAAGAAAAAAAATTGCTAAATTTTTTAACAGATCTAAGAAAAACATGACACCCCCCATATTATTTTTGGTCCTTTTTTGTTTAGCTAAAAATAAAAAATAAATTACTGCTTAAATAACACTAATAGACAGCTCTGTCTCCAAAAATGATAAATATTTCATATGGGTACAGTGCTGCATGACCGCACAATTGTCATTCAGTGTGTGACCGAGCTGGTTTTGTGTGGGCAAGAAGGGGGTGAAAGTGCCCGGTATAGAGGTGGTTAAGTGAACAATGTGTAACCAAAGTTAGGGTGCCTTCTCACTGCTCTCCAGCAAGGGTTCCTACATCTTCCCCACTTATCCACAGCTTTTTTTTTTTTTACTAATATAAAAAAATAGGCTCCTGCTGCTGTCAGTCAAATCCAGTGAGCAGGTATATGGAGGCGTGTCCAAACTGTACTGTGTTTATGGACGCCCCCAGCCCAGCTCAGGAGCGCACCTGCATGGATGCTCCCATAGCACACGGCTTGCTATGGGGGAACTCGGAAAAGAGGAGGTGCAGACAACAACGGTTGGGGACTATCAAAGGATTGGTAAGGAACCACTTTGTGCAATGTTGTCGCACAGAGCAGGTAGGTATAAAAATTAAAGTTCATGCCATCTTCAGGACATCCCAAGACATTAACCAGCAAGTAATGATACAGTGGGTAAAATAAGTATTCACAATTTTTCTAGGTAAATATAATTCTAAAAGTGCTATTGACATGAAATTTTCACCACATGTCAGTAACAACCCATGCAATCCATACATATGATGAAACCAAAACAAATAAGTTCTGAAAGTTATGTGTATGGAATGGAATGGAATGACACGGGAAAATTATTGAACACATGAAGAAAGGGATGTGCAAAAAGGCATGTAAAGCCAAGACACCAGCTGAAATCTATCAGTAATTAGAAAGCAATCCTGCCCCTTGTCAGTGCAAATTAATATCAGCTGGTTCAATCTCAACTGATTGCCTATAAAAAGGGTCATACAAGAAACCTCTAATAATGGGTAATAGCAAAGTGCTCTCTCAAGGCCTTTGCAATCTTATTGTTGCAAAACTACTGATGGCAAGTAAACACTGTTGGGGCCATAACCAGGTGCTTCTCACAAGATTTCTGACAGAGGAGTGAAAATAATTATCAGAAGAGTTGTCCAAGAGCCAAGGACCACTTGTGGAAAGCTTCAGAAAGACCTGGAATTAGCAGGTACAATTTTTTCAAAGAAAACGATAAGTAATGCATTCAACCGCCATGGCCTGTATGCATGCTCACCACGGAAGACTCCATTGCTGAAGAAAAAGCATGTTGAAGCTTGTTTAAATTTTGCTGCACAACATTTAGACAAGCCTGCGAAATACTTGGGAGTATATAGTCTGGTCAGGTGAGACCAAAATTAAACTCTTCGGATACCATAATACACACCATGTTTGGAGGTCTAATGGCACTGCACATCACCCCAAAATCACCAAACCAACAGTGGCGTTTGGTGGGATCATCATGGTGTGGGGCTGTTTTTCTACATACGGTACTGGCAAACTTCATATTGAAGGAAGGGTGGAAAAATGTACCAAGCATGTCTTGTGTTACACGTTGTTTATGTGATCAATTTTAACCTTTATAATAAAGACTTCGTTTTGTATGTGAATGAAAATGGTCGCACATTTCTGTTCATATTGCTCTCTGTCTCAAGCACTGGATGCTGCGTGGGTGCTCACTTCAAAACTTGATTTATGCTCATTTTGTGTATCCTGATTAATATGTGTTTACACATTAAAACTATCGGATAACCAGGAAGATTGCTCACTTACATAGTCTAAACTTTTTAAACTAAAAGGCCATCATTCAGAGCTTAGTCTCAGGGGGGTGACTAAGGTGTTACATCATACCTTTGACATGTTACCTTACAAAGGCATAGGCTTGCTGTCCTCAGAATTCAGGGCATTCAAATGACAAGCTATCAAGGTGGCCTCATCCTGAAGGATTCATCTCCCTTGCAACTCTAAGGAAATGTCCAAAAGACATTTCAGCTTCTCCAGGTTTTTGACTGGATGATCAGTTTCACCAAATCTGCTTTTGGGTACATTCCTAGTAAAAGTTTTCTCTAGGAGCTCACCCTCGACAGATAAGATTTAGAGAGATCCCTCCGTGAGCTTTTTCATGAGAGTTTGCAATGGGAGGTCTGAATCTCATGGTTGTTATTCGAAGCAGTACCTTTCACCCAATTTCAGGGAGGAACTCTCTTAACCAACTATTCTGTCAGCATGAAAAAAGCAAATGCTTTCCCTGGACTTCCCCATACATTTATCAAATGCCATGCCAGATGAGCACTTCCTTGTCCTGGTGGATCACCACTTTAGTGTTGACAGTGAAAAAATCTTTCATTCCCTGCAATTGGAAAGTTCTTACAACAGTTGCAAATCAACCTGGCAAAGACTCTTCCACTTCTTGACAGTTCAAGAAACCTGGTCAGAAGATGAGCTCCCTGTCAACATCTCAGAGCAGTGAGGTCCCCACAGTGGCATATAGCAACCATCAAGGGGGCACGAGAGACCCAGCTGCCTTGAAGGAAACAAACCAAATTCTCTCATGGGCAAAAACTCACTGCCCAGAGATTTCTGAAGTCCACATCCCATCAGTGGATAACTGAAAGGAATGTTCTCATTCGCCAACACTTGGACCAAGAGGAATGGTCTCTTCTAGGGTTGCACCGATACAGAGTATTTGCACAAGTATTGGTACTCATGCAAATGCACCGTTACTTTCAGGCCTGGATTTTTGAGCTGTCAGTGGGTCTTCCCAGTGTTAAAGAAGTCCAGTAATTGGAGCTCTAAAAAAAAAAAAGCAGCTGGCAATGTTTATTAAACACAGCCTGAAACACTAAAATAAAAAGAAACGTTTCTTTTTGTATATTTCTGTTTCTTCATCTGCAGATCAAAGGGATGAACCAATGTTCCTCTCTTTAACCCCTTAATTTACTCTAATCTGCCTTAATTAACTCCCTATTCTACTCCATTTAATTATTATTTTCCTGCTTTCTTTATTTTTTTCAAGTCTATTTTATAAACTATAAACAATTCAAACTTTTTTTTTGTTTGCTTTGTTAGTGAATATTTTTACACATATATATATTAACATATATTTACACATTTCACATTGAAAGTGCTCAATTTTGCTCAATTAAAAAAAAAAAATCAATTTAATTCATTTGTAAAGATCTTTTCAATGCTTTGTACCATTGCTGACAGCTGAAGTTAAACCAAAACAGTTGTGGTAGGTATTGGTAATTGGTATCGGCGAGTACTAAAAAAAAAAGTATCGGTACTCGTACTCATTGTAAAAATTTTTTTTTTTTAAATGGTATCTGTGCATCCCTAGTCTCTTCATCCAGATAAGTACAATTTGATATTCGAAAAACGGGAGACATCCTAGCCTACAAATACAACAAATTTACTTCTGTTTGTAGCCAGAATCGGGGATCCTCTAGCTCTTGTCCTGAATGCTCTAATTATCTGCTGATCTCAGTTGAGGCTAACTGATGCCTTCCCTCCACTGAAAATTCTGAATTGCCTGCTCCATGAGATAGAACAAGAGCAAGAGTTGGTAATTCTCCTGGCATAGAACTGGCTCAGGAGCCTGGTACACAGACATACCCAGACTACTAGTAGAACACTCCTGGCCAGGGCAGATCTGCTATCTCAAGGTCCTCTAAGTCTAGTCCACCCTGTTTTACAGTCTGTTGAAACCCACCCTCCAAATACAAATGGCATAAAAAAAAGCCATTGAAAAATAACTTTTGTAAAAAAAAAATGCTGCCTCTGCCTGGCTTCCAACACTTCTAGTAAGTAGAAGTGATGTCATATTGCCTCCCAGCAGAGATGGTGCTTGATGATGAGAATGTAGAGTGCATTCCTCTGGGACTTTAATATCAGGAATTGTATCACAAGTTCCCTTTTATGGTGCCTATCCACAGAATTCCAGGTTTAAAGTGCTAGAGTCAGCACGTTTTTGATCTCGATTTACTACGTTACAGCCAGTCAGTTATTGGCTAAATTCCCATAGACCTCCATGAGCTCAACAACAAATTCTGGTTGACTTCAGAACATTTCACCTGAAGATCTTTAGGCCAAGACCACAGAGGTTAGTGTGAGGTGCATTAGAGATCTTTTTACTTTTGAGTTCAATCTCACCAGTTGGTATCCAGAGATGTGTTTCTGAACTGGTATTAAATAATACATTTCTGATTTATGACATATACTGTATTTTTATAGCACATTTGAGTACATGGAGCAATTCAGTATCAGTTGCTGACGTTTGGCACTTTCAAACACATAATGGGAACAATTTACTCAATTGCTAGTTATCTTGCCAATATGCTTTTTTATTTTGGGGTAAAAATTGAGAATCTGGATGAACTCCACTCATACACAGGGAGGATAAAAAAAAATTCCAGGCTGTTTCTCTGGTGAGAATTGAACCTGGCATCCCAACCTGTGTGGTGCATACTGCACAGGTAAGCATTACAACACACTTTAGCAAATATAAAGCACATATGCCTCCTTGATATGTATGCTTAACTTCCTATGCAAATAAGTTGAGTTCAACTTGTCACTAAAAGGGTGGTTATTTCTTTTATTTCAATTTTTTTCTAATAAGATTCGTACCCTTGTGCAGACTGCAAATGATATAGTATTGGCAATATGAATGGATACATTTTTTTTTTTTTTTTTTTTAACCTTAAACTGTAAGTGTGGCAATACGTTAGAAGATGGTTAATATGGTGAATTCCAATGAAATATTTAGTAATTTTTTTTTTTAAGCTCTTTGATGTGTAAGAAGAATTTAAATGACTGTAAGGTTTTATTTAAATCACCACTACCCCTAAAATGTACGTATGAAAAAATTATACTTGCATTTACAAGCTGCTTTGGTCTTTTTTTTTTTTTTTGTCCCTGATCCCCCTGGCCTGTCCACCTCTCACTCTGACAACTACGTCACCATTAACCACTTTCAGACCGGACCAATTTGCTGGTCAAAGACCAGACCACTTTTTGCGATTCGGCACTGCGTCGCTTTAACTGACAATTGCGCGGTCGTGCGACGTGGCTCCCAAACAAAATTGACGTCCTTTTTTTTCCCACAAATGGAGCTTTCTTTTGGTGGTATTTGATCACCCCTGCGGTTTTTATTTTTTGCGCTATAAACAAAAATAGAGCGACAACACATTATTTTTTACTTTTTGTTATAATAAATATCCCCCAAAAATATATAAAAAAAATTTTTTCCCCTCAGTTTAGGCCGATACGTATTCTTCTACATATTTTTGGTAAAAAAAAATCACAATAAGCGATTATTGATTGGTTTGCGCAAAAGTTATAGCGTTTACAAAATAGGGATAGTTTTATAGCATTTTTATTAATTTTTTTTTACTAGTAATGGCGGCGATCAGCGATTTTTATTGTGACTGCGACATTGTGGGGGACCCATCGGACATTTTTGACACATTTTTGGGACCATTGTCATTTATACAGTAATCACTGCTATATAAATGCAGTGATTCCTGTGTAAATGACACTGGCAGTGAAGGGGTTAACCAGTGGGTGGCAGTGTAGGGGTTAAGTGTTCCTAGGGATGTGTTACTAACTGTGGGGGGGTTGGGCTTTCATTTAGTGAACACTGATCTCTGCTCCAATCACATGGAGCAGAGATCAGCGTCACTAGTTGCTAGGCAGAATGGAGAAATGTTGTTTACAACGGCACTTCTCCATTCGGCCGCTCCGTGAGACGATCGCGGGGATGCCCGCGGTGATCGAGTCCGTGGGTCCCGCGACCGGACTCACGGGGGCCCCGACCAGTGCGGACGTACGCCCATTTGCCTGCCCGTGCCATTCTGTCGACATACATCGTCGTGCGCTGGTCGGCAAGTGGTTAAATAAATGTCACTGGCAGCCGGCTTCCTCTTCCTTGTTTTTTGCTGGCCTGCCGATAACATTTGCGCTATCTGCATTTGCTGTATGAGATCTGACACTGTTTGTGTACACCTTTGCCATGGTGTTAGCAATGTGCATGGCACACCAACATTTAGATTGCTGAGGCCATGGCAGTACATTTATTTTTTCCTAAATTCCCCCAAAATTCTGCAGTTGACCGAAGAGAATTCCCTGAAAGTCCCTCCTAGGGTGCAACTGTGAGGCCCTGGCTATGTTACCAGGTCAGCAGGAAATAAAGAAAGATGTTTTTTTAAGCAAGGTAGCATAATATGACTGCATTGTGTTTCCTATTAAGGCCCCATGCACACTGAACATTTTTAAAGCTGCTTCTAGGGGCAACTGGTGTTTTTTTCCACCCTGCCTCTAAACTCCCTGCATGTTGTCCATGCGCACATAGGCTTTTAGCAGCGTTTAATGGCAGAAGACTTTAGAGGCAGGAAAAAAAAAAACACTCTGCCAGTACATCCGGGAGAATCAGAATTTTGGCAGAAAAAAATGCTTAACGCATCTAAATTTGTCTAAACGCTAGTCACATTGAGCACTTCAATGTTTTTTTTCATTTCAGTAGCCAGAATAAATAAAAATTCTGGGCAATAAAATAAACACTCAAACACCAAACGCTGCTAAACTGGTTTGAAAAAATGCAGCTTAGGTGAGTTTTTAATGCTCATTTTCTCCTATCCAGGGAAACCGCATTTTACCATAAACTAGTGTGATTGAGGCCTAACCATGCAGAGCTAGACATTTAGATTTTTGTTTTAGGGGAAAGGTCCACTTTAAGCATGGTGGGTAATGCATACATTTGTTTGCATCAGTGACATAAAATAAGCATCAGTAATTATTTAGTGGAATCTCGTCTAGCAGTACTTAAGGACTTTTGTATATTAGTATAACTAACAGCATTACTTGAGTTAACACATAACAGTAACATACATACTTTGATAACTTTATAAATGCTTATATAATTTTCACATAGTGCCATATGGTTCTGTAACATTTTCTCTTTAACTGTACATTTGAATGGCAGAGCTTCCTCCTTTTTTTTTTTTTTCCTACACTTTCGAAACTATACTAGTCTTTTCAGCATTTTTGCATTGTATTACAGTACTACCCACCTTTGTTAAATCTAGAACTGTACAGGGCTATGGAAAATGATGGAGTTGTATGAAAAAATAGATCTTTTTTTAAGAGTTTGTAAATAAAATTTAATTTTAACATTTTCACTCCTAATTTTAAATCTTTCAGCTATCAATTACACAAAAAGGTGTTAAAAATTATCATGCACTCATTCAGTACCTTTGTTGCACAAAATGTATTGCACACCTCTGGTAACTGTTGCACATATTTTTTAAATTTGGTTTATGGAGGTTATCTATATAAATCCGGGCTATAATTTGGCTGTTCTGCTTATGAAAGCCATTACACTGGATGTGATGTGTTTTTGGGGGTGTAGAATTAAGGTTTCTTAATTAAATGAGACCGCAGGTTTATCTTATTGACCAAGAAGATGTTCACATTGTATTGCATTATAGGTATGAAAATTGTTTTTATTTTATGTGGACAGTCCCATTCACAAAAAAATATGTATTTTTGTCAACACAGGCAGGACTTGCTTACGGTCTGGTTCATTTTATTTTTTGCACATTTTTTTTCTGTTTGATTCAGGCCTTCATAAGGATGCCATGAGCTGTCTATTCGAGATCATTTATTTATTTATCTTGTTAATTTTAAATCATACCTCTTGTATGGCTATTTAATGAGTTTTGTATCCACCAAGTTAGTCAAAGGTCTTCCTAGAACAATTTTCCTCTTTCCCACCTCCCCCAAACTGGCTTTTGTTATGTATTGCCTTGCTAATCTTTATGTTGAACGGTATCAGACATCGCCTTTCATGGGGCAGATAGCCCACTCTTCCGCTTTCTTTGTTCTCACCCTCCTTTTAATAGGAGAAGTCAACGGGGAGGACAAAAAGAGACTGAAAGTTTTATTTAATCAGGGTCAGAGGGGTGGTGTTCAGACTGACGGGCCCACAGGCAGACTGGCCTTTTATGCTTTCCGACACAGATGGCCCTGTTGCATTCATGTAAAGGAAGAGAATGCATCCCGGTTAAAGCCATTGTAGGCCAGCATCGTTACACTTGACAGGGGTTGCCAAGGGCAACAGACAAATATCATCAGAACCGTGTGATCAGCAGCCTTCTCCATTGAAAGCACCAGGTTAAAGCACAGCTTTCCTTACTGCTGTCCTACAAGTTGATAGTCCTGTGTTGCTTTCTTTACCTTTCTTTATTTATGGGTCATTTTCTGTCCAGATACTCTTGTGAAATCTGGAACATGAGGAATGACTGAAGGCATGATCAAGTTGATGAAACCTTTTATTTATCAGTCTTTTTTTTTTCTTTTCTTTTTTTTTTTTTTTTACTTTGGATTGATATTGATTATTTACAAAAAAATATTATAACAGATACATATGACAATTTCCGTTTTAGGATTTGGAAAGTGGTATACACGTTTATAATTTTTGTTTTAATACGTTGATGGGATCATCTTGTGTTGGTCTTTATTTACACATAAGTTGATATACAGCTTATTTCTAATTTTACTTCCGAGTTAAATAAAATTGCTTGTACTGTGGAATGAGATTAAAATCTGTCAAGATGTCTGTAATTTGTTCAACAAATATGTGTCAGACCTCTATTGTTAATGAATGAAGAGAATAATACTCCATGCTTCAAACTGAGTTCCCCTACTTTTGCTAGTCATGCTATGCATTTTTTCCAGACAGTTTTTATTTTTTTCATGTGTCGTGATTAAAAAAAAAAGTTAACTGAAGTTTCCTCTGTTCTGTACCTGAACAAATCGGCAGTTTAAGGAGTAAATCCCATTGATGGCTTGTGACAGTCCCCATTTAAAGAACTCTCCCAACTGTGTGGCAGGCCAAGCATGCCATGAATTTAACTCTTCCTGTGGTCTACTTCATTGTGGCTCACAAAGGAATAAAAAAGGGGGACCTTTTTTTCCAGTGAACATAGTGCTAATCTTTGAAAGCCCTTGAACCTTTTTCTATGGAAAAGCAGCTCTGCTTTTCATATTTATGTCTGACTACTGTGCATAAGAACAAATATAAACAGAACAGGTACACAAAAAAGAAAAATTTGATTCGCCGGACAGGTTTGCATAGTTAACATGGAGAATTTATCTTGTGGGTTTTTTTTTTTTTTTCTGCTCTCTGTACTCGGTCAGCCATAGACTTGAAGCTCACCTGCAGAGAAAATCAGTGGTTGTTGTTTCCTCCAGTTATTGTTCTACAGGGTCAGTTAGCCATGGCAAATTAGTCTGAGAAATACAAGCGATAAACAGGTGACGCAACCTTTTGTTTCCAAAACATTTCTGATCATTGTTATTTATATGCAATCATATTTTGTGAGGCACATCTATTAGTATCCCATAGGTAAAAAAAAAAATGTAATGTTTTAAGTTGGGCTAGATCTTATATAAAGATAAACCTTGCTAAAATTGTTTGCATATTTTAGCGGGTGGTGCTCAAAATGACAGTGTTGAAAATATATTTAAATTTTTTTTTCGAAACCATGTTTCTTTGGTTCATTGCATATTAGTTTGGTAGGTCATATGCCAATGATATGCTCTTAGTTGTGCCAAAAGTTATCAATTCCACTACTAAATATAAACCCTGTCTATTTTTCTTGTTAAAGCAGAACTCCAGGCACAATATGGTAGAGCTTCACCGCAACAGTCATACCAGTACATTCTTTATTGTTTTTTCATTTTTTTTGTTTTACGGCAATTTTAAATGAAAATAGGCCTTTTGGTGTGCGTCTTGAGTTTACTGCTACAAAATAATGTGCCGAAAGATTTAAAATGTGATGTGCAATAGATCACCTGTGCACATCAGGTGAAAGATTAACAGTTAATTCCATTTGATTTTGTAAGTATTTGGGTTTGTTAGTTTATAATCATACATATGGACACATGCATATGTATGTGTAAATTTGTTTTAAATACATTGTTTGTGTGCAGCGCTTGTGGTAGCAGTCCTTTTGTGTAGAACTCAAAGCAGCAATCACAAGCACAATCATTAACCAAGTCAGTCTCAAAACAAAGGTGTTTTAATTGACTGGGGCAGTGTAATGTTTTTGCTCTTCATTGTTTTGTCATGTACTTTCAGCAGTGATTACAAGAGGTCATTGCCCCTAATTTACACAGTACTTTGACTGTATCTCTGGTGAATAATAGCACCAGCATGGCAAGCAAGAATTTGGCAAGTGTTGGGCTTTAGAGAGGGTATAGCTGTAATAACGGGCAAGGGATTTCCCTTTTTCTTGTCTATATTAATTTTAAAAAATTGTGTATTTCTTGTAAGCTTGTCACCATTTGCTCTTACCTTAAATTAATACATTTTTATGTGTATGTGTGTGTGTGTGTGTTTTTTTTTTCTTTTTGTTTTTTGTTTTTGGTTTTTGTTTTTTTATTTTTTTTTGTTTTTTTTGGCTATGAAAAAAATGCTACTTTTTACCAATCCCTGGAATGGCATCTTTTATTTTTTTTAATTTGTCAGAGCACTTATGTAAGACTATTGTCTAATGCCCTGAAATACAAATAAACCCTTTTTGTGCAGATAATTTTACTATTCTCTTTACATTTTTACAGAGTTAGCATATTTCCATGAACTTGAGAGGGCATAGAACCTTTTACAGCAGTGTCTACTCCCAAAGGAATGTAGCTTTTAGAAGCACACATTTTCCAAGACCAATTTAAGCAGGAGCCAGTTAGCCTACCTTGTATGTCCTTGGATTTAAGAAACCTGCGCTAACACAGGGAGAAGGTTTTAGATTGTGTCCTGACCTAAATTGTGAATTATAAGTGGTACAGTTTTTATTAGGGAGATTAGGAAAAGGAAAGAAAACACTTGGCAGATGCATTCATTTTGAAAGAACAGAGCTAGAATGTTAAATCAGATTGTATAATTTTCAGCTATTTAAGAAAAAAAAAAGACTACCTATAGGTTATATTTTATGGTTCTGTTATATGTTATATATTTTTTGGTTCTGAAACACTGATGTGTTTCCATATAATTGTATGTTTTTTTTTTTTTTTTTAAGCTCACAGTATTGGGCTTTGCAGTATAATCCTGGTGCTTTCTAATATTTGTATTATTGCATCTTTGGTATTGTAGCATAATAATTAAACGCATTTGGTGATTACAAGCTATTCCAAATGTATTTAAGCTTGATGTATTGATATGGTTTAATTTATAAAGGATTATGATTACTCAAATTTACTTACAAATATGCAAAACCATTCGTCATTTGACTTTCAATAGAATGTATTCTACAACAACATTGAATTAAGCAGCATTGTAAGGCACAAAGAAATCCAACATATGAAGTTCAAATTGTCTATTGCAATTTATTATAGGATTTACCTGAATACGATGTAGACTACATTTTAACTTAATAAAATGGTGTGATACCTAAGTAACTCTGCACTTTGCTATTGTACAGTAAAGCATATAAGCTCATGATGGCCACAGGTCCTATATTATAAAGGTCAACACTTGTCCAGCCACTGTCAAGTATCAAAAGCTATTTCCCCCAAAGAAACAAAGTTATCACCATGTGCTAAAAAGTTTAGGTTCTAAATAATAGCAAATCTATTTAAGAGTCCTTTTGGAGTGACTTTTATTATCTTCGTACGGATTAAAACCATGGGTTATGTTAGTGCTCTAAGGCCTGGTTCACGCCCATGCATTTTTTAGTGCATTTTCAGTTTTGCAGAATCCCACTACAGTCCGTTTTAACATGGTTTCCTATGGGTCATGTTCACATCTGTGCATTTTATGGAAAGGGCCAGGGACTTTTTTTCAGTTTTTTGGCTTCATAGACTTTAATGAAGCAAACTGCAACCTGCATTGGTGTTGAACCAGGCCCAACATGTTGTTTGCAATGCATGTCCCAGTATCCTGGGACAAATCAGAATCAACTTAAGTATATTCAAGTTAAACTAATAGGGGTACAATTAAATAGCATGCAGTAACCTACAGCAAAAGTGATTAGACTTCAGCTTCAATTCGTTTTTGGTTATCAGAAAGATTGATTTGGTTTATATTTTTGTTTTTTGCATTTGAAGTATGCAAAGTTTGGATTAATTTTGTTTTATCTTTAAGGTGCTTCCCATTTAACCTTTATCTTTACTCTGTAAATGTCATTTGGGTTTTGATTTTTTTGGAAATTAGCTTTTGATTTAGTTTTGGTCCCTGCTTAAACGTTTGCTTACTGTAAACCTTTTAATAGTCCGTAGAGAAGCAGTGGTGTAAATCATAGCAAATACAAACATGTTAGGTAATGTTTATTCTTTTCTCATATTCTGCCCATCTTCAGCAGGTAAAAATAAAATCCTGTTTTAGCTATGTTTGCACTATAGTATTTTTTCTTTTTTCTTCTTTCTTTAACTGGAGCGGTTTCCTTTTGGAATTTATATATGCACACATTTAAACCACTTGCCTTATTAGCAGTAAGGAGAGGCTTGAAATGAATGAAAGCCTGTAACTGCTTCACTAGCCTGTTACCCTGAGGATGCTGGAAAATTAACTGAATACGAATTAATCTAATTTAAAAACTGATACAAAACTTTTTTAGGCTAGAAAATGTTGAATAGTAAAATAAATTTTTCCAAGCACAAATTATATTATAAGAATATACCCCCTAAAACCAGAGGTTGTTTCATTTTTTGCTTAATGGTATAGATTTTCCAGAGAGGTTTTGCATATTTTTTTGATAGAATTAATAAAATATTAGAATGAATAAAAAAATATATATATAAAACATGTAAGCAGATATTAAAAGTAATAAGTTTGTTACAATGATGCATTTATACTATGTTCCACATGGAAGATATCAAAACATTGGGCATAATTATTAAGCCGCAAATATGACCTTTACCATACATTCATAGATGTTTAGTCATTCTGTGTAATTAAAACACATGCACAATTCACCTACAATTAATATTTGGTGAATGTCCTATTCACTGCTTAATAAATACCATATTTATCGGCGTATATAAAACTCGCTTTTTTACCCTGAAATCAGAAGGTAAACCATGCCTGCATATTGTATGCCGATATCTGTTTGTTTTTTTGTTTTTTACTGGCTGGGATCGGGCGGTCCGTCCCGGGTGCCACCCATTGTGAGGGTGTCAGGCCAGCTGGCGCTGGCACAGTGCTGCCAGCATACTTTTTAAACTTCAGAAAACATTACTCCCAGCCCTATCAATGTAAATCTAAGCCTCTAAATCTCTCTATTTACACCGCTCGTCCTGGCCGCTCTCCCGCCCTGCCGCCTCCTCGAGTGTAGCTTTTGATTGGAGGAAGAGAGCGGCCATGTGAACGTCAATGAGAGAGGGGAGCTCAGTCACATGACCGGGTCCACGGCGTTAATGGAGGTATTTAAAAGCTTTGATTTACAATGAGTGACACAGGAGGAGCGGTGTATGAGAAGGGACTGGCAGTGATGTTTTCTGTACTTTAGAGTATGCCGGTAATGATGTGCAGAGGAGGAGGGGGGAGGCGACTTTATAATGAAAGGGCTCTGTGTACTATGCGGGGGGCTCTGTATACCATGCATCGGGCTGTAGAAAGTTTTTTTTTTTTTTTTTCCTGAAACTTCCCTCTTAAAGTTAAGGTGCATGTTATACGCCGATAAATACGATATGCCCCTGCTTGCATTTTCTTATGCACCTGTCCACTCAACAGTGAATCCATTTCTATGCATTTCTATGGAACCAGTGACTTTAAGACCCCTTTTCACACTGGGGCGTTTTTCAGGCGCTTTTCATGCGCTTTAGCGTTAAAAAAAGCGCCTGAAAGAAGCTGCAACTGCAATCCCAATGTAAAAGCCCGAGTGCTTTCACACCAAGATCCCTTTCACACTGGGGTGTTTTTCAGGCGCTTTAGCGTTAAAAAAAGCGCCTGAAAGAAGCTGCAACTGCAATCCCAATGTAAAAGCCCGAGTGCTTTCACACTGAGGCGCTGCGCTGGCAGAGCGTCAAAAAAAGTCCTGCAAGCAGCTTCTTTGCAGCGCTTTTGGAGCAGTGAATACAACGCTCCTAAAACGCCCATTCCCATTGAAATCAATGGGAAGCGCTTGTAAAACGCCTGAAAAACGCTATTGGCAGCAGCGTTTTGTGAGCGCTTTTAACCCTTTATTTGGCCATTAGCAGGGGTTAAAAGCGCCCCAATAACGCTCGAAAAACGCTGGTAAAGCGCTGCTAGTTTAAGCGGCGCTTTACGAGCGTTTTTCGGGCGCTGACATTTCACATTGGGACTGCAGATGAGGCTTCTTTCAAGCGCTTTACAGGCGCTTTTTTTAACGCTAAAGCGCTTGAAAAACGCCTGAAAAACGCCCCAGTGTGAAAGGGGTCTAAAATGGCAGTGCTTGTGAGGAAAAAGTTAGTATCTTAACGCGGAGTAAACCCGCTGACCTGTAAGGGAAAAGGCATAATGAGCTAATATGCACCGCATACTAGCTCATTATTAATAGAAATGTAGATAGTCTAGGGGTGAGTTAACCCTCGATATCTCTGATAAGATGTGCCTTTCAATCCCCACAGGCCTGTGAAATTAGCCCATTGAAGACAATGACACAAGACAACCAAGTGTCCGAGCAAATCTAATCTTTATTCTTTGGTGTGAATATTTAAAGGGGCTTTCAGAAAGTACTGCCCTTTTGACAAATTATCCAATCATATACAGAGACATTTTATGACAAAAGTGAAACTAATTATTTTTAAGAAATCACGTGCTTTACAAGAAATGAAACAACGAGAAGATAACGGGAACATGAAAAACAAAACTAGATTAGCAATACTTGAGCATATCTATTTGTGAAGTGGATGTTGGAGAGACACAAAATGGAAACTGATTATAAATAAAAATTGAAGCAGTTAAGCTAAATATTCCTTGAATTATGAAATACTTACCTTAGAATGAGGCACCGGCATCTCACTCGGTCCACGCCTAGGGAGCCGACATGTTCCCTCGGCGTGTCTTCTGGGTATCACGACTCCAGTGCTGTGAGTGGCCAGAGCCGAAATATCGTCACTCCCGCGTGCATTTCTTCCCGGCAGGGTCTGGCATCTGCCAGACTTTCAGCTGAGAATTCCCGGAGCTCATGTGCCGCTGAAGTAGGGAATATCTTCTAACCCGTACAGGTTTAGGAGATCTTCTTTTTACTTACAGGTAAGCCTTATTATAGGCTTACCTGTAGGTCAAAGTTAAAAATATGACTATACAACTGCTTCAACCCTGGCTTCCAACTGCAGCACCTAGGAGAAGGTGACCTCAGAGTGAGTGACACAGAAGTAGGGCTGCAACTAATGATTATTTCCATAATCGATTAGTTGGCCGATTATTGTTTCGATTAATCGGTTAATAACCTAAAAAAAAAAAAATTGCATTTTTTTGGCCAATTTGTTGTTGGGCAGATTAAAAAAACACAAATTGCCGCAAAAACGCATTATTACATGCTTTTCTGCAGCTTCTCCATTGAAGTATATTGAACCAAAATAGCACCGTTTTGTGTTAAAAAAAAAAAAAAAGCCCTTGTCTTTTTCAAATAGGCAGCAGCTGAAAAAATCATGGATGTGAACGTGTCCCATAGGAAACCATGTAAATGAACTGTAGTGCCTTTCTGCAAAAAGCACCAAAAAACAGAGGTGTGACCCAGGCCTGAGATGTTTAGTAACATAATGGGGTTAAAAAAACCTAAAATTGGTACAAAAAGAGCAAAAAATCGCTACTGTAAGGGGTACATTTTTTACTATGGGACAGTGAAAGTAATATTTACAGTAGCGATTTGCTCTTTTTGTACTCTAAAGGGCTAATTTTAGTTTTTTGTTAACCCCATTATGTTAGTGGCCGATTATTCGATTATGAAAATAGTAATCGATTAATTTCATAATCGATTAGTTATCGATTAATCGATTAGTTTCAGCCCTACACAGAAGATTTACAGTAATTTAAATAGTGAGGGGATCAGCTCACCCTACTGCTTCCTCCTTTGTGGGTGAGCTGATCCCCTCACTATTTAAATTACTGTAAATCTTCTGTTATGTCATTATATGATTTGCTGCTATTTGATTATTTGCAAATATTTTTATTCATTCTGTAGACTATCCTCCTGAAGAAACGTTTCTATACCCCTCTTCAATAGAAACCTTACGGGGCTACCCGTCGGTAGTTTATTAAATTGTGGTGTATATGATTTTAGCAATATGAAAGTTTTGATGGATTTTAATTTTTTTTGCCCTTATTAAATTACTTGTAATTTTTTATAACAAAGTCTTCTATGAATTATTTATTTAGTACCGCAATAGTCCCCTCAACAAACATTTTTGGGTGTGGATATCAAGGGAGCAGCCTCAGCAACTGCCCCAATATCCTTAGAATTCCCAATTCTTGACAGTATACTAGTGAGGCGTCTAATGTTTTTAATGAGGTATTGGCTATGCTATCCCCTGTGCATGTGGCTTAAAGGTGAAGGGCCTTAATTTTGTTGTCTAAAAACAATTTTATGGTATTAGTAGATCAACATAAAGGCATGTACATAAATATTTCATCTCATTCCTGAGATTTTTATTAGATATTAATATCACTTAACCACTGCACCCCCATGAAGGATTTACCCCCTTCCTACCAGAGCACTTTTTGCGATGCGTCACTGCGTCGATTTAACTGACAATTGCGTGGTCGTGCGACGTTGCACCCAAACAAAATTCACGTCCTTTTTTTCCCTACAAATAGAGCTTTCTTTTGGTGGTATTTGATCACCTCTACGGGTTTTATTTTTTTGCACTATAAACAAAAAAAGAGCGACAATTTTGAAAACAAGCAATGGTTTTTTTTTTACTTGTAATAAATATCCCCAAAAATATATTTATAAAAAAAAAATATTTCTCAGTTTAGGCCGTTGTGTATTCGCAATAATCATATATTGATTGGTTTGCGCAAAAGTTATAGCATCTACAAAATAGGGGCTAGAGTTGTGGCACTTTTTTATTTTGTATTAGTAATGGCGGCAAGCTGCGATTTTTATCCTGACTACAACATTATGGCAGACGCATCGGACACTTTTTACACTATAAAAATGCACTGATTACTGTGTAAATGGCACTGGCATGGAAGGGGTTAAACACTAAGGGGTGATCAAGGGGTTAAGTGTGTCCTAGGGGGTGATTCTAACGGGGGGGTTGCCTCACTAGAACATGAGATCACTGCTCCCAATGACAGGGAGCAGTAGATCTGTCATGTTGCTAGGCAGAACAGGAAAAATGCCTTGCTTACAGAGGCATCTCCCCATTCTGCCGCTTTGTGACACGATGTCAGGCCCCCGGCGGACATGGGTCACAAAGTACGCGGCAGGCGCCCGTGCCCACAATGCCGTGATTTAAAGGGGAGATATATCATCATGTGCTGGTCAGCATGTGATTAATGAATATTAAACTTTACATGACTTTATTTCATACTGTTAGCACTTGCCCATCTAGTCTGTGAAATCTTTATGAATGTGTTTTTTTTTCTTTTTCTCTTGTAGGCGACAATGAAATGGAGTGGTCGATTAGTAAGAAGGACTTGGAGGTAAAGTTAACAGTTTTTTTTTTTTTTTTTTTTTTTTTTATTGTTGTTAAAATGTTATCCTGTAAAAAAAAAAATGTAAAGTGATTTTTTTTTTTTTTTTTTTTTTTTTTTTTTTTTTATCCTCACTACCCAGGTTCTCATTTCTAGGATTTTCATTTATTTGATTATATTATAATGTTATTTTTCTGATCATCTTAATGCAATAAAGAGTGTGGAGATATCATAACATACTAAGAACCTCAAGGGTACCAACCCATTAATGCATGAACATCATAAAAAGGACCCACCAAGAAAAACACAGGACTTCAAGTATACTATTAAAGTGGATATAAACCCAATGTCATCCTTTCTAAACTACTGCCATAGGGCTTATCTATAAGGATAAACATGCCTCCTGCATGTATCTTTACCTGTCAAATGTCTCCCCTCTGTCTGCTATGAGACCCGAAAAACTGCACATTCTGTGGGTGAGTCTGTTGTCTGGAGCTCGGTGGGTGGAGTTGTGGTGTCAGACTCCCCTTGTCATTATGCATTTTCTCCTGTGTATTTCTTACACTGAACTTCTGCTATGATCTCTAACATCCAGTGAAAAGACAGGAAAGTAACCACATGAATTCAGCATGCCCAATTATGCTGTGGTGGGGAACATCCAATCCTGGCAGAGCAGCAGAAGAAAGGAGTGGGAGGTAATTAACAAATAATACATGTCTGTTAGGCTAGTGCACGAGAAATGTAAATCACCTGTCACTCACAGGAAGGGGGAGGATTTGACAACGTTTTTCTCTGTTTGTCAAGATTTATCTCTCTAAACAGTAAAAAAGATTGCTCAGATCTGGATTAACCATTTGTGGCAAGACTGGGCTCAAATGATAGGAGATCTTATACAGTACATTATGACATCAAAAAAAAAAAAATTGGGTTTATTTCCACTTTAAACATCAATGCGTTCCACTCGTTTAACAAAGTGGCTATATAAAGGGTGCTGGTCCAGCTTATCCGGTATAATAATGCTCAATAAATTAAAAAATCAACTCCACTACAGGGGTATGAAAGAAACGGAGCAGCGACCTCTACCCAACCCTTTGCAAGAACCCCAAAATAAATTCAAACACCCAAAATACATGGAACCTTTCTTTGTGTTACACATGGACAAAGCATACTAGCTCATTATGAATAACTTACCTGAGAACGAAGCCCCCGAAGCAGTCCTCAATCTTCATGTCTGCCGCTGCCATGGATCCCGGAGTGACTTCCGGGTCTCGCTGCTCCGGCGCTGTTATTCGCTGGAGCAGCGATGATGTCACTCCCGCGCATGCGCAAGGGAGCCGACACTAGCGGCATATCGCAGTGATCTGCGGCCTGCCCAGTGCGCCTGCGCGCGGTGGCTGTCTTTTTGGAAATATCTCCTAAACCTTATAGGTTTAGGAGATATTTCTTGGACCTACAGGTAAGCCTTAATCTAGGCTTACCTGTAGGTCAAAGTGGTTTGTAGGGGTTTACAACCACTTTAAGGCCTATGGTCTGAGGGATAGGTTGCCTCATTTTCCTGTAGAGGAACATTAATCAGATTTGTCAGTGCTTGATAGTCTCCAAGTATCCATTTTCCTGGATTTGCAAGGCTGCCATCTGGCCTGTTTACACTAGTCCTACCAGATGGATGTTCAAGCATTCTTTGCTATGTTGCTCACCCCTCAGTTGAACTGCTCTTGGGTGGCACAGTTGTTAGGAATATCCCTGTACTGTATGATCAGGAAAACAAGATTCTGACCTGCCTGTAAAATCTGTTTCCTGGATTACAGTACTGCACATGGGATCCTCCCCTCAGTTTTTATTCTTTTTGCTTGCTACAAAACTGAGGCTAGCTAGAGAGGTTATATTGGGGAAGGTCTCATGAAAGGAAGAGATGGATGCACACTACCATTCAGAAGGTTCTGATACATTATTGTAGTAATCCACAGATAAAAACATCATTACAGCTCCACAAAGGCGGGAGCAAACATTAACCCTTTTCATAGGCGATGCTTTAAAAGCCCCTACAGGTCAGTTTAGGGTCACCCAGGAGCTAAAAGTTTTGATCTCACCCTGGTGTGCACGGTGATATAAAACTTGTAGTGCAATCGCCGTTTTTGTACGTAAGCGCCCCAACACATAAGTTTATGTATACGTGCATATGTGGGGTGGGGAGCTCAAATGTTTGTTCTTATTTATGCGTCTCTTTTTAAATTATCATTATTATTTTTAAATTGGAGCAATAGCCCCCTATGTGATGGCATATAGGTCACAGGTCCTCTTTATGCAATTTGGGGGGGGGGGCGACAGTGTCTGCAAAGGAAAGGAGCAGTGTTTACAGTGAGGGGACAGTGTGTACATTCAGGATATGTCATTTGCCTGCTTTAAATGTCATCACTGGTTCTGAATGTAATTGACAGCGCTTTGTTTACTTTATAGTGTCGGAAAAGGAGCTGTTATTTGATTCACTGCCAAAGTAAACAAAGGGGTGGGATCATCAGGACTGCTGCCCCTTTCTGTACTTCAACAGTTGGAGCTGAATGGCAGCGAGTATATATGGACATAACACTATTATATGTTGAGTTTAGACAATGTGAGCATTAGCTGTCATTCAGCTGAAAAAATAAATAAAAAAAACCCCCAAATGTACAAAACAAAAAACACAACAAAACCTGCACACTAGATGGTCAGGACCTGTACAAAAATCCATTTATTCATCAGCTAGGAACAATATTAATTTATCCAATGCATGCCTGGGATTTAATATTTACCTAAAACCCTAAGGGGTCATACCGGGTGATATTTAATGTAAGACGTATCCTACCAACAGACTGACCCAGCTGGTGAAACTGAGATGAAGTGCCACCCTTAAAATACATAAGGAAGCCCCCTCAGCCACACAAAAGAAACGCCAGTGTTGAGAAAAAATAAAAAAAACACCTTATGTTTGTGTGGCTCAGGCTACAATCAACAGGATAATATTCAGGAGTGTCATGCTAAGAGTAAGGAAGGCATAACTAGCGATCAAGGACATCAAAGCTGGGAAGTCATCACTCAACCATTTTTACCATACTTTATCAAATTTCTTAGGACATCTTCTGTTGTAATGTGTATCTTTGTATAATGGTAAGGTGGCATTTACCGTTGTGTGCTGTTGGGGTGGATTTTTTTCCAGGGAAGAGTCATCACTGCCACTTTTAGAATCTGTCATAATGGCCCTATTGAGACAAATATATCAGCCAGCCTCCCCATTCCTTCATTTACTTTCAGCTATTGGCCGAGAATGCCCTGCTCGGCAGATCAATTGGGCAAGGGGGCGAGTTACTATGATTCTGTTGGCTACAGGGCAAACAGTGTTCTAGCTAAGCATGCACAGAGGATGGACTATTTGTGGTATGCGAACTCCAGACTCAGTGCCGCCCCCCTCCATTTGACAGACTAATGTGCCTGTTCCTGGACATTTGTCATGGGGAGGAGTGATTAAATTCTAAAGAGTGTCTCTGAAACGCACACTATGAATTTCACTGACTGTCATCCATGACAGTCCAGAAAAATCTGTACTACAGGAGTTACTACTGGGTGGATTATGTTACAAGGTGTATGTAGGTATTGCATGACATGCTTATTTTTTCTTCAACTCTTTAGGGTCAAGTTGGTAACCTTTCTAGAAGACGATCCAATCGTTACTACACAGAGGACAAAAATGTTATATGCAGGAACTGTAACTTTCGTGGCCATCTTTCTAAGAACTGTCCTGCTCCTAAGGTAAATTTAACTACTAGCCCATCGCATATAAGAGAATAACTCGGATCAGTAAAAATAGGCTTTGCTGGTGCAGTGTTCACTGATTTTATTTTTTAGCACAGTTTTTAGTTAGCTGCGTCCTACAGGTGAGATTTCCCTTTGGTGTTTACCTCGGAGATGCAGGAGAAAATTTGAGGAAATCTCCCTAAAGGTAATACGAATTCCCATTTTGGTTGTCTTTTTTGAACATTTACCCCACTGGATTATTTCCCTTCACTTGTTCTGATGTCAACTCTAAAATGTTGGTTTTCCAGTTGGACAAATGGGGTGAATGTCCCCAGTAAGGACATAAGCAGCAATATAAACTTGTTAGAGGGCCTAACCCTTACCCTACTAAAAACTGCAGAAAATGCACTTTAACTGCTACCATCTATCACCATACATATACCAAAGGGGAAGTAATGGGTGGTTATTTTCCCAGTCTCATTTATGAACCGCAGTGGATAAAGCGCCTTCGGGTGACATTGCACTGGTTAATAGCTGTTGACCGAGACGTCATTAGATAGCTTGGTTCAAAGACATTTTGTACTGAGTGCATCCAAACAGTTTGGTACCATGTGATCACTATGATGACCAATCACAGCAAACACAAATGTAAGTATACCACTGCTCACATTTTTGATCCCTTCCCTTCTACTTACAACAACCGAAGTAGAGGAAGTGTTGGATGAGTAATTGTCAATCAAACTATTACAGCACTGAAAACTTAAAAAATGTCCTGTTAATGAAGGGGTAAACACATATGGGGATTGATCTTGTGCTAGATTTATATTACTATGCATAACACCATTTTTTGGATGACCCTATGAAATTAAAACTTGACTCTCACTGCACAGGCCCAGTACAGTGACCAATCTGTCATAGACAGCTCCCTGAAGCCTGAAGCCATAAGGCTACACTGCTGGGTTCACTTACTCTCAATGGAGGCGGCAAGCACCCGACAGCTGATGGAAACATCAGCTGCAGTGCCGACATCACTGGACTCAGGACAGGTAAGTGTCCTATTATTAAAAGTCAGCAGCTGCAGTATGTGCAGCTGCTGGCTTTTAATTTTTGCAGTGGTGGGTGTACTTCCACTTTAAGTATTTCATAATGAGCTAGTATGTGATGCACACTAGCTTATTATGCCTTTGTCTTGCAGGATTCATTTTTTTTTTTGTGAATTTTTTTTCAGAGGTTTACAACCTCTTTAACCACTTAGACTGGACCATTTTACTGGTCAAAGACCAGACCACTTTTTGCGATTCAGCACTGCGTCGCTTTAACTGACAATTGCACGGTCGTGCGACGTGGCTCCCAAACAAAATTGACGTCTTTTTTTTCCCACAAATAGAGCTTTCTTTTGGTGGTTTTTGATCACCTCTGCGGTTTTTATTTTTTGCGCTATAAACAAAAATAGAGCGACAATTTTGAAAAAAAAACGCATTATTTTTTACTTTGTTATAATAAATATCCCCCAAAAATATATAAAGAAATTTTTTTCCCTCAGTTTAGGCCGATACGTATTCTTCTACATATTTTTGGTAAAAAAATCGCAATAAGCGATAAGTGTTCCTAGGGGTGTGTTACTAACTGTTGGGGGCTGGGCTTTAATTAATTTAGTGAACACTGATATCTGCTCCAATCACATGGAGCAGAGATCAGCCTCACTAGTTGCTAGGCAGAATGGAGAAATGCTGTTTACAATGGCATTTCTTCATTCGGCCACTCCGTGAGACGACCAGACTCACGGGGGTCCCGACCAGGGCGTCAAATTTAAAGGGACTTACAGGTACGCCCATTTGCCTGCCCGTGCCATTCTGCCGACATACATCGGCGTGCGCTGGTCGGCAACTGGTTAATGTTATCAAGGAGAGATATTTTTTTTTCCCCATTTCCTGTAATGCTGACAACCACTTTACCTCACAGGAAGTAGGGAAAAATTTGCTACTGGGTTACAGACAGAAATAAAAATCTGACTGGGGTTTTGGCCTTCCCCCTACCCCTCTCAACAACATAGTTACATAGTCAGGTTGAAAAAAGATCAACCATAAAAAAATAAAATAAAAAATATCGTACAATCCAATATACCCAATTCTATACCCACAGTTGATCCAGAGGAAGGCCAAAAAAAACAAATAGCAAAGCATGCTCCAATTTGCTACAGCGGGGGGAAATAATTCCTTCCTGATCTCCCAAGAGGCAATCTGATTTTCCCTGGATCAACTTTACCTATAAATGTTAGAACCCAGCTATATTATGTACATTTAGGAAAGTATCCAGGCCTTAAAGCAATCTACTGAGCAGGCCAGAACCAACCCTGGAGGGAGTCTATTCCACATTTTCCCAGCTCTTACTGTGAAGAAACCTTTTCGTATTTGGAAATGAAATCTCTTTTCCTCTAGACGTAAAGAGTGCCCCCTTGTCCTCTGTGTTAACCTTAAAGTGAATAACTCAACACCAAGTTCACTATATGGACCCTTTATATATTTGTACATGTTGATCATATCCCCCCTTACAGCATTTGTATTTCTGTTTTGTTGCTGTTTCAGGGTTCACCTTAATTTCTTTCTTGTTAAAATGTCCGCAAGACAGGAATTGAGGAGAAATCTCAAACCGAGCCCCAGATAGAAAAACCTTATGGGAGTTCTAACTCTTTCTCACTCTGTAAAACAAAAAAAATATTTTGGCTGGACGTGCACTTTAAATAATGAAGAGGTTGGCGTTTGCTAATTTTTTATTAAGATCTTTCCAAATACTTTGGAAAGGACTGAGACTGGGATGCCATTAAATTTTATGTGCATGTAAAGGCATCCCAATACTTTTGGTAATATGTTATGTTACCATAGTTTAACCACTTTTGACTTGTAAAAACATTTTCTAGCAAGGCTGAGCTGTAGAATAATACATAGTTGCAGCTAATATGTGGTTACCCTGAAGTGTATTCTCTTGCAGGATTGGTCTGTATTTATAATCTTCACATTGCTGGATTTTCGATCAAATCACAACTTTTTTGTAATTGCAGTAAACTGTCTAAGCAAGACTATGCACCCTCCTATACCAATCAATGTGTTTTAATACTTGGGCTGTTGCTGTAGAACTTGCTGTAAGGCCCTAAATCCCAAACACTAAATTCCATCATCACTGATCCGTGATCCGAACGGATCACCCCGCTTGGATCGGCACACGCCGTGCTCTGCAGTCTCGGCCTAGGGAAAGGCTGCGGCTTCGGCCTAGCTCCGAAGCGGCGGTCTTTCTTTCTATACCCAATGTGAGTGCTCCATAAAATGACAGAGCGATCACTCGTAAACAAACCGGCGTCGTCATGACGCTGATTCCTCTCTCCCCTCCGTGTACAGATCTGTACAGTGGAGGGGAGAGATCAGATGGAAGCAGCGCTGTGGGCTGCATCTGTAGTGCCCACAGCGCTGCTCTGTGACAACTGCAGTCACAGCCATCCCTCAATACCCTGCCAATACTCTGCAGTACCCTACCAATGCTCAGTCTGCAATACCCTGCCGTAACCCGCCAATGCCCTGCCGTAACCCGCCAATGCCCTGCCGTAACCCGCCAATGCCCTGCCGTAACCCGCCAATGCCCTGCCGTAACCCGCCAATGCCCTGCCGTAACCCAGCCATGCCCTGCCGTAACCCAGCCATGCCCTGCCGTAACCCAGCCATGCCCTGCCGTAACCCAGCCATGCCCTGCCGTAACCCAGCCATGCCCTGCCGTACCCCAGCCATGCCCTGCCGTACCCCAGCCATGCCCTGCCGTACCCCAGCCATGCCCTGCCGTACCCCAGCCATGCCCTGCCGTACCCCAGCCATGCCCTGCCGTACCCCAGCCATGCTCAGCCAATATTACAGTGGGGACTATATGGTGGTGGAATTTTCACAGGTTTTTGCAAATTTAATTATTATTTGCTGATCCGAAAAATGATCCGATCCGTGACTCTGATCCGAGGAACGATCCGATCCGTGAGTTTTTTGATCCGTTGCACCCCTAATATTCTGTCTGTATTGTACCTTTACAATGAGTAAATTGGATAGCTCAATGTTTATGAAAATTAGTTGTGCTTTCTCAGATATGTTTTTTTATGTTTTTGGGGCTTTTTCCTTTATTTTTTTTCTCTTTTTCTTTTATAACTAGAAACTACCAGCCTGTTGCCTCTGTGGACAGAGAGGACATCTCCAATATTCGTGTTCATCTGCTTACTGTTCAAACTGCTTCCTGCCTGGTCATTTTTACCAGAACTGTACAGAGCGACCCTACTGGCAGAAGAAGTGCCATCGTTGTGAAATGGTTGGCCACTATGCTGATGTAAGTGTAACCTATCTTTTTATCTGTGACTGCTGTGCACAGGGGATCACTTGATCGTTCTACTGGGCTGCTGTGAGTGGCCCTGATACTATCTGATTACTATGACCAATCACAGCAATCACTGTTACAGTATTAAACAAAGCTATCATTGTTTGCTATTGTGTTGGTCACAGCAATCACATGGTACCAGGGCCAATAACAGCAGCCCGGTACTATGTGATAACTGTGTCAAATCACCGTAGTAAACAAGGTTTCATGAATGTAACCTCTGAACAGCCTTACCGATTGCTTATTACAGAAAGACAGGTTGCTGAGGTGCTGGGTCAGCTTAACCACTAGGCGTCCGCGCTATAGCTGAAAGACGGCTGCAGCGCGGACGCCAATTGCCGGGAGGCCGTCCCTGGATGTCCTCCTGTTTACTTCCGCAATGCGCGCTCCTGCGAGCATGCATCGAGGAAGTTCTGTGCTGGCCGTGTGCCTTGGACACAGCCAGTCACAGATCGCTGTAAATGGCCAATCACAGCGGCTGTTTACAGCGCAATCGCGTGTCCAATGAGAGATGATCTCGTATGTAAACACACACACACAGACAACGTGTGAGGAGGGAGAGATGAATGTCTGAAGCGACCGTGAGAAAAAAAAGGAAAAAAAAGTGCCCGAAGTAAATGTCAGTGCCGTCTGTCCCCAGTGCCACATGTCATCAGTGCCATATCAGTGTCACGTGTCAACCGTGCCATGTATCAGTACCATCTGTCAGTGCCACGTGTCATCAGTGCCATGTATTAGTGCCACCTGTCATCATTGCCACGTTAGTGTCACGTGTGATTGTCCTGGTGCTCCAGGGCCTTCAAAAGTGTAATAGGTAGTCAACAAGTTAGATGTGTAATTTATGCTCCTAGAACACGTGATGGTGTTCCCTACATGTTGGGCCTCTCTGAGTGGCCAGGCTGTGGAAAAGTCCCACACATGTGGTATCGTAATACTCAGGAGGAGTAGCAGAATTTATTTTGGGATGTCATTTGTGGTATACACATGCCACGTGAGAGAAATAACCTATTACAATGACCATTTTGTGCAAAAAAAAAAAAAATCTTCATTTTGCAAAGAATTGTGGGAAAAAATGACAACATCAAAAAGCTCACCATTCCTCTTACTAAATACTTTGGAGTGTCTACTTTCAAAAAAGGGGTTATTTGGGGGGGTATTTGTACTTTCCTGGCTTGTTCTGGTCTCAAGAAATAAGATAGGCCACCAGTACATCAGATGTGATCAATTTTGTATGATTTGCACCACAGCTTGTAGACTCTAACTTTCACAAAGACCAAATAATATCCACTAATTTGGGTTATTTTTTACCAAAGATATGTAGCAGTATAAATTGTGGGCAAAATTTATGAAGAAAAATTTATAATTTGCAAAATTTTATCACAGAAACAAAGAAAAATGCGCCCCCCCCCCTCAAATTTTTGGTCTTTTTTTATTTATAGTGCAAAAAAATAAAAAATCCAGATGTGATCAAATACCACCAAAAAAGCTCTATTTGTGGGAAAAAAAGGACAAAAAATTAATTTGGGTACAGTGTTACATGACTTAGTAATTGTCATTCAAAGTGTGAGAGCACTGAAAGCTGAAAGTTGGTCTGGTCACGAGGGGGATTTAAGTGCCCAGTTGTCAAGTGTTTAACCACTTCCCGACCAGCGCACGACGATGTACGTCGACAGAATGGCACGGGCAGGCATATTGGCGTACAGGTACGTCCAATATTCAATGCCGCCCTGCCATCGGGAGCGCGCCACCGGCGGCGCGCTCCCGCGCTGGTTGGGACCCCCGTGAGTCCGGTCGCGGGACCCGCAGACTCAATCGCCGCGGGCATCCCCGCGATCGTCTCACGGAGCGGCCGAATGGAGGAAATGCTGTGTAAACATTTCTCCATTCTGCCTAGCAACTAGTGACGCTGATCTCTGCTCCATGTGATTGGAGCAGAGATCAGTGTTCACTAAATGAAAGCCCAACCCCCCCCCCACAGTTAGTAACACACCCCTAGGAACACTTAACCCCTACACTGCCACCCACTGGTTAACCCTTTCACTGCCAGTGTCATTTACACAGGAATCACTGTATTTATATAGCAGTGATTACTGTATGAATGACAATGGTCCGAAAAATGTGTCAAAAATGTCCGATGGGTCCCCCACAATGTCGCAGTCACAATAAAAATTGCTGATCGCCGCCATTACTAGTAAAAAAAAAAAAATAATAAAAAATTATTAATAAAAATGCTATAAAACTATCCCTATTTTGTAAACGCTATAACTTTTGCGCAAACCAATCAATAATCGCTTATTGCGATTTTTTTACCAAAAATATGTAGAAGAATACGTATCGGCCTAAACTGAGGGAAAATTTTTTTTTTTTATATAATTTTGGGGGATATTTATTATAACAAAAAGTAAAAAATAATGCGTTTTTTTCAAAATTGACGCTCTATTTTTGGTTATAGCGCAAAAAATAAAAACCGCAGGGGTGATCAAATACCACCAAAAGAAAGCTCTATTTGTGGGAAAAAAAGACGTCAATTTTGTTTGGGAGCCACGTCGCACGACCGCGCAATTGTCAGTTAAAGCGACGCAGTGCCGATTCGCAAAAAGTGGTCTGGTCTTTGACCAGCAAAATGGTCCGGTCTGCAAGTGGTTAAAGTGGTTGTAAACTCACCACTTTAGCTCATTACAATCTGCATAGTGCTGGCAGTTGATCACTGCCTGTGAAATTTTACTTACTCTTTCTGTTTCTTCATAATCTGTCCTGCAAACTGTAGTGAGGTCACCGGCGCATTCGCAGTCTGTAGCTTCTTTACCGGCACGCTATGTGTGCCGTTTCACTATCTTCCATTGAGAACGGCACAGAGGAAGCCTCGCAATACTATGCCCTCCTCCTCTCCTTCCTTTTTTTCCCCTTGTGACTGTATAAGACGTCACACGGGGAGTGAACTATAGCGGCAAAGGAGATGTTCAGAGGAAGCAGCTGTTCTAGCTAGAGCAGGGGTGCTCAACCTGTGGCTCTCCAGCTGTTGCAAAACTACAAGTCTCATCATGCCTCTGCCTCTGGGTGTCATGCTTGTGGCTGTCGGAGTCTTGCTATGCCTCATGGGACTTGTAGTTCCGCAACAGCTGGAGAGCCACAGGTTGAGCACCCCTGAGCTAGAGGCTTGATTTAATCACAATCGATACCGGGGAAAATCCGATTGCCTCTCGGGGGATCAGGAAGGAATTTTTTCCCCTGCTTTAGCAAATTTAATCATGCTCTGCTGGGGTTTTTGGCCTTCCTCTGGATCAACTGTGGGTATAGAATTGGGTATATGGGATTGTATGATATTATTATTATTATTATTATTATTATTATTTATTTATTTTTGTGGTTGAACTTGATGGACATGTGTCTTTTTTCAACCTGACTATGTAACCAGGAAGAAGAAAAATGTTATAAAAGATAAAGGTACTTCCAAACCTAATTTTGTCACCTTTTATAGTGTAAGGCTTATCAATACATTGTTAAATGTTAATATGTAAAAAAAAATAAAAATAAAAAAAAGGCGAGGGTTTACTTCCTCTTTAAGAAATGTCACCTTTAATGAAAAGCATGGCTTACTGTATATGACAGCACTCAGAAACACCACTCCAGAACTGTTGGTGAATTCCACTGCTTATCAGCATAAATCTGGAAACTGGTGAGCTGGATGATGGAGGACCAGATCTAGCAGGAAAAGCATGCTGCCGGCCGCGTGCATGCAGTTCTCTCTGGGGCTTCAGTAAAGTGAAGCCCTGTGTGAAGGTGGATGGATGTATGTGTTTCAGGGCTCTGCCCCTTTTCAACGCGTCCTACTAACTATGAAACAACTGGATTTAAAGCTGGCCAGCATGGAGGGATTAATTTGACAGCTGTGGCTGTTAAAGAAAAGCTAGCAATCCTGCAATCTGTAGGTTTGACTGCTGGTTTCGGCAAGTTTGCACATCAATAAAGATGCAAAAAAGAAACGCCAAAAAATTATTTAATCTAATTGTGTGTAAAAGCAATAACAAAAATGCCCAAAATTGTTTGAGGAAATGACCATATTTATGGGCGTATAACACGCGCCGGCGTATAACACGCACCCCAAGTTTAGGAGGGAATTTTGTGGAAATAACTTTTAGGAGGGAAATTTAAGGAAAAACTTACATTTAAATGCCCATCAATGCAGCCTTATCAGTGTCCATCTGAAGCCTTGTCAGCGTCATTTGCAGCCTTGTCATGCAGCCTGTCCTCATTGCAGCCTTGTCATGCAGCCTGTCCTCATTGCAGCCTTGTCATGCAGCCTGTCCTCATTGCAGCCTTGTCATGCAGCCTGTCCTCATTGCAGCCTTGTCATGCAGCCTGTCCTCATTGCAGCCTTGTCATGCAGCCTGTCCTCATTGCAGCCTTGTCATGCAGCCTGTCCTCATTGCAGCCTTGTCATGCAGCCTGTCCTCATTGCAGCCTTGTCATGCAGCCTGTCCTCATTGCAGCCTTGTCATGCAGCCTGTCCTCATTGCAGCCTTGTCATGCAGCCTGTCCTCATTGCAGCCTTGTCATGCAGCCTGTCCTCATTGCAGCCTGTCCGTCGTTGCAGCCTTGTCATGCAGCCTGTCCGTCGTTGCAGCCTTGTCATGCAGCCTGTCCGTCGTTGCAGCCTTGTCATGCAGCTTGTCCGTCATTGTAGCCTTGTCATGCAGCTTGTCCGTCGTTGTAGCCTTAGTGCATTAGTGATGTCTGCTTATTTTTTTTAAAATGGCGCCGCCAAGATGTCCTGTGTATCTTGGCAGCGCCCGCTCTCGGACCTTCTCTGCGGATTTCGGCCGCCTCGGACCTTCTCTGCGGATTTCGGCCGCCTCGGACCTTCTCTGCGGATTTCGGCCGCCTCGGACCTTCTCTGCGGATTTCGGCCGCCTCGGACCTTCTCTGCGGATTTCGGCCGCCTCGGACCTTCTCTGCGGATTTCGGCCGCCTCGGACCTTCACTGCGGATTTCGGCCGCCTCGGACCTTCACTGCGGATTTCGGCCGCCTCGGACCTTCTCTGCGGATTTCGGCCGCCTCGGACCTTCTCTGCGGATTTCGGCCGCCTCGGACCTTCTCTGCGGATTTCGGCCGCCTCGGACCTTCTCTGCGGATTTCGGCCGCCTCGGACCTTCTCGGCTGCTTTCGGCCGCTCTCGGACCTTCTCGGCTGCTTTCTCCGAGGAGGTCTGAGAGCGGCTGAAAGCCGCCGAGAAGGGCCGAAGGCGTCTTAAAGCCGCCCAGAGCCCAAAAAATCGTGCGGAAATCTCGGAGTATCGGCGTATAACACACACCCGCGATTTTCCCCTGATTTTAAGGGGAAAAAAGTGCATGTTATACGCCAATAAATACGATATAGATAGATATATATAGCCAGTGGTCGTTTGGGGTCATTATCATTTTAGAATACTGCCCTGCGGCACAGTTTCCAAAGGGAGGGGATCATGCTCTGCTTCAGTATGTCACAGTACATGTTGCCATTCATGGTTCCCTCTATGAACTGTAGCTCCCGAGTGCCGGGAGCATTCATGCAGCCCCAGACCATGACACTCCCACCACCATGCTTGACTGTAGGCAAGACACACTTGTCTTTTTACTTCTCACATGGTTGCCACCATGCACGCTTGACACCATCTGAACCAAATAAGTTTGCCTTGGTCTCATCAGACCAGAGGACATGGTTCCAGTAATCCATGTTCTTAGTTTGCTTGTCTTCTGCAAACTGTTTGCAAGCTTTCTTGTGCATCATCTTTAGAAGAGGCTTCTTTCTGGGACGACAACCATTCAGACCTATTTGATGCAATGTGTGGCGTATGTTCTGAGCACTGACAGGCTGACCCCCCCCCACCCCTTCAACCTATGCAGCAATACTGGCAGCACTCATACGTCTATTTCCCAAAGATGACCTCTGGATATGATGCTGAGCACGTGCACGCAACTTCTTTGGTCGACCATTGCAAGGCCTGTTCTGAGTGGAACCTGTCCTGTTAATCCGATGTATGGTCTTGACCACCATGCTGCAGCTCAGTTTCAGGGTCTTGGCAATCTTCTTGTAGCTTAGATCATCTTTATGTAGAACAACAATTCTTTTTTTTCCAGATATTTAGAGACTTCTTTGCCATGAAGTGCCATGGTGAACTTCCAGTGACCAGTCTGAGAGTGTGAGAGCCATAACCAAATTTAACTTACCTGCTCCCCATTCACACCTGAGACCTTGTAACAATAATGAGTCACATGTACCCAGGGAGGAAAAATGTCCAATTGGACATTTACAAAAATGTGAGGGTTGTATGCACTCTTGTGAGATACTGTATATATAATATTATTTTTACCAAAGCAATGTAGCAGAATACATTTTGGCCTAAATTTAATAAAGTAATTTGCAAAATTTTATCACAGAAACTAATTTTTTTCTTTTTTTTAAATGTACCGTATATACTCGAGTATAAGCCGAGATTTTCAGCCTCTTTTTTGAGGCTGAAAGTGCCCCCCTCGGCTTATACTCGAGTCATCGCTGTCTGCCCGCTCGATCAGCGTGTCGAGCAGACAGACAGCGGCCATTCTGATTCAAAAGCCGCGCCTCCGGCTCCCCCTTCGCCTGTGATAGGCGGAACACTGAATTTCCCAGCAGCCTGTGTTCCGCCTATCACGGACTTCGTATCATCCTCGTACTACGGACGAGGATGATACGATGTACGTGATAGGCGGAACACAGGCTGCTGGGAAATTCAGTGTTCCGCCTATCACAGGCGAAGGCGGCGGCGCAGCTTTTGAATTTTACAATGGCCGCCGAGGCGCCGACGAACGAAGAGGGCACGGGACGGAGGCAAGGCACAGGACGGCACGGCACGGGACGGGACCGGAGGCAAGGCATGGCATGGCGGCGAGGCACGGCGGCGAGGCACGGAGGCAAGGAGGCTCGGCACGGGACGGAGGCTCGGGACAAAGGCTCAGGACACAGGTAGGCTGGACACACACACACACACACACACACACACACACACACACACACACACACACACACACACACACACACACACACACACACACACACACACACACACACACGGATGGACGGACACACACGGATGGACGGACACACACGGATGGACGGACACACAGGGATGGACGGACACACAGGGATGGACGGACACACACACAGGGATGGACAGGCATGTCTTACCCTCGGCTTATACACGAGTCAATAAGTTTGCCAGTTTTTTTGGGGGTAAATTGGGGGCCTCGGCTTATATTCGGGTCGGCCTATACTCGAGTATATACGGTATGTTGTTTTTCATTTTCATTTTATATAGCAAAAAATGTGGTAATTAAATACCACCAAAAGACCGCTATATCTGTCCAAAAAAAAGATAAAAATGTATTTGGGTATAGCATTGCATGACTGAGTAATTGTCATTCAAAGTGTGACAGCACTAAAAGCTAAAAAAATGGCCTGGACTGGAAGGATGGGTGAAAGTGTCCGGTATTGATGGTTTGAGTTTCCCAGCAAAAAGTATCACGCCTCTGAGAGATGAGAGTTAGGAGAATCTCAGAAACTGAAAAATATTTGTAACTAAAATAAACTTACTCCTACTAAAGTATAGGCTCTTTTTTTTTTTTTTATGTGCTAGGCCTCTTTCACAAGGGGTGGACATCTTTTAGATCAGCAGGGGATCTGTCCAGGTGTAAAAGGACTCCATCTGTCCATTTACACCCAACTGCCCCTTGATCTGATTTGCCTACACAGAGAGGGGTGGATCCCCTACCATATGTTTTTATTGGATCTGTTTGGAGGTAGGCAGGTGTAAATGGACACAAATCCGTTTTACACCCTCTGGTCTATAGGATTGAATGGAGGGTGTAAATGGACACAAATCCGTTTTACACCCTCTGGTCTATAGGATTGAATGGAGGGTCTGATCGGGTCTGCCTGGAAAACTGACAGGCAGACATGATCAGACCCTTCATAAGGGGCCTTGATGGAAAATACAGAGTGGGAACGCACCTTTTAGTAACTGAAAAAATTTAACTTTAAAATGAGCCAAGGACTACTGTTACTGCAAATTTCTGGAATTTCCAGAACCTAAAAATCTAACAGGTGAGTCAGTCAACCAGATCACACCTTTTAATTAAAATATCACTTTTGGATGTAATAACTCTAAGTGGAGAGTTCCTCTTAATTTTGCTGAGTGCTTTTTCTTTACATGGTTATGTTAATTGATTTCCTTTCCACATTTGTTTTCTTGCGCATAATACTTTATTTAAAGCAGACATTTCTTTTAACAGCAGAGCCTTCTAAAACCATCAGGGTCCCTTCCCCATAATCAGTTGCTGCAATTGACCTTACCACTGGCTTCCACATAGTAGAGGGCAGGGGTTGACAAATTTGCTTGGAATCTAGGAGCCAGCTAAAAAAGTTAGGAGCCAGGTCCGTGACGGCGATCTGGACCTGTCCCTGGCCTGACATGGAGACGAGTGAGGGGAAGATAGCCCCCAGCCCCCCACCTGTCTCCAAGTCATTGCCCATAGCTCTTAGAGGGACATTTTTAAATTGAATTTTAGTGTAAATATGAGATGTGCGGTCTCTCTGACCCCAGATCTCATATATAAAAGAGGACCTGTCATGCTTTTTTCTATTACAAGGGATTTTTACATTCCTTGTAATAGGAATAAAAGTGACACACTTTTTTTTTTTTTCAAAAGAACAGTGAAAAAAATAAAAATAAAAGTTAAAATAAGAAAAAAAAATGTTTTAAATGCGCCCTGTCTCGCCAAGCTTGCGTGCAGAAGCGAACGCATATATGAAAGCGGTGTTCAAACCACACATGTGAGGTATCGCTGCGATCGGTAGAGTAAGAGCAATTCTAGCCCCAGACCTCCTCTGTAACTCAAAACGTGCAACCTATAGAATTTTTTAAACGTCGCCTATGGAGATTTTAAAGGGTAAAAGTTTGTCGCCATTCCATGAGCGGGCGCAATTGTGAAGCGTGACATGTTGGGTATCGATTTACTCGGCGTAACATTATCTTTCACAATATAAAAAAAATAAATTGGGCTAACTTTACTGTTGTCTTTTTTTTTTTATTAAATAAAAAAATTTTCCCCAAAAAAAGTGCGCTTGTAAGTCCGCTGTGCAAATACGGTGTGACAGACAGTATTGCAACGACCACCATTTTACTCTCTAGGGTGTTAGAATAAATAATAAAAAAAAATATATATATATATATATATGTAATTCCAACGGCCACCACAAGAGGGCGCCAGATTCCAGAAGGAACCATAGGATCACAGAAGGCCTCAAAGCCGGGGGCTCAATTACCGGCCGCCTGTGGCGCGGCCCGACGCGATCGCGCGGGGGGGTCCACGGAGACGGGATACCCCCAGCTATGCTTCCCCAGGCGCAAGGTCGCTGATTCTAGTCGCCAATGCGACCTGGCGACCGGGTTTTGTCGAGCACTGGTAGAGGGTACTAATATGATCCTTCCAGCAAGATCCGGGGAATGCTGATTGTCCAAAATGTCTTGAGAAAAATACACAGCATTCGTCTCAAGACAGTTGGGCAAGGATGATGGCCCTTATATATTAAGTGGACCTTAAGTGTATTAAGCAGGCCTTGTTTAATAGTGCAAGGTTTGTCTGGAGAGTACCAACTACACATGCCAGTCTCTCAGGCTGGGGAGCGACTCTAGAGGGGCTCACAGCTCAAGGGAAATGGTCAAGTACAGAACAGATCCTGTCCATCAATGTCCTGGAATTACGAGTAGTACGACTGGCCCTACGGTCATGGGCGGTGGAGCTTCAGGACTGCCCTATCGGGGTTCAGTCCAACAATGCCACTGCAGTGGCCTTTATAAACTACCAAGGTGGCACTAGGAGTCGTTCTTCTCTGAAGGAGGTGAACCACATACTAACCTGGGCAGTGGGACATGTGGCGATTTCTATTGGCAGCCCATATCCAGGGAGTAGAGAACTTGAAGGCAGATATGCCCGGGGGAATGGTCCCTACACCCAGGGGGGTGTTCCAGAAAATTTGCCAACATTGGGTATGGCCAGAGGTCGGCCTACTAGCATGCAGGCTCAACAAGCTACAGCAATTTGTGTCCTGAAAAAAAGATCCTCTGGAAATCGGAGGAGATGCTCTGGTAGTTCCATGGAGCCGGTACTCCCTGATTTATGCTATCCCTCTCCTTCCACATTTGTTGCACAGGATTCAGGGAGGGGGCAAGTTCCAGTCATTCTGGTGGCACCAGCCTGGCCCAGAAAGCCCTGGTTCCCTGGAGATTGTGAGACTAACGGACGGGCTATGGATGCTTTCACGTCGCCCGATCTACTGTCTCAAGGTCCTATATTCCTCCCCAATTTGCAGTCTCTAAATTTGACGGCATGGCCATTGAAGCCAGGGTGTTAAAGGACTGTGGCATCTTGGCACCAGTGGTGTCTACCCTAGTGAATGCTAGGAAAGATGTCACTAAGAAGATCTATCAAAGTCTGGAAGAATCGTATTGCTTGGTGTGAACCCAAACAATGGCATCCTCAGAAATATGTGATTGGCAGAACTCTTTTCTACAGTCGGCTGTGGAAATCAAATTGGCTTTGAGTGCAATCAGAGGTCAAGTTTCAGCCCTATCCCTATTCTTTCAAAGGCCTTTAGCCTCCCATTCACTGGTCCAAACCTTTATGCAGAGGGCAACTCGCTTGCTTTCCCCCATTAGGTCACCTATGTGTCCTTGGGACTTGAACTTGGTGCGGTCTTTGTTACAGAAATGACCATTTGAATCAAGGAAATTCCATTAGACTTGCTGCCACACAACCTAGCCTTCCTGATGGCTATCACCTTGGCTAGAAGGGTGTTGGAGTTGGTGGCCCTTTCATGCAGGGAACCGTACTTGATCCTTCACCACGATAGGGTCATGTTACAACCTGTTTCATCCTTTTTGCCAAAAGTGATCTCAGCCTTTCATTTAAATCAGGACATTATTTTGCTTTCTTTTTTTTCTCTTGGCCTCATTCGGCGGAAGAGAAACGACTGCATTCTTTGGAGGTTGTCCAGGCAGTCAAGGTTTACTTGTCTAGATCTGCGGAGATACCACTATCCGACTCCTTTTTTGTATTGCCAAAAGGACCCAAGACGGGGCAGGCAGCTTCCATTGCCAATTGGGTTTGTCAGTTGATCATTCAGGCCTATGGCCTGAAACATAAAGCTCCTCCCTTTAGCGTGAGAGCTCATTCTACCAGGGGTGTAGGAACCTTCTGGGCTTTTCGCCATCAGGTATCTGTGGCTCAGATTTGTAAGGCTGCTACCTGGCCTTCAGTGCATACATTCAAAAATGTTATCAAGTGGATGTTCGAGAAGCCGAGGATTCGGCGTTCTGCCACAGTGTGCTGCCGGCTGCCGTAGGAGTTCTGATGGCTATTGTTTGGCAGGTATCTCCCTCCCCTTAAGGCTATTTTTCTGGGACGTCCCGGCAGGTAATGAATATTAGCCTGACTGTGTCCCATGATGTATGAAAAAGAAAATATGATTTTTTTTTTCATCATACTTGCCTGTAAAATCCTTTTGTTTGAGTACATCATAGGACACAGAGATCCCTCCCCTCTGTTTGTTTTTTTTTTTTTTTTTCCTGAAGACTCAGTGCTTGCTACAAAACGGAAGTGCTTCCTGTGTGGGAGGGGTTATATAAGAAGATAACTTCCTGTCTAAAGACCTTTGGTCTACCAGTGTCCATTCACCTGGAGATGGAGTATAACCCAGCAGGTAATAAATATTAGCCTGACTCTGTGGCCCATGATGTACTCAAAAGGATTTTACAGGTAAGTATGTCGAAAAAAAAAAAAATTTCTTCCATACTTCTCTTCTGGCTCACAAGAGTGCACTCCTGTGTCCCAGATTCAGCCTACAGTGGTCTTTAGCATCACATAGCCGGTCCCAGGCTCTGCAGGGATCCCGACAACAATGTAATGATCTGCCATAATTTGTTACTGGCAGCTTAGCGCGCTTCTGAAAACCTGAGCCAGCCGCTCCCTCTACAGCCCAGCGTTCCAGTGAGTTCTGGAGGGGTAGAGCAAAGAATCAGTGACTTAGTCACTGCTTACTGAAGACTATAACTGAGCAATCAGCGGTCATGTGATTGCTTAGTTCTCAGTCTTAGAGCTGGGGAGGGACAGCTGCAGCATCAGACAGATGCTGCATCTACATAGATGAGTATGTTTGCTTTTTTGAAATTCCATACTTCACTCGTAAATGACTCTTTGCTGAGTAATCCAGAATGCACCAAAAAGTTACGGATTCACGGAACAAATATTTTACTATAAATGCTTTTTCAGATATGACATCCTCTGGTGGGTGCATAAAGCAGTTATCACAGGGAGATTGATCCAATCAGCCTCCTCATGTCAATAAACAACGCACCAAGAAAAAAAAAAAATATGCAGCCTTGCACACCCAACATTAGTCTTCTCCCTTCCCATCCCTCTTTGAAGCAGAGTTCCTGTATTAAAAAATATATAGCTGCTGACTTTTAATATGAGGACATATACCTGTCCAGGGAGCCCGCAATGTCCGCACCCAAAGCTGACCCATTTATGGGCTTCGGGTGCAGGCGTTGGCATCCTTAACAGGTTCCCAACCGGCGCACGCCGATGTGCGTCGGCAGAATGGCACGGGTAGGCATATTGGCGTACAGGTACGTCCAATCTTTAATGCCACCCTGCCATCGCAAACGTGCCGCCGGGTCCCGCGGACTCTATTACCGCAGGGATACCGGCGATCCTCTCACGGGGTGGCTGAACGGAGAAATGCCGTTGTAAACAGCATTTCCCTGCTCTGCCTAGCAACTAGTGATGCTGATCTCTGCTCCATGTGATTTGGAGCAGAGATCAGTGTTCACTAAATGAAAGCCCAGCCCCCCACAGTTAGTAACACAACCCTAGGAACACTTAAGCCCTACACTGCCACCCCCTGGTTAACCCCTTCACTGTCAGTGTCATTTACACGGGAATCACTGCATTTATATAGCAGTGATTGCTGTATAAATGACAATGGTCCCGAAAATCTGTCAAAAATGTCCGATGTGGCCGCCATAATGTCGCAGTCACAATAAAAATCGCTGTTCGCCCCCATTACTAGTAAAAAAAAAAAATTATTAATAAAAATGCCATAAAACTATCCCCTATTTTGTAAACGCTATAACTTTTGAGCAAACCAATCGATAATCGCTTATTGCAGTTTTTTTTTGTTTTTTCTACCAAAAATATGTAGAAGAATACCTATCGGCCTAAACTGAGGGGGAAAAAAATGTTTTTTTAAAAAATATTTTTGGAGGATATTTATTCTAGCAAAAAGTAAAATAAAATGTGTTTTTTCAAAATTGACACTCTATTTTTGGTTATAGCGCAAAAAATAAAAACCGCAGAGGTGATCAAATCTCTATTTGTGGGAAAAAAATACGTCAATTTTGTTTGGGAGCCAGGTATCCGCTCCCCCCCCCCCCGACAAGGGGCCAAATGTGGCGGGGGGGGGGGAGACAGATGAGCAGAGCTTCCACTTTAAAGACACATCTGAAACTCAAATCTATGTCTTGCCTCTTAAGCTGAATAGCAAATGAGAGGACTAATAACCAAATCTACATTCACATAAAATAAACTGCACACACTCTTGGCCAATAAAGTGTGCAGACCAGCACCTCTATCTAAACTTAGTTACCTAAAAACCAATAAAATTTATTACAATGTCAACCCTACTAAAATACTCTATTTCATAAACATCTTGCCAAATAGTTTGAGGCCCCACAAACCTTTTACTATGGTGATGGATGAAAATTGTTCATCCAGCCTCACTTTTCCTCAAAACTACAATGATCTTCTCCAACTCCTTGAGACTCCATATCTTTCGTAAGCAGGCCATAGATGAGTCAGGTTGTTTTTTGTTTTTGTTCAACCTTGAATATGTGTATGGGGGAATCCTTCCCGCAATGTCTTTGTATTTTGATAGCGGGACGACTTCCTTGGCATCAGAATACACTGATCAGCGCTGCAGCTTATCACCTGTAGCGCTGATCAAGCAGAAATTTTTCAACGGGACAGTTGAACAGAAGTTGATTGGCAGATCGACTTCTGTTCAACCACAATGGTTATACATGTATCGAAATTTCAATTCATGTATGGCCATCTTTAGGCAAGTGGAATTATGAAACAAGATTAAATCCATAAAGCTGCAAACAAGACTCGCCTCATGCTATAGTAAATATATAGAAATGCTTGCTCCAGAGCTAGTTCTCAACTGTAATGATCTAGCAGTGGAGGCCTTGGGAAGTGAAACCTTAGTGGCCTTAATCTGCATGGTCCCTGAACCAAACAGCGATAGAACAACATGGACCAATTATCACTGTATCTCGCCTATCTATCTGGATGCCAAATGATTACCAAAAATATTAGACATGTGCCTCAATATTTGCATAGGTTGCCTGGTAACCAAGGAACACGTGGGATTCGAAAAGACAGGCAAGTGATAACATGCGATGTGTTATTCAACCTATTGATGTCTCCAAATAGATGCGCTCTACAGCCTCTAGCTGTCTTTAGACATATTTATCACTCTTCTCAGAATATTGGGATTTTTGACATAACTAAAAAATGGGTAGCCTCCATATGCAAAGGCCACAGAGCATTTATACAATATTTAGGCTACTGCTCACTCGTCTTTGACTTGGGCAAAGGGACAAGACAGGGGTGGCCATAATCCACATTATTGTTTGCCTTGGGTATTGAACCTTTTGCCCTAACCATTTTACATAACCGGACTATCCAACGCCTAGACTTGGCAGGATATGGACATAAACCTAGCCTCTTTGCAAACAATGCACTAATCCACTGTCATCCTTGCCTAACCTTGTTGCCGTGTTAGCAAAATTCCTTATATACTCTACATTGTGTGGTTCATAAGCTATTGCTTTATCTGTGGCAAAATCAGATCCCATGTAAAAATTGCAAGACCTAGTACCAATCTAAACACTGTGGGACCTTTGTCCCACAGTCTGCTATTCAGCAGCCCAACTCGCAGCTTACTATGATGTTTCTGACTCTCCCTTTTAAGTCAACATAGAGGCATTGGAAATTGACCTTGTGTCGATAATTTTGTGTGGCTTCTCTCACCAATGCAAAATATGATTCTTAATCCTTGTATCTTTCACCCTTTGCAGGTATGGGACAATGTGTGGCTTTTTGAATGTGGCCATCTGGTCAAAGGGCTATTTCCTAGCTCTCTTACAGGGTAGGAATTAGCCTGTCTATATAGTCACACCTGCAAGGTTTGTTTTGCTTGGTGCAACTCAAAGAACTTTTAATCCTAGCAAGTGGGGTGTGGATTCAATAACTTGTCTACAGTTCAGGGAAAAAAGGTATTTCCCAGTCTGCTGGTCCCTGTGGTAATAGCTCTAAATCTACTTAAGGGAGGCTAGTGAACAACTCGCATAGATATCTTTCAATGTAGGTGGCACCAATTATCAATTAAGCTGTCCACTATGCTCACCACTGAACTATTTTTCTTGTTGTGCCCAGTGGTGCCCTGGGTATTTCACAATCCTAGCAAAGTCAGTAGAGCTAGTAGTATTTGTTTCCCGAATGTTCTTGAGCAACACACAGGCTGTTTCTCTATGGTGTGTAAATGTTACATGCAGTTACTTGGTAGCATTAGGGTTAGTGTACATACAGTGCCTTGCGAAAGTATTCGGCCCCTTTGAACTTTTCAACCTTTTGCCACATTTCAGGCTTCAAACATAAAGATATAAAATTTTAATTTTTTGTGAAGAATCACCAACAAGTGGGACACAATTGTGAAGTGGAACGAAATCTATTGGATTTTTGAAACTTTTTTTAACTAATAAAAAAATGAAAAGTGGGGCGTGCAAAATTATTTGGCCCCCTTGCGTTAATACTTTGTAGAGCCACCTTTTGCTGCGATTACAGCTGCAAGTCGCTTGGGGTATGTCTCTATCAGTTTTGCACATCGAGAGACTGAAATTCTTGCCCATTCTTCCTTGCAAAACAGCTCGAGCTCAGTGAGGTTGGATGGAGAGCGTTTGTGAACAGCAGTTTTCAGCTCTTTCCA
This sequence comes from Lithobates pipiens, assembly GCF_037356315.1. Taxonomy (NCBI): domain Eukaryota; kingdom Metazoa; phylum Chordata; class Amphibia; order Anura; family Ranidae; genus Lithobates; species Lithobates pipiens. Next base: position 104,172,242 of record NW_027507718.1, on the reverse strand, counting down.
CAGATTCTCGATTGGATTCAGGTCTGGACTTTGACTTGGCCATTTTAACACCTGGATACGTTTATTTGTGAACCATTCCTTTGTAGATTTTGCTGTATGTTTGGGATCATTGTCTTGGTGGAAGATAAATTTCCGTCCCAGTTTCAGGTCTTTTGCAGACTCCAACAGGTTTTCATCCAGAATGGTCCTGTATTTGGCTGCATCCATCTTCCCTGCTGAAGAAAAGCAGGCCTAAACCATGATGCTGCCACCACCATGTTTGACAGTGGGGATGGTGTGTTGAGGGTGATGAGCTGTGTTGCTTTTATGCCAAACATATCGTTTTGCATTGTGGGCAAAAAGTTCGATTTTTGGTTTCATCTGACCAGAGCACCTTCTTCCACATGTTTGTGTCTCCCAGGTGGCTTGTGGCAAACTTTAGACAATACTTTTTATGGATATCTTTGAGAAATGGCTTTCTTCTTGCCACTCTTCCATAAAGGCCAGATTTGTGCAGTGTACGACTGATTGTTGTCCTATGGACAGACTCTCCCACCTCAGCTGTAGTTCTCTGCAGTTCATCCAGAGTGATCATGGGCCTCTTGGCTGCATCTCTGATCAGTCTTCTCCTTGTCTGAGCTGAAAGTTTAGAGGGACGGCCAGGTCTTAGTAGATTTGCAGTGATCTGATACTCCTTCCATTTCAAAATGATCGCTTGCACAGTGCTCCTTGGGATGTTTAAAGCTTGGGAAATCTTTTTGTATCCAAATCCGGCTTTAAACTTCTCCACAACAGTATTACGGACCTGCCTGGTGTGTTCCTTGGTCTTCGTGATGCTCTCTGCGCTTTCAACAGAACCCTGAGACTATCACAGAGCAGGTGCATTTATACAGAGACTTGATTACACACAGGTGGATTCTATTTATCACCATCAGTCATTTAGGACAACATTGGATCATTCAGAGATCCTCGCTGAACTTCTGGAGTGAGTTTGCTGCACTGAAAGTAAAGGGGCCGAATAATTTTGCATGCACCACTTTTCAGTTTTTTATTTGCTAAAAAAAGTTTAAATTATCCAATAGATTTCGTTCCACTTCACAATTGTGCCCCACTTGTTGGTGATTCTTCACAAAAAATTAAAATTTGATATCTTTGTTTGAAGCCTGAAATGTGGCAAAAGGTTGAAAAGTTCAAGGGGGCCGAATACTTTCGCAAGGCACTGTAGGTGTTTGATTTATTATTCTCTACTTGCCGTTCAATCACCTACATCAAGGCTTGGTACTCCACTGTCCGACCTACTCAATTGTGGTGGCCAAGAAAAACGTATGAGAAAATACACTTCATTGCAGCATGTTTACACAGAAATATGATGTTGGACTTCTTGAAGGAATCATGGCAAGCAAATTAGCATCGCATAAATTCTGAAAGTTGCTATAATGAAGATAACCAGCCAAAAATTGATTTTAAAAGAATTTGCAGCATAGCATTTTATGGAGTAGAATTCAGAACAGTTGTAAAGTTCAGAAATGAAATCAATAGCATTATAATTAATGTTGACTTATCTGTCAATGGTAAATGTTCTGCCCGCCTTGTGTTAAGTAAGTTCTTTGTTATGAAGGTCAGAAGGGATTCTTGACCTAAACTGATGTTCTGGCTGATTTGCTAACAGCATATGATCTGCTGTGGCTTTCATATATTTGGTTAGTATTTCAAATAATTGTTTCTTTATCGTACATCACGAGACGCAGAGCCTAAGTAATTACTCAGTGGGTTATGGGCCACCTTCAGGTGTTGACACTGGTATACCCAAATCAAGGAAGTTCACTCCCTATATAACGCCTCCTCCTTTCAGGAGCACATCAATTTTTTTCGCCAGTGTCTAAGGTGTTGGTCACGAGTGAAGATGTGCTCTGGGGAGCTCTGGAAGGGATCCATGCTGGATTCAAATTCCTCAGTTTGACTGGATTCTTCCAAGCCACTGAGGCCATAGGATGGTACCCGGTCCTCGCATAGAAGAACAAGGTTTTGCCTGTAAGCCTCTTTTGAGGCTTGGACCCTAGAAACCAGGATTCTTTTTTGATCATGCTACATCACCTAAAGATTTTTGTGAAGGGTGCTATACAGGTCCAAAGGAGTGGAACCCCTATTTACTAAGCGCTGCCCGCCGTGATGGATGAAGTTTGGATTTGTCTGTTTCAACAGTACCCTGCATTAAGGAAAGGGTAAGGGAAGAAGCTTAGGAACTGCAAAGTCCACCTATGCCTTTCTTTTTCCATATGAAAAAATGCCTTAATCTCCTCTAGAGGGAGTAAAGATACCTTGTGCTTCTCAGCAGCTCTGTGTCCAGCTACAAACAGCAGTGTGTGTCCCAGTAGCAGGTGGGGGTTTGTAATTGAACAAAATCACCCCCCCCCCCCCATGGCAAAAATGACAGCACTAAACAAATTTACACTTTGGAAAACAGAATATAAGCCTCAACTGCTAAATATAATGACCCCCCCCCCCCAAAAAAAAGAGCAGAGCAGGGCGGCTTATTATACATCTTGAGGCTAAGGGGTTTAGCAGACAACCAGAGAGTTGATGAGAATTTAAAAGATTTAAAAAAATGTTATGTGTTTTACCTGCCTTTAAAAGCCTTGTTGACCCCGTGCATATAGCAAACCTGCTAGAAATGCCAGATGATGGCTGCAGCCTTCTCTGCATTTAGACCAAATGTTATGCCGCGTGTGCGCTAAGGTCATTTGAAAGGAGGAGGGCAGATCACTGAATGGGCGCGGTTAAGGCAGGCGGTACTGTGTGCAGGACTCAGCGCCCACATGGAACACATGGCGTGCGCACTGGGAAGTAATCAGGCTCACACCTGAAGGATCTTAGGACAAACGATCTCTATCAGAGCAGCTGAAGAGTAAAGGCTGTCACACAAGACACAGGAGCGCTGGGGCACGTAAACGGTGTGTCAGGCATTTCCAGTACAGGAAAATAAAATTGTTCAGCATCAAAAGCTGATCTGTATGGTAACATTTGCTACTAGACTATTGCTCAGCAAATATTATATTTGTCTTAAGGGTGCCTCTACTTTTGTGCTTGGCATTATGACTTCCAGAACTACCACAAAGGTGCCAAATATTCCACCCCAGGCGCTGGAAACTCCAGTCATGCCTCCACACTGTCATCCTCTCTGGAGATACCAGATATGGCAAGCCAGGGTGAGTCATTGGAACCTGTTTGTGGTGCAACTGCTTCTCACATTTCAGCCCTTGTATACGTGACTGAAGATGCATCTTCCTCTGCCCTGCAGGGATTAGAAGGAAGATTGGAGGCTTTAATTGCATCTTCCCAAGGTGATAGAAAGCGAGCTAGATCCCCTTCCCCCACCTCAAACCCTTTACCAAGGGAACAGTGGGCACAGGATTGAGCTATTACCATCAGGCGATCATGTAGAAAAACAAGCCGATTATTCCTCTGTGGAGGAAACAACCATTGATGAACCTTATGCAACCTTGCAATCTGAGAGATTGATGGTACAAACTCTTATGGAGATGGTTCATTACACTTTCATGCTACCCCTAACAGAGTCAGCTGAAAGTTCGATATCTTCCTTGGGTTCTTTAAAACCTTTACAGCCTTTTCATGCGTTTCCGGTCCTTGCATTACTAAAAAAGCTTATTTATGCTGAATGGGATTGTTTTGATAAGCACTTTTTCCCTTCAAAGAGATTCTCAGTTCTCTATCCCATGGAGGAGAAATTCACAAAAGATGGAAAGTACCAGCAGTAGACGCTGTGATTTCCAGCAGCAATAAAATCCAACAAAAAGTTGGAATTTGTTAAAATCCTCTTTTTCCTTAGCAGATGCTGTTTCTCAGCCTGCAGTTGCTGAAAAAGGCATCTGTCAGTCCCTAAAGGACCAGTTCAAAGAGGCCCTTAAGGAGGTCCCTGCTATGTTTTGCCATAGATGCCATGAAAGACTCTATTCACCAAGCGTCCCGCCTTGCGCTTGTGCTAAAACACATGCAGAGGACCTTGTGGTTAAGAAGTTGGTCAGCCAAAGCACCTTGCAAAAATCTTCTGACTAGTTTCCTTTTTCATGGGGAGCGACTATTTGGGGAGGATTTGGTCAAATACATCCGAATGATTTCTAGTAGGAAAGGTACTCCTTTTTTTTTTTTTTCCAAAAGAAGGTATAAACTTCCTTTTATTTAAACAGACTCGTCCTGCGCCAGGGGCATCTGCCTCTAGACAGTGGCGATGGCCTCCACCGTCAGACTCTAGCGGAAAGCCTCAGGGTCAGGTACAGAAAACATTCAGCCCCTGTATACATGATTTAAAATGCTTTTTTCCTCCCCCCTGCAGGGCCAAGAAGGAAAATTCGTGCCTTTAATTGCATCCACTATCCAAAAGGATAGGAGGCGTGTTAGATCCCCCTCTCCCACCTTAGACCCCTTTATCAAGGGAACAGTGGGTAGAAGATGAGTGGTTACCCGCAGGTGATCAAGAAAGGTGAACTGATTACTCCTCTGCAGAGGAAACAACTGGAGCTGAACCTTTTTCAGCCTCGCAATCTGAGAGATTGCTGGTACAAATCTTACAGAGATGGTTCGTGCGTCTTTCAAGCTACCTCTAGTAGAGTCAGCTGATAGCTCTGTTTCTTCTTAGGTTCCTTAAAACCTTCACAGCCTTTTTTCATGCGTTTCCTGTACATGTACACATCCATCTAAAAGAATCTAAATCGGTTATTGAAGATCCGCTCCTTTCTATCGAGTCAATCGGATCAGTAGTATCTATCCTACAAGGAGGACTTCTGGCGTCTATCGGCATAAGGGATGCATATCTTCGTGTCCATATATTTCCCACTCACCAGACGTTTCTTTGGTTCGAAGCAGAACAGCATTTCAGTTTGTAGCCTTGCCTAGACGACCCATTGCTAATAGACCAATCAGTGTTCGGAGTAAGGTGTACGCATTACAACCAGTTACCTGGAAAAGTCTGGATTGCGTTCTCAACCTAGAGAAGGCTCCCTTAAAACCCCTAAAAAAAGCTGGAGTATTTGGGTCTGAACATAGATACAGCCCAGAAAGAGACGTTCTTGCCCAGGCATGAGCTCAATAAGAGAGTTGGTGCGGAGGGTCAGGTCAAAAGGGGATCCCTCCATTCGCCTTTGCATGAGGATGTTAGGAAAGATGGTGGCTTCGAAGCAGTTCCCTATGCCCAGTTCCATTCGAGACTGTTGCAAAACAGTATTCTATCTGCTTGGAACAAAACGATCCAAGCTTTGGACTTGCGGCTGTCCCCAAGGGTGTCCCAAAGCCTCAATTGGTGGTTACTAAAGAATCTTCTAAAAGGAAGATCCTTCAGCCCAGTTACCTGGAAAGTGGTAACGACAGACGCCAGCCTTTCAAGCTGCGGAGCAGTACTAGAGAAGACAACTGTCCGAGGACAGTGTTCAAGAACCGAAAGAGCCCTGCCCATCAACATCCTAGAGATTCAGGCAGTGCGTCTGGCTCTGAAATCCTGGACTTCCAGGTTAAGGGATTGTGCTGTCAGGATCCAATCTGACAATGCCACGGCTGTGGCCTATATCAGTCACAATAGGGGGCACCAAGAGTCTCTCAGCGTGGAGAGAGCTGAACCATATTCTTACTTGGGCAGAAATAAATATTCCGTGCCTATCGGCAGTAAGGAGGTGTGAGGATATCGCTTTCGGGTGCAGTGTGCTGCAGGCAGCAGTATAAGTCCTCAAGTCTTGGAGTACCCTGTGGGTTGTCTCTCCCTCCCCTCAAGTAGCATTACTATGGGACGTCCCATTAAGTAATTAATTACGCTCTATGTCCCATGATGTACAATAAAGAAAATAGGATTTTTATTACAGCTTACCTGTAAAATCCTTTTCTTTGAGTACCTCATGGGACACAGAGGTCCCTCCCCTCTTTTGGGATTTAAGTATATTGCTTTGCTACAAAAACTGATGTGCTCCTGGAAGGAGGAGGGGTTATATAGGGAGTGAACTTCCTTGATTGGGTATACCAGTGTCAACAACTGAAGGTGGCCCATAACCCACTATTGGCAACAATGGCAGGTCTGGCACATGACAGCTGTTATAAACAGAGGCAGGGTCTTCTGAGAGGCACCACTGATCTTATATGGACATGATCATATCTTGTCAATGTTGTTGCTGAGATCCTGCGACCTCCATGACCAAATATGGTCAATATGTAATCCTCCGGACCTGTCATTTGGCGTGAAGGAAGCGACAGGACAGACTGTGTCCGCGGGGCCTTTTTATTGATGTGTCTCCACATCAGTGGACATAATTTTTTTTTCTTTTTAACCCCTTCATGACCTCCTAATACATATATGCTGCATCCAGGAAGTGTGCTTTAAACCTGGGTGCCACATATGTGTTCATTAGTTTGTGCTGGAAGCATGATTCATTGCTCGCTCCCAGTACTGAATACTGACATATATATATATATATATATATATATATATATATATATATATATATATATATATATATATATATATATATAAATTTTGTACAGTACATCTGGAAAGTATTCACAACGCTTACATTTCTGCACATTGTTATATTACAGCCATATTCCAAAATGAGTTAAATTCATTATTTTCCTCAAAATGCTTGGCACGCCTATTTTTGGACAGTTTCTCCCATTCCTCTTTGCAGGACCTCTCAAGCTCTATGCGTGGGGATTGGGAGCGTAGGTGCACAGCCATTTTCAGATCTCTCCAGAGATGTTCACTCAGGTTTAAGTCTGAGCCACTCGGGGTCATTCGCAGAGCCACTCTTTTGTTATCTTGGCTGTGTGCTTAGGGTCGTTGCCTTGTTGGAAGATGAACCTTTGCCCCAGTCTGAGGTCCAGAGTGCTCTGGAGCAGGTTTTCATCAAGGATGTCTCTGTACATTGCTGCATCCATCTTTCCTTGGATCCTGACTAGTAGAATATTGAAAAACAGGGAAACCCATCTCAGCAATTCTAGCATATCTATAACAACATTCACGCAGAATGTACAACCAACCTACATAAACCTTCTTTTATATAAGTGATTGGCCAATATTCTTCCTTATCCTAGATATGGGGTGTACCTAAAACTATCTCACACATGAAAAATGTAGGATATAGGGACACAAGGTGCTCAGTCACTAGCCCAACAGTAGCATCCATAACCGATCCAATCATACAACTGACACCCCCCCCCACACACACACACAGTCAAGGACATAAATCACCCCAGACCCCCCCCCCCCCCCCCGCACTCCCCCCAGTCCACATAACCACATACTGTACATGACCACACACAGCAGCTATAAAGACACAACACTTAAAACAATGCACAACCAAACATGAACCCGATATCCCATCCATCCCAACAACAACCCCCTTACACCACATCATAGCGAGACTCCAAAATACAACACACAAAAAACACCAACACACACACATCTACATGCCCTTATGTCAATGAAATACCATGCAACCGTCATTCATGTACTGATACCCTGTTTCCCCGAAAGTACGACCTAGCGTGATTGTCGGAGATGGCTGCAATATAAGCCCTACCCCCCAAATAAGCCCTAGTTAAAGTCCTTGTAGGTCTTCAGAGTAAGGCTCATTTTCGGGGAAAGAGGGTAGGGCTTATTTGGAGGGTAGGGCTTATATTGCAGCCATCACTGAAAATCACGCTAGGTCTTATTTTCGGGGAAACTGGGTAGCATACGCACATCACTCACACACCACCGGATCCAACCTCTGCCTCCAATGCAGCACCCCCCCCCCACACCCCAGTGACGCAGTCAGGCACCCCAATGTCTCCATGTGTCCCCCTTGGGTCCAGTCAGGACCAGTCATCAGGCACTCACATATTAGGAGGTTCTGTATAAACTCGCCTTTTCCCAGCCTGCAGTTGCCGAGCACTGTCCAGTGTCACTGAACACCCACTAGAAAAACAGCTGGACAGTGCCCCACTGCTACCATTCTAAATATGGTCCCACCGGAAATCACAGCCCCCTGACACACACACACTCTCACACTCACACACTCTCAGACTCACACACTCTCACACTCACACACACTCTCACACTCACACACACTCTCACACTCACACACACTCTCACACTCTCACACTCACACACACTCTCACACACACTCACACACTCTATAGTTTACCTAAAGAACGTGCTCTGCGAAATGCGTTGACTACTCTATGCTAAAGAATTTCCTTGTTGATTAGGAACACGTCCTTTTAGCCATGTGCCATATGTTATTCACACATCAATGTGTTTTTATGATGGTTTTATTGATGATTGTACAATAAAATTAACTTTTAAATACAATTTGTGTTTTGGTGCTCACCTCAGTTACAACCTCATAGCATCAAAAATCCTATCCATTATATGGAAGGGAATGGTGCCACCCAATTGTTTGACTCTACCAAAATACTGGAATGTGGACGTGATTGGTTGTCCCTATAACTGGCCAAGCGTTACTTCGAATTTCAAAGAAACTTCTTTCATGTTGTCATTATCGGCTATTGTTTGTAGAATTTTGAGGAAAATAATGCACTGAATCCATTTTGGAGTAGGGCTGTAGCATACCAAAATGTGGAAAAAGGGAAGCGCTGTGAATACTTTCCGGATGCACTGTGTGTATGTATGCATGTATGTATATGTGTGTGTATATATTACACACACACCATCTCACAAAAGTGTGTACACCCCTCATATTTTTGAAAATATTTTACTATAAATCTTTTCATTTGGCAACACTGAAGAAATTAAGTTTTGCTACAATGTAGTGAGTGTAAACAAAGTGGAAAAACACGTGCATGAGTTGACACCCCAAAAGATGCAAAAAAAATTGAAGTTTCCCCAGGGTTTTTTTTTAGCAGCAAAGTATTTCTAAAACCGTGTTTAGTAAAATATTATTTAATTCTGACATGAAATGAATTACATTTGTACAATCAATGTTGAATAAAAATTCTGGTTGGTGACACAGACAACAACAAAAACCATTGCTCATGGAAATCAATACACCAAGGAGATTCTAGTTATACAGTTATTATTATAGTTATTTTTTCTGATGGGTTTTTTGCTGCATCAAGTTTTTTTTTTGCACTTTAGCACTTTTTGCACCTTGAGGACACTTTATTAGTTTATAATATTTTCTAATGGCGTTGGATTCTATAGTATCTGTGATAAGGATCTGGAGTTTGTACTACATCAGATACAATAGAACGTTCATATGGACATTACCTAGATCCTTCCTGTAAGAAGGATACACTAAACACGTATAGTTATTTGTTTATTGGGATCTTCTATTTTCATTATTTTTTATTTTTCACATTTCACCACTTATATTTAAAGGAATACTTATTTAGTTTACACCCATTACCCACCTTGGGTACAATACATTTTGGGCGCACCACAGAGGGGTGTGCATAAAGGGGGTAGGTGGGAAGTGAGCACGCATTAGCATTAAAGGGGCCTTTTGTTAGGGATTCTGTCTTCATATAAGATATTGATTTGAGCCTCCTTCCCCTTCCTTTTCTTCTTTTTTGGGTTGCTATCTCTTTTACAATAGTACAGTGCATATATGACTGGTAACGTGGTGTGTGGATAAGCCAATTCCATTGTTTATACACTGGCACAAGCATTGGGAAATATAACCTGGGTATTATATTATAGATAAATTAGTCATTATGGTATAGGTAGCGCCAAAAGCCCTATAATAACATTATAAAGACCATACAGCAGGACAGGTTCCACTCAGAACAGGACCCGCTATGGTCGACCAAAGAAGTTGAGTGCACGTGCTTTGCATCATATCCAGAGGTTGTCTTTGGAAAACAGACATATGAGTGCTGCCAGCATTGCTGCAGAGGTTTAAGGGGTGGGGGGTCAGCCTGTCAGTGCTCAGACCATACACTGCATCAAATTGGTCTGCATGGCTGTCGTCCCAGAAGTAAGTCTCTTCTAAAGGTAATGCACAAGAAAGCCCGCAAACAGTTTGCTGAAGATGAGCAGACTAAGGACATGGAATACTGGAACCATGTCCTGTGTTCTGATGAGACCAATATAAACGTATTTGGTTCAGATAGTGTCAAGCGTGTGTAGCGGCTACCGGGTGAGGAGTACAAAAACAAGTGTGTCTTGCCTACTGTTAAGCATGGTGGTTGGAGCGTCATGGTCTGGGACTGCATGTCACTGGGGAGCTACAGTTCGTTGAGGGAACCATGAATGTCAATATGTACTGTGACCTACTGAAGCAGAGCCCCTCCCTTCGGAGACTGGGGCGCAGGGCAGTATTCCAACATAACCCCAAGCATACCTCCAAGATGAACACTGCTTTGCTAAAGAAGCTGAGGGTAAAGGTGATGGACTTGCCAAGCATGTCTCCAGACCTAAACCCCATTGAGCATCTCTGGGGCAACCTCGAAGGGAAGGTGGAGGAGCGCAAGGTCTCTAACATCCACCAGCTCCGTGATGTCATCATGGAGGAGTTGAAGAGGACTCCAGTGGCAACCTGTGAAGCTCTGGTGAACTCCATGCCCAAGAGGGTTAAGGCAGGGCTGGAAAAGAATTTTGGCCATACAGAATATTGACACTTTTGGCCCAATTTGGACATTTTCAATTAGGAGTGTACTCACTTTTGTTGCCAGCGATTTAGACTTTTTTTTTATAATCGCTTTTTCTTAAATTTCCAAGATACAACATAGAAATACACAAATACACATTACACAATATATCTATATAAATATTTTCATTAACATATACCATACTAACCCCCACCCCCCGAGAAAACACACCAGGTCTTTGATCATGTCCTCTTCAAAAGAGAGAGAGCAAGAAAAAAGGGAAAAAAACCCCACCCACTTACCTACCCATAACCAAAACTCAATTTGTACAAAACATTATTTAAAGTATAATTAAGAAGGGGGATTTACAGCGCCCTATTACATGTGTCTAGCAACCAATGATGCAATAAAATAAATGAATATAAATAAATATATTAATAAAAAAAAGTGTATAATTTCAAATTAATATTTTCGTGTCCTATTAAGTTTAGTGTTTTAATTCAATATAAACTCACTCTACTATTTAATTTTTATACCTCTCCACCTTTCATTTCAATCTACCCTCCTTTGTGTGATTCCATTACGTGTTGTCCATCCTGTGCCTAATTTACTATTATAACTTATCGTCTTCCTTTAATGACATCAATTATCTCTCCACTGTGCTTCCCAGAGGAGGAAAAAAGAAACGACACAAAAAAAACCCGCTCACCTCCCAATTTCCCCCCCACCAGATTTATCCCACATACTATCCCATCCATAACACAGCCTTGCCCACAAAGGGGATTAATCCACCCCTATTTTTGAGGAGTAATACAGCCATCCTGCCAATGTATCTTTATTCTGTTGGTTTTTAACCATATGTATCCATCTCCCTTTTCCAATCCATTAGTGGATCATCCAGACTGTTTCCAAAATCTAGGTATCAATATTTTGGCTGCTTTTAGCAAATTGGGAGTAACGCTTCTCTTATAAAACCTAGCAGATGATGGCAAAAAGAAAATGTAATGGAGAGAATTGTGTAGGTCTCAGTGTCATATTCTTAATCCAAGGGGCTAGCTCCTCCCAGAAAATTTTTAATCTTTGGGCAATGCCATCATAAATGAACCCCTTTGGTTACATCCCCTCCAGCAGTTACCATCTGCCGATGGATATATTTGAGCCAATCGAGCCAGTGTAAGATACCATCTTGTCAGGAACTTGTAAGACATCTCCTGTATATGGGAACTTATTGAAGTATGGTTTATTTCTCCCACCAGCCTTTTAATTTGCTCTGATGTAAAATTATAGCCCAGTTCCCTTTCCCATTCTCAAATGAAATAGGGAGTTGTCATATTTTGGGCGCTCAGAACCAGCCTATACATTCGAGACAACATATGACCCAGCTCTGATAAGTTAACACACCATTCCTCAAAAGTAGTAAGCGGGTCTGCTGGCCTAACTTGGTGCTTCCACTTATTGAACAAGTCTGTCAGTTGATGGTATTTCCATACAGCTATTGGTACTTTCCCCAGTATTCGAACCGATACACCAGCGCAATTACCCTTTCCGTCCATTCCCCAGCAGTCTAAACTCCCTTTCTCTTCTCCTGGGGAAAACCAGGGAAATCCTTCCAATTGTGTGTTATAGGGGATATGGGGGGGGGGGGGAGGGTGAGAGACTTTACCATACTGTTCATTTTATCCCAAATGGATAGTGTTGTCTACGTCAATAGTGATGCATATTCCGACAACCCTCTATAAGAAACCCGTAATCCTGGGGGCTCCAGCCAAGTTCCTACCTGCTAATGTTTTCTCCAAGGGCACCCAAATTTTACTAGCAGAGTCATGGCACCAGTTCATTATACGAACCAGGATCATGGCTCTGTAATAGAATGCTATATCTGGGAGTCCCACCCTCCCGTTTTGGTCTCCTCAAAATCTCATGTGCCAGCCTGGGATGTTTATCTCACCACACAAAGGTCATAAAAGCCCTTTGTATTTGTTTAAAAAATATCTGTGGGAGTGTTATGGGTACGGTATGTAAAACTTAAATAAGACTGGGAATTTCACTCTTTTTAAGCGCGTTTACCCTGCCAAACCATGTCAGAGTATGACTTCTCCACTTTTTCAAGTCTTTTATTATGGATACCATGAAGGGTCCATAGTTTAGATCATTAGGCGCTTTATATCTGAAGAGATATAGATTCCCAAATAGAATATAGAATCAAGGCGCCAAACAAAAGGAAAATATTGTTGCAAGGCTCATCCTCAAAGGCACGTGGCTCGGCATCAATACTGATTTCTCAATATTTATTTTAAAATTGGATATAAGGCCAAACCTGTCTATTTCCAACATCATTTCCATGAAACACTCTTGAGGAGAGGTACAACAGTAGATCATCTGCGTAAGCTGAGTTCTTATGTTTCGTTGATCCAATACAAATCCCTTTTAATCTTCCTATTTTCCCTGATCATACGCAGAAAGGGTTCCAGCACCATAGCAAATAACAATGGGGACAGTGGGCATCCCTGCCTAGTCCCATTTCGGATTCCAAAATAATCTGATAGTCTACCATTAACTTTAACCCTTGCTCTAGAATCTGCATACAGTGCCATCACCCATCCCATCACCCGCTCCCTCTGACCCATCTCCCTCAAAACTCTGACCATGAACTCCCACCCCACCCGATTGAATGCTTTCAGCAGCCATTGAAATTGATACACTCAGGGTCTGGCTCGGTCCATTATGCATCCAATGCAGAGCCCGAATAGTATTATCTCTAGCCTCTCGACCCTTCATAAACCCTGTTTGATCTGGGTGAATCAATTTAACTATATGTTCTTGTAACCTTAGGGCCAGAATTTTAGCCAGGAGCTTAGTGTCAGAGTTAAGGCGGGAGATGGTTCTGTAGCTGGTACAGCACTGAGGGTCTTTCCCTACTTCGGGAGAACCGTCACATAAGCTAACATTGGCCCCAGAGGCAATGGGTTAGAGACCAAGATAGAGTTAAGGTATCTGCAAAGAGGAACCAACAGGATTGAGGAAAACTTTTTATAATACATATTTTTAAAGCCATCAGGTCCTGGGCTTTTATGTAATGGCGAAGCTGCAAATCGCTCCACCCAACTTTTCAGTGGAGATAGCTTTTTCCATTTCCTCCAAGGCCACAGATGGAATGGCCCATAGCCCTGATGTCTCAAGATATTCCTGAATTATATCCAAACGTCCACCCTCCTCAACCCCCACAGGAACTGAGTCTGTTATTATAGAGATACATAAAAGAAGCGATGAAACTCAGCTGCTATTGCTTGGGAGTCTACTATCGCTTATCGCCTTTAACTAGTGTGAACATGTTGTTGTTTCTTTAGTTGTCTAGCCAATAGTCCCCCACCCTTATTCCCCTTTTCATAGAATCGGTGGGCAAAATATCTGTTTGTTTTGAACTTTTCGATCGAGAAGCTGTTTTAAGTCTGCCTGCAGTTTCTCAAGTCTCTGCATGTCCCTAGGTTTTAATTGGGCCTTATGATTAATTTCAAGTTTATGTATTTCCTCTAAGAGCACGATTATTTCCTTCCGTCTCTTTTTTAATATGCAAACCCGTTGAAATAAACTACCCTCTGATGACCGCTTTGTGGGCTTCCCATACCACTTGGTCAGACACCACCTCTGATATATTTATCTCAAAGTATAGTGCTAGTGTGCAGGACAAGGATTCCACATTCTGTTTTATAGCTTCATGCAATGTTCTTTCCAGGCTCCCGATCGATGACGGCTATATCACTAAACTTATTGGAGCATGGTCTGACATGGTGATTGACACAATAGTTGATGAATTTTCATAATTCAGATAATATTGATCGATCAACAATTGATCAACACCATATCAATCCTTGAGTATACATTATGTATTTTGAAGTAATAACAAATACCTGTCCTGCTCATGCAGCACCCGCCAACTGTTCATCAAATGCAGGGAGCGAAGGTGCTGTTTAACATATCTTAATGCCTTATGAGACACAAGTATTTACCTGAAGCGGTGTTTAGACTAGGTGTTAAATGTTAAAATGCCCACCGATAACCAATAGACCTTCCCGAAACACCCCCAGGAAATCCAAAGTTTTTTAGATTTTAGAAATTTACCGGTGTGACTATTGGGGGCATATATAGTAGCTAGGGTATAACACTGGCCCTGGATCTTTCCTTTAACAAAAAGAAAGCGGCCCTCAGGATCTACTCGTATTTATGTGGTTACTAAGGGACATTGTTTGTGTATAGCTATTGTAACTCCTCTAGCCCTAGGAATGGGTGAAGGTGCATGAAACCATTGATTATATGGAAAAAGAGGCATACGAAGGGTTGACCCTGCCCACAAAGTGCTTCTCTTGCAAGAAAAAAAACTATCTCTGCCTTCATGTGATGCAGTTCATGCCAGAGGCGACCCCCTCTTTCCAATAGAACAAAAATCACACCATAGAATCTTCATTGTACCTGCCATTCTCTCATTACTCCCACAAGTCTCTTATTGTACTGCTATGTCTGATCGGTGTCTTCTGAGCACTATCGCCTTGGATGCATCTGATAAGGTGGGAGGAGGAGAGAAGGGGGGGGAGACACACAAAGCCATCTACAAACAGTAACCTACTATGCCACTGTCTGTAGCACATCCCCCTAAGGAGAGGGTGAATCCAGGCAGAGGTCCACCAGCTGTGCCCCGTGCCCCCCCCCCTTCCGCCTTTTGGTGGAAAACAAAGTACCTTGTCTCGGGATCGATCTATTGGGGAAAAGATAAAAACATGAACAGAGTACCTTGTGAACCCCGGGCTTCCATTTATATTCTTACATCATTTTTCTTTTTCTTTTCTTTCCCTTTTTTCCTTTGTGGTATTTCAGCGTATTGCCTCAAAAATTCTCATCAAAGGTGAGAAAACAAAGTATTTGAGAAAAAACACCCCCGCTAAATAAAAAAAGCGGGGGGTGGTGGGGGGTTAAGAGAGAAAAAACAACCTTCCCCCCCCTCATCCACCCAGTCAGCTCTAGGCAATCTGCTCCTTTCCTCTTAGCCTTTTTCACTTTACACCACTACTCAGGCAAATATTTCTATGACCGGATTATAGTTCTGTCTTATCCACATCAATTGTTCGTCGACCTTTAACTGGCACTTGTTGCCATTGTTCTGGTCATTGTAGTGATGGATTGTAGTTATTCAAGCTCCAATCCGGAAAGTCCACCAGGGGCAGCTCAAGCACCTCTGTGAAGTGTTGCATATCATCTTTTGATTTAAGTGTTGCTACAGTGCCTTGCGAAAGTATTCGGCCCCCTTGAACTTTTCAACCTTTTGCCACATTTCAGGCTTCAAACATAAAGATATAAAATTTAAATTTTTTGTGAAGAATCACCAACAAGTGGGACACAATTGTGAAGTGGAACGAAATCTATTGGATAATTTAAACTTTTTTAGCAAATAAACTGAAAAGTGGTGCGTGCAAAATTCGACCCCTTTACTTTCAGTGCAGCAAACTCACTCCAGAAGTTCAGCGAGGATCTCTGATTGATCCAATGTTGTCCTAAATGACTGATGGTGATAAATAGAATCCACCTGTGTGTAATCAAGTCTCTGTATAAATGCACCTGCTTTGTGATAGTCTCAGGGTTCTGTTGAAAGCGCAGAGAGCATCATGAAGACCAAGGAACACACCAGGCAGGTCCGTAATACTGTTGTGGAGAAGTTTAAAGCCGGATTTGGATACAAAAAGATTTCCCAAGCTTTAAACATCCCAAGGAGCACTGTGCAAGCGATCATTTTGAAATGAAAGGAGTATCAGACCACTGCAAATCTACCAAGACCTGGCCGTCCCTCTAAACTTTCAGCTCAGACAAGAAGACTGATCAGAGATGCAGCCAAGAGGCCCATGATCACTCTGGATGAACTGCAGAGAACTACAGCTGAGGTGGGAGAGCCTGTCCATAGGACAACAATCAGTCGTACACTGCACAAATCTGGCCTTTATGGAAGAGTGGCAAGAAGAAAGCCATTTCTCAAAGATATCCATAAAAAGTCTTGTCTAAAGTTTGCCACAAGCCACCTGGGAGACACACCAAACATGTAGAAGAAGGTGCTCTGGTCAGATGAAACCAAAATCAAACTTTTTGCCCACAATGCAAAACGATATGTTTGGCGTAAAAGCAATACAGCTCATCACCCTAAACACACCGTCCCCACTGTCAAACATGGTGGTGGCAGCATCATGGTTTGGGCCTGCTTTTCTTCAGCAGGGGCAGGGAAGATGGTTAAAATTGAGGGGAAGATGGATGCAGCCAAATACAGGACCATTCTGGATGAAAACCTTTTGGAGTCTGCAAAAGACCTGAAACTGGGACGGAGATTTATCTTCCAACAAGACAATGATCCCAAACATACAGCAAAATCTACAAAGGAATGGTTCACAAATAAACGTATCCAGGTGTTAGAATGGCCAAGTCAAAGTCCAGACCTGAATCCAATCAAGAATCTGTGGAAAGAGCTGAAAACTGCTGTTCACAAACGCTCTCCATCCAACCTCACTGAGCTCGAGCTGTTTTGCAAGGAAGAATGGGCAAGAATTTCAGTCTCTCGATGTGCAAAACTGACAGAGACATACCAAAAGCGACTTGCAGCTGTAATCGCAGCAAAAGGTGGCTCTACAAAGTAGTAACGCAAGGGGGGCGAATAATTTTGCACGCCCCACTTTTCAATTTTTTTATTAGTTTCAAAAATCCAATAGATTTCGTTCCACTTCACAATTGTGTCCCACTTGTTGGTGATTCTTCACAAAAAATAAAAATTTTATATCTATGTTTGAAGCCTGAAATGTGGCAAAAGGTTGAAAAGTTCAAGGGGGGTCGAATACTTTCGCAAGGCACTGTATTTTCCCGTTCCGGGTTGCTGCAACCTTAAAGGGATATCCCCAGCGATATTTAACATCAGCTGCTTGTAGAACTTCCAGCAAGGGTTTAATCATTCTGCATTGCATAAGAGTTCTATATGACAAATCTGGAAATAAGGCTATTTGTGCACCTTAAAAATCAACCGTGACCTATGCGGATCTCCTGCGAGCGCATAGGGAAATCTCGTTGCTTCGCACTGAGGCTACCAGGAAAATACTTCTAAACCAATCACAACGCATATTTGAGCAGGGTGAAAGGACAGGTCGGCTTCTTGCCTGGTTGGTTAAGGAACGATCGAACGTTTCCCATATAGCTAATATCAGAGGGGAGCAAGGAGAGTTGATCTCTGACCCGCAGTTAATTAATGGTCGCTTTGCACAATACTACCAAGCTTTGTACGCATCTGGGGCCACATCCGCCCCCGAGGCACTGGATAATTTTCTGGACCGTGTGGTCCTGCTGGTGCTCTCTGACACGGATCGTGCCAGGCTGGATTGTCCCATCACACTTAGAGGTACAGGTGGCTGTGGCTGCACTCCAGTCAGCAAAGACCCCGGGCCCGGATGGGATTCCAGCGGAATTCTACAAGACCAACGCTGATGTGGTGGTGCCCCAGCTACATGCCCTGCTGCTCTCCATGTTGAGGGAGGGGGAGCTTCCGGCTACGATGTCTGAGGCAATCAGTGTGTGAGAAAATTTCACTATACAGAGACGATACTCTCCTCTATCTTCCAGATGCGTCCTCGACATTGGAAATGGCCCTTAAACTCATAGATGAATTTGGCTCCTTCTCGGGGGTACGCATCAACTGGGATAAATCTTTACTGTTCCCCCTGTCACCCGCTCCCCTTGTGGTATCCACCCGTACCTCTCTGCGGACTGTAGATACATTTTGCTATCTAGGAATAGAGGTTCGGAGGGAGCCCAAACAATATCTGGCAGATAATGTCTACCCAGTCCTACAGAACCTGGTGGCCAAGTGCCAGGAGTGGAGAACTCTACCCCTGACACCGGTGGGAAGGGGCAATCTGCTCAAGATGAGGTTTCTCCTCAAGTTTCTGTATGTTTTTCGTAACACCCCGGTCCCGATCCCTAATTCCTTTTTTAAGAAGGTAGATCAGACAGTGAATTCCTTCATATGGGCCAGGGCGACCCCGAGAATAGCGCAAACTACCCTCCAACTGCCCCTCTCACTTGGGGGTCTAGCCCTTGTCTGTCTGAGAGAATACTATTGGGCGGCTGTACTGGACACGGTGCGGTGGTGGTTCATGCAGCTCCGTTCTAACCCGTCTGTTAATCTTGAGGCAGCAGTTTTGGGATCTCATGCTGCATTGAGTACTTTGGTATATAGAGGGCCGAAGGCTCACCCTGGGGTCACTACCCCCATGCGAACTACGCTTCGGGTTTGGTCTCAGGTAACAACTCGATTGAACCAGCCCGCCGCACTGTCACCACATACACCGCTGTGGGGAAATCCAAGGTTGGAACACCTCAAATCGGTCCCGGACCCTGCCCTCTGGGTTGCGTATGGTGTCACGACTCTGCAACAGGTGATGCCGGGGGGCTCACTTATCCCCTTTGATTCCCTTAGAGAAGAATACCAATTCCCCTCCCAAATGATATTTCGCTACAGACAATTACGCCATGCCCTGAGAGCACAATTTCCCACAAGGGTAAGCCTCCATTCCCATATCGTTGAGAAATTCCTCCTGGCTCAGGAGGCGGATCGTATCCTCTCCTCTCTTTATCTTAGAATCTCGACGGGGTCGGAAAGGGGTGGGGTCTAGCCTCTTCCAGAAATGGCAGGAGGACATCCCCACCCTGGCGACTGATGATTGGGAGGAGGGGATCCAACAATACTTGCCACTAATGATATCAGCTAAAGATAGGTATATACAGTTGAAATTTCTTCACAGGGTGTATTATACCCCGCACCGCCTTTCTAGAATATAGCCGGGACACTCGGATAGATGCCTGAAGTGCACCACTGAGGTGGGATCTTTTATGCATGTGGTGTGGGACTGCCCGAATATAAGACGGTTTTGGGAGGATGTGGTGCGGGTGGTCAATGAAGTGGGGGACCTCTCGGTTGTGTTAGACGCGTTATAACCCCTCCCCCTACTGGAGGTACCTCCGTTTTTTCACCAGTGTCTTAGGTGTTGGTCACAAGTAAAGATGTGCTGTACTGAGCTCCACTGGAATATCCTTACTGGGGCCAGCTATGCGACTGGATCCATTCAAAGTGTCTTTTCCAGACCGAATTGGATGGTACCCGGGCCTCGTGTCCGAAGAAACAAGGTTTTACCTCTAACGCTTCTCTTTTTAGAGAGCTGGACCCTGGGATCCAGTATTTGGGTTTTTTTCAGCCATATTCCTGGCAGGGTGCTTTACGGGCCCAGAACTGCGGATCCCCATGTTCAAGGGGGCCCCAGTCTCTGAAGGTTTTTTCCTAACAGAGCCCACCGTGAGAGGTGAAGATTGGGTCTGTTATTCAGACCCTGCAGCTGGATAAGGTAAGGGAGACTCCTCAAGAATTTTTCTAATTCTAGTAGGTTTTCTCCTTTTAAGTAAATGTATGCTATGCCTATAGTCATCACCGGGGGCTGCCAAGTGCACATACCTTTTTCATGCCTGATCTGTCTGCTTGATGTCCACGCTCTATGCTCCTCCAGCCATGCTCCAGGAAGGATGAAGGTAAGGGGTATTTTTCCTTCTGGGATTCTCCCTCCTCGGATTAGGGGGCTGAGACAGGCCTGGGGAGAGAGTGGTAATGTACCCTGCCGCCGTCTGCCCATTCACCGCCGCCATTACAGCGGCTTCACATCCACCGGCCCTTCCCTCCCCTCCATGCTTGCCAGCTGGGTTAGAGCCTCTGCTCACGCGGGAAACCCTCGTTTTTAAAAACGAGTGGGGGGGGGGCGGAAGTGGTCGGAGGAGGGGGGTGGTGGAGCACTAGGCTACACAGGCTTTAAAGTGCACTCTTTTTCTGATGCACACAGACTATGGAGGGACACAGAGCTGACAGGCGGATGTGAGTGTGGGAGACAGGCATTCCCAGGCACCAGCCTGAGTCTTAAGTAGCAGCGGCAGTTGCTGAACTACAGGGCTCAGCAGTCAGTGCATTTTTTTGTTGGGTACCTCTACCTTTTGTTGCTTTGCACTATGGGTAAAAGAGGTACAAGTACCCCGAAGAATAGGAGCTCTAAAGCCTCATACACACGATCGGACTTTATACAAACTTTCCTGTGGACTTTTGTACAAAGGGCATGGTCCACAAGTTTGTATTGCATACACATGATCGGACTTTTTGACAACAAACACGAACGTAGTGACGTCACAACGTACTGACGACACTTCAAAAGAGGACGTTCAATGACTCCAGCGCCACCTTTGGTCAACTTCTGTATTGTAGTATGATCTTTTGCATTGGTTCTGAGCATGCGTGTTTGTACCTTGTACAAAAGTCTGATGCTTTTGCGTACACACGATCGGACTTTGCTCCATCGGACTTATGTTGTCAAAAAGTTTTTCCTTTTGCACAGCCAACAAAAGTCCGATGAAAACAGAAAGTTTGTCCGATGGAGCGTACACACGGTCGGATGTTGCTCCAAAACGGCTAATTTGCATGTTTGTTGTCAAAAAGTCCGACCGTGTGTACGGGCCTTAAGATGTATGGATTCAATTGTTGGTCTCAAAGTGGTACAAAATACAAACGCTACACCTTCATAATTTTCTTCTTTTCTCAAACTAACCAAGACCAAGAGTGGTTCCGGTCCCTCTGGAGAACAGAGGTTTGAAGGATTCTCTTCAAACCTTTTCACAGTACCAAATCCCATCAGAGGTATTCATTCTATCCTGGACCTAAAACCCCTAAGAAAGTACCTTCTTTCCAAGTTTTGCATAGAATCTGCAAAGGTTAATTATAGAAATGGGGAATACTTTGCATCAGCAGACATTCCCATTTACCTACCTCATGAGCACTTTGTGTCTCGCAGTAGGTGACAAACCCTTCCAATTTGTCACACTGCCATTTAGATTATGCTCCGTACCCAGAATTTTAACAAAGGTGCTTTTCGCCGATGCGCTCCCTGTTAGCAGCTAAGGACATCCAGATCACATGGTACCTAGACAACCTTCCTCTGAAGGAATTCTCGCCCTCACAACTGTCTACAAAAGTCCAAAAAAAATTCAGATTCTTTAGGCATTCAATTGTAATAAACTTCCAAAAATTTGCCCTCCAACCTTCCATTCGTCTGCAATACTTAGGCCTCATTATAGACACAGATCAGGCAAACGGTTTACCCCAGCAAACAAGTTTCTTTCTTTGAGGTCTCATGCTCAAACCTTAAGATGCAAAATGTGATTCTCCATGAGATCTGGGCTTTATGGTTGTCCCATTAGAGGCTGTTCTCTTCTTTCGATTCTATTCAAGGCTCCTAAAACCCAACATTCTGTTGGCTTAGAACAAACACGTCCATCTGTTGACTTTCTTATCTCCAGTCAAGCAAGGAACTCCCACTCTTGGTCGTTTGCCAATCCAGCCTTGGAAATGGGAAAGTTGTTTCTCTTACCTCCATGGAAAGTGATGGAAAGAGATACCAGCCTCACAGGCTAGGGAGGAGTGTTTCAATCTCTCACAGTTGGGGAACCTGGATACTCAAGCAAAGTTCCCCATCAACCTCTTCGAGCTCAGAGAAAGAAAATTGCAACACTGGACCCCTCTTTAGGGACACCCAATCAGGGAACAGTCAGACACTACCATGGCAGTGGCCTATATAAATCATCAAGGGGTAGCCTTGAAAGAAGCAAGTCTGATCTTTTCCTGGGTGAAAACTGTCCAGCAAGCATCCTAGAAGTGGACAATTGGAAGGCTGATTATTGAATTTGTTATGATCTGAATCACACCTTCATCCACGCATCTTCAATTTCCTATGTCAGAAATGGGGGACTCTTAAGTGTGGGCATCCTCGCCTCCAAGATTAGCAACAATTACTGTTTGTGGCCAGTTTATGTCTTAAAGTTAACAGGTCTCTTGTAAGGAACCCTTTCTAATTCTTCACAAGGATAAAGTGGTCTTTTGTACAAGACCCTCCCTAAGGTGGTGTCAGCCTTTCACCTTTAAAGCGGAGCTCCACCCAAAAGGGGAAGCTCCGCTTGCCTGCCTTTTTTCTTGCTTCTCTTTTAAAGAGGTTCTTCACTCTAGAAAAAAAAATCTTTTAATAAAAGCGCAATTACCTGTCCAGGGATCCAGCATCTTCCTCACTCGGGCTACTTCTTCACTATGTTCCGGTTGCCGGAATCTTTAGTGTGGGGAGCCAACTGTGACAACTTACGACTTCACAACTGGCTTCCTACTGCTCATGCACAAACCGTGCTGTGCTTTGTGAAGGGTCCTACAGCCTTCTGGGACCTGTCACATGTCTCAGAACGCTGCAGGCAAAGAGGGGGGCCCAACTTGATCGGTGATGGGAGCAGATACCTGTTAAAACTAGGTGCCTGATTATCCCACCGCCCCCCCCCCCCTCCAAAAAAAATATGACAAATATGGTAGAGGAGGACTTAAAGCGGAACTTTCCTTTTGGGTGAAGTTCCGCTTTAATGAAGACAATGTCTTCATTTTGCCTTACCCCTAAGAATCCCAAGGAAATCGCCCTCCATTGTTTGGATGTAGTCATTGCTGTCAGAAACTAAAAACCAGAGCCTCTATCTGAAAAACACACTCTTGTTCTTGCCAACAGGGCCTTTAATAGCACATCCTGCTTCCAAGTCCACTATTGCTAGATAGGGATGGGGGAACGGTTCGGCCTGAGCATAAGTTTGGGCCGAACTTTGGTTGTTCGGATGTTCTGAGGCAAATTTGAAAGCCGCCAGAAAACCATTAAAGTCTATGGTACACTAACATGAAAAATAAAATGTGCTCATTTTAAATGCTTGTATGCAAGTTATTATCATAAAAAGTGTTTGGAGACCTAGGTCCTGCCCCAGGAGACATGTATCGATGCAAAAAAATGTTTTAAAAACTGATGTTTTTTCGGGAGCAGTGATTTTTATTTTTTTTAATGCTTAAAGTGAAACAATAAAAATGTATTACTTTAAATATTTTGCCTGGGGGTGTCTATAGTATGCCTGTAAATTGGCACATTTTTCCCATGTTTAAAACGGTACCACAGCAACATGACATTTCCAAAGAAAAAATTGTCATTCAAAACTGATGATTTTTATCTATATTGCCGAGACCCGACAATTCAATACAGCCGCAATCAGTTTTAAATGACAATTTTTCCTTTAGAAATTAAATTTTACTGTGGTGTACTGTTCTAAACACAGGAAAAATGTGCCACTTTACAGGCATACTATAGACACCACTCCCCCCCCGGCACAATATTTAAAGAAATATTTCATTTTTATTGTTTCACTTTAAGCATTAAAAATAAAACACTGAAACGAGCACATACCACAATAAAATTGCTGCATATGCAGACGACCTGCTATTTTACATCTCAAACCACATACTTCACTCCCGATCCTATTGTCGGCAAAACGCCAATACGGGGTGCTCTCAGATTTTAAAATTAACCTCCAAATATCGGAGGCACTGAATGTCTCTCGAACTCCTAGCTCCCGGGCTTCCCTTAGCGAAAACTTTCCCTTCCGGTGATCTCCTCAAGCCATCAAGTACTTTGGTACAAAAATCCCCTCTGACTTGCACCTTATCTACCAACTCCATTTTCAACCACTCCTGAACACTTTCTCCTCAGACCTTGAGGAGGTGGAAGGGCCTGGCAGTCTCCTCGTTTGGTAGGTGCAATGTATTAAATATGAACATGCTGCCAAGATTGCTCTACCAGTAAGGATACCGCGGAACTTCTTCCGTAAGCTGCGCACAGTCTTTATTAAATACGTCTGGCATGGCAAACCCTCACGACTCAAACATTCGCTATTACAACGATCAAAACTCAGAGGAGGAACCGGTTTCCCTGACCCAGCCTTGTATTGCACAGCGGTCTACATGAACAGGGTGGTGGACTGGTGCAGGCATGAATCACACAAGTTATGGGTCAGTCTAGAACAAGAATCAGTACCGCTTCCTCTTGAGAGTTTGCCCTGGAGTGGAACTAGGTCTTCCAGATTCTCCTTTTCCCATCCGTTAATTGAGCCCACTTTACAAGAGCTTCACAGATACTTTAGAATAGCAGAGATGTCCAGTTTTCCCTCCCCGCTGACACCTATAATTGGACATCCATACTTTTTGCCGGGTCTCTCTGACAGGTCCTTCTGGCTCCACCAGGAGTGGAGACTGGTCAGAGCCTTCTCCTTTTGCGGTCCTTTGGAATGGAACGACCCTTCAAACATATATCCTAGCTTTACTTCCTCTAGTTTGGGAAGATGGAAGATCTTACAACTTTCGCACTTTCCCAGATCCCTGCCAGATATTGAAGGTTTCCGCAGACATCCTACAGCCTTTGAAGATTTATGCCTGGGAGAGGAACCAATACGGAAATCCCTCTCTCCCTCTTACTCTTACAATATCTTGCTGACCCATACGTCCCTCGTATCTGAGGAAGTGGGAAAGAGATCTCAATACGGCGTTCACAGAAGATCAAAAAAATCAAATCCTTTTTTTGCACATTAGTCCTCCTTATGTAGCAAATATCAAGAAATCGCCTACAAAGTACTGACGCGTTGGTACAGGACCCCCTCGGTGTTAGCGTCCATATTCCCAGGACATAGCCCCCTATGTTGGAGATGTGGCACACAGAATGGCACATTACTTCACATCTTCTGGGAGTGCGCAGTTTTGACCCCCTTTTGAAGACTGGTATTAGGGATCATCCACAAACTGATGTTGATCTTAAAGACAACCCAACGACAATACTACTGAACTTGACTCCAATGTCCTGTAAGTGCTATCGTAAATCACTGTTATAGCACCTTCTGAATGCAGCCAGGGTGTGTATTCCCAGTATGTGGAAGCAGCGGTCCCCTCTGACAGTGATACAGTGGTTTCCTAGGGTTTGTGACATCCAGCGGATGGAGCGCCTTACGGCAGCTCTGGGGAAAAGGGAGGAAGAACACAACGCACGTTGGACACATTGGGATCTGTTTCAATTTTCAGATGAATAAAAAAGTCCTACATTTAACCAGGTTGTCCTTGGGCAAATTGGGACCGTGGGTCGATGGCCTCGCCAGAGCTTCATTCACACCTCCCTTTCCTCTTATTTCCTCTCTTGCTCCTCTTTATCGCTATCCCTTCCTTTCTTCAGTGACACCAATGGTGTCGCTCACCCTTTCTTCCCATAAATAAGAAAACCCCCTGGATTGCGGTACCACTCACGTGTCCCTAGGAGTGAGTCCCATAATCTAAACCAAAGACGATGCTTAGAGGCAGCTTATTAAAATATTCTACCTTGATATCCGACCAATAGGGATAAGCTAGTCTTGCCCTCCAGAGGATCTCCCTCCACTCAGTTGGTCATACTAAATAAACAGCACAGGTCTATTGGTACGATGTTCAGTTTATTTTGATTTTTCCTTCCGGGCAGAAGGTTACCCTTGCTGTCCTGGTTGATCTGCTAGATAAATCGGGTTGAAATCTTAAAAAAAACAGTATGTTATGACAAATCTTTGATTACTATTACATTGTTATACATAGACTTGTTTGAGTTCTTATGAATACCGAATAACAAATACAGATGATTGTCATGTCGTTTTTCTTGCATACTTATGTGTATTCAGCATTCCTTAAATAAAGATTTTAAAAAAAGATTAAAGATTTAAAAAAATAAAAATAAATAGAAATCACTGCTCCTGAAAAAACGTCTGTTTACAAAAAAAAAATTGCATTGATACGTGTCCCCTGGGGCAGGACCCGGGTCCCCAAATACTTTTTATGACAATAACTTGCATATAAGCCTTTAAAATGAGCACTTGATTATTCATGTTCATGTCCCATAGGCTTTAACGGTTTGTTCTGCCGAATTTGTTCGGCTCATCCCTATTGCTACATAGATAAGGCAGCTTATTTTAAGAGCTTACACTCTAAACAATAAGGTTCCTCCAGAACATCTACATGCTCACACCAACAGATCGGTGTGTTTCCTAGGCATTCTGACATCAAGCATCTGTTGCTTGGCTTTCTAAGGCTGCCACCTAATCTTAATTTCATAAATTTTACAAGTTCTAGCAGATGTATGCCCAGGACTCGTGGATCCAAGTTTTAGCCACAAGGTTCTTTCAGGGGCACTCTGATTTGTGTCCCTGACCCTGATTTGTTTGTTGGGACAGTTCTGTTTGCCTTGTTGTAGCTCAGCCTGTGTCCTGTACTGTATGATTTAAGATGAATACATTTTGACTTGCCTGTTAATTACATATCTTGGAGTACAGGACACATGCCATCCTCCTCTCTGTTCCGTGTTACTCTGCATTGCTTAATAAAAAATAAAAAAAAAAGGTCGTTTGTGGGGTAGGGTTATATAGGTACTCCCAACAGGGGACATGTCCAAAAGCTTTGCCAGTGTCCAGTCTCTTTGCAGGTAGCAACCTATATCCCAGGATCTATGATTATCCAGCCTGTGTCCTGTACTGTACTCCAAGATAGGAAATTTACGGGCCATTCAAAATTCCTTTTTCTCTATCGTTCACTGACTGACACAGCTCCATTAATCTTGACCGTAGGGTTATTACGCCACCTTCAGGAGAGGACTAGGCAGATCATGTTATACATGTGAAAACACAGAACTTTACAGTTCCCTCCAGGGGGCGGTCCCTCTCGTAATAACCCCTCAGCCTGCTTCCCGCAGCTCAGTTTTTTTTTCTGCCTAGTGAAGGAGATGGACCTATCCTCCCTGCGGGACCATCGGTCCTGGGATTATTTTTTTTGCTGAATGTTTGCCTTTTGCGCAAGATGTTAAGTTCCTTTTATCTGCTATCAACAGCTGGCTGGGAGACAGGCTGGATAATCTAGATCCTTGTAGTCTCCCCAGCCTGGCCAGCGAGCGTGGGCAGACCCTAGCTACGCACTGGGTCTGCCACAACATGCCCCTCAGGCTCCAGGGGTGGCTGGTGAGCGCAACGCTCCGGGACACACATATCACCAGATTACCGATGTCTTTGTCACAGTGTGCTGTGGCCAGCAGCCACCCCGTACTGCTTGGAGAATGGGTCTGTGATGGGTTGTCCCCAGCTTGTCCGGATGGTAAGTACAGCTCTCCCTGCCTCGGCGGGATTGAGCAGCTGGGCATTCCCTGGGTGGTCGATTAGGGGGTCCCTCTTCTCCCTCTCCTCTCCCTGTCCCTATTTTCCCTCCCCCCACGTGGGGGGATGCTGCATGATGGGTTGCTGAGCGGTGTGTGTACCTGTAGCCAGGGGTCCCCTAGGGGGCTTTCACCTTAGATTGGGGGCTGCTCTGGGTGGCTGTGTCCCTGAGTGTCTGTGGACTCCCCACCGGGTGTCTGGAGGTCTGAATGTGCTGTTCTGCCACCATTTTCTCTGTCCTTTCACTGTGTACAGTTGTTTGTCGGCCATTTTTGGTGTGCCTCAGTGGAAAGCATGGTCAGGGGCCATTTTTCTGTAGCTCGTGGCCATTTTCTCTGTGATTATGTCCTTTATACAGGGCGGCCGGCAGCCATTTTGTTGTAGTCCAGAGCAGTTTTTATGCTTAGTGCTGGTTCCTGCTGCTCAGAACAGTGCGGTTTTTCACTAAGGACACCTGGGAGCTGATACTGGACACGGGAACCTGTAACTGAACGGCACAGCACTCGGTCAGGGTGGTGAGTCCTGCGGTGGGGGCCCCTCAGTCTGCAGCAGCTAGGAGGGCGGGATTGTGCACCTGTCCTAAGTCCCCAAGGGAGGCAGACAGGGTGGGTCAGCATGGCTTCAGAAACTGGTGCTTCTTCCCCAGAACTCCCTACAATTGCAACCGGCTCATCTGCAAACAGTGCAGTGCTATGGACGCTTTGTCGGTCCTTGAAACGTTTGTTGCCAGGGTGGAGGCAGTGTGCGGGCGCAAAGGTGGTAAAAAGTGGCCCCTTCCCCCCCCATCCTCCGGGGAGAGCTCTGACGCAGACTTAGGCCCCACTGAGACGGCGGCCCCTGCTCTGTTGCTTCAGATGACGCTGACCAGGACCGATCGGACAGTGAGGATGATTCCCCATCCGGGACCGTGCAAGGCAAAGCGCTAGTTGGAGCGGTTATCACAGCTGTGCGCGATACCCTGAAAATTCGGGATACAGCAGGTTCCTCTGCTGAACTAGTGGTCCCTTTTTGGGTCCTGTAAGCCAGACCGTACACCTAAAGGTGTTTCCGTATCTGACTTTTTTTGATAAGTTCATATACAAGGAATGGGGAAGCCCGCAACGGACCTTCTCGGTCCCAAAAAGAATGGCGGTGTGTTACCCCTTTGAGGAGAGCCGCCTTAAAAAATGGACGGCTCCTCCGGTCATGGACCCCCCCAGTATCCAGGTTAAACAAAGTAACCACAATCCTGGTAGAGGGGACTCCTGCATTTAAGGACCCTACTGACAGGAAGGCCGAGGCAGTGGCCTGTTCCTTGTTTACGGTTGTGGGGTCAGCAATACGACCAGTACTGGCCACAGCACTTGTGTATCGCAGACACTTACTGAATGAGCAAAACTTTTGCACTGCGAATTGGAGAAGCAGCAGGCTACCCCTGTCTGCGTGGAACTAGCAGAACAGTTAGTGCACGGCCTTAACTAGGTTTGTGACGCGGCTCTGGATACGCTTCTCCTGCTATCCAGGGCTTCAGTGTCAGCAATAGTGTTGAGGTGCCTGATTTGGCTAAAATGCTGGGCTGCGAACCAGGCATCTAAAAAAAAAAAGCCTTGACGGATCTACCCTTCCTTGGTGAGCGGCTCTTTGGAGCCTCGTTGGATGACATTATTAAGAATGTCACAGGTGTGAAGAGTACCTTGCTCCCACAGGCCAGAAAGACTAAGAAGCCACGCTGCAGGCAAGGGCCCTCATTTTCCGCTCAAAAGAGGCTTTTTTCGTCTGTCCGGGACTTCGACTAAACGCTCCCAGTCTGACAGGACGACCTCTGAGGGAAAAAAGCATCCCTGGAACCGCAAGCCTGCTAGCAAAAATGCTACCGCATGAAGATTTGCCCCCACCCATCACACGGATGGGGGTAGTCTTCGGGAGTTTGCAGCCCGGTGGGCCTCTCGGCTATCCGACCAATGGGTCTTCTAACTGATTTCCTCTAGCTACAAGATAGAGTTCCTCTCTTGACCACCAAACAGATTCTTCCCCTCCATCATACCCTTACTCCCGGCTTGCCGGGAGGCCCTAATGGGGGAGGTAAACCCCTGATAAGCCACGGGTGATAGTGCCTTTTCCGAAGTTGGAAGGTTTCCAGGGGTTCTACTCCAATCTGTTTGTAGTCCCCAAAAAGGAAGGGGTATGTCCAATCTTGGACCTGAAAGCCCTCAATTGCTTTGTAAAAGTACAGAGGTTCAGAATGGAATCAGTTCACTCAGTAGTCGCTGCACTCCATCAAGGAGACTACCTGGCATCTTTGGACATCCAGGATGCGTACCTACAAATACCCATATGCCTCAGGCATCAGAGGTTTCTGCGATTTACAATTGGGAAAGCCCACTACCAGTTTGTGGCTCTCCCCTTTGGCTTGGCATCACCCCCCCGAGTCTTTACCAAGGTATTGGCTCCAGTTTTGGCGTTGTTGCAACAATCTGGGATTGCGATCGTAGGTTACCTAGACTATCTCCTCCTGAGAGCAGCTTCCGCCTCAGAATTAAAGGAGGATGTGGTGATCACCATGCAAACCCTGCAGGAATTTGGGTGGCTGTTGAACCTAAAAAAGTCGGTGCTCATACCGACTCAGCTCTTGGAGTACCTAGGCTTATTGCAGGACTCCATGGAAGCATTTCTCCCTTCAGACAAACTGCAGACTCTCGGAGCCACAGTAAAACTATTGATGAACCGCAGGTGGTCGTCACTGAAGGAGATATTGACAAATTGGAACAAATCTCCGTTATCCCTGGATCGGCAGATTCGGGTGAGCTAATCAGTCAGGGACTCCCTGCTCTGGTGGTTGAGGTCCCTGGCACTTTGGTCCGGGAAGTCATTCCTACCTCTATATTGGACAGTGATCACAACGGACGCCAGCCTAACCGGCTGGGGTGGAGTACTGGGAGTACAGTCGACGCAGTGCCTCTGGTTGGGGGAGGAATCCAAGTTGCCAATCAGTGTGCTTGAGCTTCGAGCGATCAGGCTATGCATCTCCACGTGGTCGATTAGACTACAAGGGCGTCCAATCAGGATCCAATCAGACAACGCCACGTTGGTGGCATATGTCAACCATCAAGGAGAAACAAGAAGCTCGGCTGCAGCACGGGAGGTCGCTCACATCCTACAGTGGGCAGAGCGACATGTACCGGCCTTGTCGGCCATTTACATCCCGGAAGTAGAAAATCGCCAGATGCTGGACCCAGGAGAATGGGCATTGCATCCGAAGATGTTCAGGTTTCTGTGTCTAGGGTGGGGCACACCAGACGTGGATCTCCTGGCCTCCCGACTCATTTGGAAGGTGCCGAGGTTAATTTCCAGGACAAGAGATCCTTGGGCAGACGCGTCAGATGCGCTGGTGGCTCCGTGGGGTTAGTATCGACTGATCTATGCCTTTTCTCTGCTAAAACTGCTACCATGTCTGCTCCACAGAGTGGAGGCCGAGGGGATTCCAGTAATACTGATTGTCCCAGATTGGCCTAGGCGCCCCTGGTACGCCGACCTAGTATTCCTGGTTGCAGACGCTCCCTGGTGACTGCCGTTTAACGAGAGGATCTTCTGTGTCAAGGTCCGATTCTCCATCCTGCTTTACTATCGCTGGTTTTAACTGCATGGCTGTTGAGAGCCAGGTGCTAAGGAACCGAGGCCTGTCTGACTCAGTGATTTCAACTATGTTGAGGGCACGAAAATCTTTTCGGAAGATATACCATCGTACCTGGAAGGCCTACAGCTCCATGTGTGACGAGAAAGGGTGGCGTCCGTGCACCTATTCCGTTTTCCATGATCCTGCTGTTTCTACAGCGAGGGTTAGACCAGAAATTGGCTTTAAGCACCATTAAGGGACAAATATCAGCCTTGGCTGTTTTTTTCTAATGACCCCTGGTGTCTCATTCTCTAGTGAGCACTTTTATTCAAGGGGTTCGGCATGTAGTTCCTCCAGCGCATCCACCTTTACCCCCGTGAGATCTGAACCTGGTGCTATCGGAGCTTCAGAAACCGCCGTTTGAGAACATCAGGGAAATTCCCTTGTTGACTCTTTCTCAGAAAGTGGTCTTTCTAGTGGCCATTACATCGGCCAGGAGGGTCTTGGAACTGGCGGCCTTGTCTTGCAAGTTGCCCTATCCGGTTATCTATAAGGATAAGGTGGTGTTTGCGTCCGCAACCTTCTTTTCTGCTGAAAGTGGTTTTGGCCTTTCACATCAACGAAGACATTATGTTACCATCTCTGTGTCCTAAACCGACACATCCTAAGGAGGTGGCCCTTCATTGCCTGGACGTGGTCTGGGCTCTAAGGGTGTATTTGTCTGCCACGGCTTCCTTTCGAAGTCTGTTCTTTTTGGTAGCTGGTCCGAAAAAAGGTATGGCGGTCTCGTCTGCCACCATTTCTAGGTGGATCAGACATTTTGTGGTACAGGCCTACGCCTTGAAGGGGCAGGTGCCCCCCTTTCCTGTAACGGCCCATTCCACCAGGGCAATTGGAACCTCTTGGGTTTTTCGACATCAAGCGCTAGTCGCTCAAGTGTGTAAGGTGGCGACTTGGTCGTCCGTTCACACTTTTACCAAATTCTACAAAGTGGATGTAAGCGCATTGTCTGATACCTCCTTTGGCCACAAAGTTTTGCAGGCAGCGGTGTAATGTTGCAATTCTGTACTCTTTACTCTGTTTTTAAAAATACAGTTACTTTTGCGTATAATGCACTATTGCATTGTTGACCGCAAGTTCTGATGCGGCTAGGTAAGATGGTGACTCTCCTGTTAGGGAGCACTTCTGGTTGTGCGTGAAGTTTTTATGCTGTTCCCACCCCTCATTATGACACTGCTTGGGGATGTCCCTACGGTCAAGATTAATGGAGCTGTGTCAGTCAGTGAACAATGGAAAAAATAGGATTTTTGTACTCACCATAAAATCGTTTTCTCTGAAGTTAACTGACTGACATATCGCCCTCCCCTCCTATTGTTTTACATTGTACTGCTTGTTGACGTACCGTGCTGCAGGAAGCAGGCTGAGGGGTTATTACCAGAGGGACCGCCCCCTGGGTGGAACTGTAAAGTTCTGTTTTTTCACATGTATAACATGTTCTCCCTAGTCCTCTCCTGAAGGTGGCGTAATAACCCTACGGTCAAGAGAAAAGGATTTTACTGTGAGTACAAAAATCCTATTTTTTTTCCTCATAAATGTCAGTTTTGCTGTAGTAGGTTTTATACATCGTACGGATGCGCCACTTAAAAAGCAGGGTCAGGGCATCTTAGTTATTACAACTTTGCATTTGTAATGTTTCCCTTCAAGCATTGCTAAAACCACTACTCCATGCCAAACAGAATTTTTTGACTTTCTTTTGCATTAGTACAGCCCTCTGGCATTTGTTTGAAAATCCCTAGCACGTTAGCCTTCATAATTTTGATTACTGCTATCTAAAATTAGACTTCAGTGGAGTTCTAATTGAGCACCCGAAACTTTAGCCATTTACACCAAGCCTGCCCCAAATGGAACCCGTTCAGCCCATTATTACTTAAGATTTCCTTCAATAACACACTTCCCATGTGTCTTTGCTTTGTGACACAGTGAAGAATATAGCACATATGTCACATGAAATTAAAAAGAAAGCCTCATTTAGCCTGTCTGGATGTCCAGACCAGAGCTAGGCCAGAGTAAAATGATAACTCCAGTATCTTCGAAAACGGATTTAGTCTCATTTTCTTAATTGTCCAAAGAAGAAAAAGAATAGACCACACTAAAGGCAGACTGTTTCATGGAATATAGTAATTGTGGTTTAGATTTCTTGCACTATGATACACTGGGTTGATTTACTAAAACTGGAAAGTGCAAAATCTGGTGCAGCACAGCATAGAAACCAATCATCGTTTATTTTTTTATTTTTTTTGTCAAAGCTTAGTTGAACAAGATGAAGTTAGAAACTGGTTGGCTACCATGCACAGCTGCACAAGATTTTGCACTCTCCAGTTTTAGTAAATCAAAACCCTTAGTGATTAACATGTAAAGTAATACTAAGAGTAAATCCTATTAGAATGTTGAGAATGGTCAAGTGATCACAGCAAAGGCAGAATTTCTCACTTATTTGGATATTTTAATGGCTTTTGGTGACATCAACTGGTTGGGATATTTTGAGAACGTTTGCTGGAGTCTTCTTTTTTTCTTTTTTTTCCATCAAAGTGACTTGACCAACTAAGAAATGACAGAGAAATATTGGATAGCTGTTTTGCCAATAAATCTGTATTTTACAGGGAACTAGCCATTTTTTGAAGTGATTTACAATTTTGAATCTTTCTGTAAAATGTATACATTGACTTAAAAAAAAAGTGGTATGCTTGAAGGAAACTTCTTACTTGCTCTTTCAGC
Organism: Lithobates pipiens; assembly: GCF_037356315.1. Taxonomy (NCBI): domain Eukaryota; kingdom Metazoa; phylum Chordata; class Amphibia; order Anura; family Ranidae; genus Lithobates; species Lithobates pipiens. The sequence goes on along the minus strand of NW_027507718.1, from coordinate 104,138,149 downwards.
GACTATTCTTCACCCGTGACCCCCATTACTGAAACTTGGATCTGGACAGAATTTTGGCTCAGTTTTCCTGCGTAACAATCTTTTGAATATTGCTAGTGTTATTAAAGCATTTGCTTTCTAGCAGAGCCTTGTAATGGGAAGGCTGTAACAGCAAGCAGCTTTGACAAAGCACCAGAGGATTCTGTTAAAAAGTTGTGTTTTAGTAATTGTAGGCATCGTGTCAGAGCATAACTGACTGGGAGCTGAAGGATTTTCTCTGTGAGATGAGTTGCTGTGCCAGCAGGGACTCAAGTCTCCTGGGCCAGCCATGCTCTCATTAAGATTTGCCGCCAGCAGTGGCGGTGTTTTGCCAAGTATGTGACGTCCTGTTATTGTATGCTTGGCTTGTCAGCCCACAGCTTCCTGACACTCACTTATGTCACCCTTTTTATTCAGGAAAGGAAGGAGCTTTTGATAATTTGACAAGACAAGCTCTTAAACGATCTAGGTCATGGCCTTCCCTGTCTGTGATTGTGAACATATTTCCTGAAAGCCCTGTCACTCATCACAGCAACATTTTCTCCTAGGGAGCACACAGGCTTGCTGCGAGACTCTTGTCAGCTCATACATTTTGGTTATTCCTATATCAAATACTGTAGTAGGTTTTTTTTTTTTTTTTTTTTTTTTTTTAATGCCATTCCCTCCCTTTGCTTATTGCAAATACTAACATGTTAGTGCAGCTAATCCTTTCTCCAGTGCTATGTTCCCAGAAGGGATGTGTACAAGAGTTCTCTTTGGTACAAGGCAGACAACTGGCCAAGAGGTGCTGAAAAGGAGGCAAGGCCGCTTAGTGGTGTTTTTGTGTTTGATCACTGTTGTGGAAACACAAGAACTGGTGGCAAGAGCCCTGCCTATTGAGCACTTGAGTCTCGGTCTGCTGTCAGGGGCTGTTTAAGATTGAGTGTTTTATTTTCTTTGATGTTCACATTTGAGAATGGGGAAGTGGGAATTGAACAACAGATGCGTTAAGCTATTTTTAACTCGTAAAACAATAATTAGCACCTGATAAAATTCAATATGGGAGCACAAAGTGCATCTCAAGGCCCCTCATTTCTTCTGATGTGGCAGTTTCTTTTGTGAGATTATTTTATGAATACCAAAGGACCCCTTCTTCTGTGTTACGAGTTGATTTGATATTAAAACATTTCGGTGGGTGGTAGGGCAGTAGGAAAACCATACTTCGGTAATTTAATTCCTCCCATTTTCACCTAATGTCCAGCTTGAATACAACACGTAATGTCTGTGTAATATGTGCAAATATTAGAGGCTTCATCGTGGGGTACACAATAAAGAGCCTATTTGAAGATTTCTTTTTTTTTTCCTGACCACTTCCGCCAGCATGTCAGTCTGAATTAAAATTGACTTCTAGTATTTCTTTAAAACATTTAACCTAACATTTTCTGGGCGTATACTTGGTACATTTGTTACTGTGTAAAAATGTGTGCTGCCACCCATTCATTTTAATTTCAAAGGTTATTATAATAATTTAGTTTGCCTTTTGTTGATAAAAGTAAGGTTAATTTATTTTAAAAAAATGCTTTGATATTGGTTTTCGGTGGTATTAAAGTTTTAAAGCCTTAAGGTTTTTCACCTTAATATATTCTATGTATTAAGGTGAAAAAAACCTTCTGTGCTGCAGCTGCCCCCAGACCCCCCTTTTCCTTAAGCCCATCAGATCCCACTGCTGTCTCTCCTCATTGGCTTCTGCTGTTGTCAATCAATTCCGGTGATGCAGGGGGCAGAGCTGTGTCCCGCTGTCTGTGTCAATAGTCGCAGCAGCAGGACTCAGGAGGGAGCATGCACGGGTGCCCCCAGGAAAAGCGGCTTACCCTGGGGGCACCATGAAGAAGAGGAGGGGCCTTGAGCACTGGCGGAGGATCAGGGCTGCTCTGTGTAAAACCATTGCACAGAGCAGGTAACTACAGGCATGCTTGTTGTTTTTTCTTAAAAGAAAAAAACAAAGCTTTATAACTACTTTAAGACCTTAGTGTACTGGAGCTTTGCATCAACAGGTGTTTTTTTTTTTTTTTTTTTCTTTTTTTCACGTGTTAACGTGCATTGCACTAAGGCAGAGGTAGTCAACCATTGAGAGTTGGAGATCTACCTGAACAACATTAAAGTAATCAAAGATCATTGGGATTTGACGCCTTTATTTTTTTTTAATTAACAAATTAACTAGCAGGGCCTGAATAAATAGTAGTATGGAAAATTATAACAAAACAAATGTCTCTGTAAAAATGTATAAACTTAGCCTACCTTTGAGGTGGATAGTGTCAGTAGGGCAGAGGGTGGCATCAATCAGTAGGGCAGAGGGTGGCATCAATCAGTAGGGCAGAGGGTGGCATCAGTCAGTAGGGTAGCAGCTAAGGGTGTACACATGCAGTAACAGGAATTATACATGCTGTAGCTGTCTGTGGATACTGCCGCCCAACAATCACAACCCATTCAAGTAAATGGGGCCACTGTGCAATTGTAAGACCCTCTGACCTGAAGCAGGAGAGGACACTTTGAGTATACCACAGAGCTCTTCTGACTTGCAGGGTCTGTGGGCACCGTTCTTGCAGCGTACAGCAGATAACACTCCACCTTATACTGCAGCCAGAACTACAGAAGAGGCATCGGCTGCTTGCTCTGTCTGTGACTGCCTTCTCTCTCCGTGGGTCGGCAAGCTGAAGGCGCGATCTACCAGTCATCTGGACGCGGTTGACTGGTAGATGCCAACCCCAGCATTATGGCATCCCATTAAAATTAACAAGCTTTCAATGCCCAAAAACTGACACGCACCATTTTTCGCAGCACAACAGTGCTTTGCTATGCGTTGAAGTGAGCTGAAATGCATGTTTTGGGGTGCCATTCAAAATGACACTGCAACAAGCTAACACACTTATCATGTATGTTAAATTAACATTTGCTTTAGGACCCCAACATTTACCATTACCCTGAAAATACTGAAATCTGAAAAGATTTGCCATACCCTATTCCTAATCTTAGTAGAAATATGGTCAAACTATATATCATATGTGATACAGGCAGCCCATGACAGTTGGACTTGGATTTTCCACGTTCCTCCTGAAACATTTTGTAAATACTGCTTGATCCTGGCTGTAGAAGCCACAGGATATGCATTTTCTTAGATAGGAAGGTTACTCTTGCAGCTGCTATAACTGCTTAATGAGGCAAATTATGTTCTAACTAGAACAGTTGAAAAAAGACTTGATGGGAAGTCTCCTACCTATACGTGGGTGTGCAAAGGAATTACCTTACATTAAAAAATTATGCTGGGCATGGTGGTCACAGGAATATATGCCACATGGTGAGTTCCTAGTGAGCCAAGTAGTGTTACATTGGCTTTGGCTTGACTCTGAAAATCAGCATTTCTGACTGCTTGTGACCTTTTATGAGCAAATATGGGGGGTCTTTGTGAATACCTCCTCCAACTTCGGATCACTAGCCAAAACTCCCCAGTTTTTCATACTAATATGCTGAATTTATTTATTTAGTATTACTCCTTGGTCTTTCTTGAGGAAACCTTATCTATGTTTTCAGCACCCTTATTTATGTAATTTACCCTTTATACACTGATGTTGTGATTTGGGCTTGCATTAGCTTACTTTTTTGTTTTACTCATTTTAAAGCTACATCGCCTGTGCCTTTTCAGGAATTTCTTTTCTGTAAAAAGTGTGATCTTGCGAGATTTCCCAAAACCCTGCAAGATTTCCTGAGAGAGACTTCTTCCCCTCAGATTATGTGAAGTAATAACAAACCACACAAAATCTTGTACTGTGCATGCTTTAGATCTGATACAGACATAATCGGTGAGCAAGCACAGGGATCAATGAAGAAGCTACTCATCAATGAAGTTGCTTTTATAAGATGTGGCACAGCAGTAGGGAGCAGGCAGAATTGATGTATTGATTTATGTGGCATATTGAGAAAAGGAATGCAAGTTTAATTCAGTCCATAGATATTTTAATTATGGCTGGCATTTCTTTTGAAGGGAAAATGGAGGGTGGGTGGGTTCAATCTTAAAATTAACCTTAAACTACCAACCTTAACTTTAAAACTTGAGGTTAGTCTAAAGCTAATGATTACAACTATTGTCATATTTTTAAAGGTATGGATTACTGAAGCAGGCTACAACAGCGCTATTTAAATCTGAATGAATGAATGATTTGTATAGCGCTGCAAATGCAAGCTGAATTGCCTCAAATCTACTCCAAGGTTAACAATAAATACAAAATAGAAACATTCTGTTCGTTTAAAGGGCCTGGTATAGGGGGTCCATTGGAACCCCAAAAAAATTTTTTAATACAAGAATTAATAAAAGATCCCAGACATAAATAATCATTACAAGGCTTGCAACTTGATGAAATGGCTGATGAGAGATGCAGATTTTTTGGTTGGCAAAACCGTGCTCATATATGTATTTCAGCAGTGTGTAGTTGTTTACCTGACATTCAGCATTTAAACAGAAAGGACTGCTGAAGATCAGACAAAAAAAAATCGGATAACCGCCTGATAATCGGATATTGGCTAAACTCAGACAGGTCATGACATTTGTTTCCAAACAATCCATAAAAGATCAGATTGGCCAGTCAGAGCAGCCAAATGTGCTGTAGTACAGTATATTCACCTATTTACTACTAATGACAAATACTACTTTAGAGTAAGAAGACAGCACTATTTAGCAGTACTAGACAAGACATTTTTTTATTTCCAAAATTCGAACCAAGCAGTATTAGTAACCTGTGCATTGTGGTTCACTATAACACAAGCCCACTTTTTATGTTTGCCCCGGGGTGCCAGTTAAGTGTGAATGCAATCTTTGCCAGTCTATGTATATGGCAATATTGAAGTAGTTTGTGTTCAAGTGTCCCTGGTATATATTTCTATTACAATGAGCACTGACCTTACAAAATTACATAGAATGCATTAAGGTGAAAAACCATAAGGGTTTACAACCCCTTTAACTACTGTATGACATTCACACAAGCTTTGACCAACCAGTGTTACCATTTAAATAAATAACAGGAGCTGGAGTGATAAATCAAAATTATTATAATATTCCTATCCCATATATAAAGGTCAGATAGAAGCATGGCATTCTCCAGGATACATATTATTAATTGTGCTTTTTCATATTATTATATATCACAGTGGGTAATTGAGAACCATCCATAACTAAAGCACAACTCACACAAGTATTATAATTCAGCCTTAGAAGTTCCCTGAGATCCTCAGATGTTACAGATCTTTACGTCCAAGTAACATTGCTTGAAAAACGTATAAAACACAAATCTGTATGTCTTTAACCTTTGTCAGACTCCTCACATAAAAAGTGTTTGTCCTTTTTTTTTTTCACCTTTTGTGTTTAGGTACAAAGAAAGGAACATATCTAACTTTACCTTTCATAATATGTTACACCAGTATTTGGGGTGTAACATATGAATGCACCACCTCCCACTCCCCTGCTGTGATACCTAGCGGGGATCTCCCGCGCAAAGCCCCCAACCACCCCCCCCCCCACCGCTAACTGAAGATTCACTGCGCTATAGGAAATGGAAAACTGCGGGGTTCGGCAGCCTTTGCGACTCTTGGCTTGCAGTTTTCAATGAACTACTACAGAGCTGTGAGTGCTCTGGTACTTCATTCATTCTACCTGTCAGCGTGTATCGACTTCCTTGTAGGAGGTATGAGCAAGCGGATACACTGACAGATCTGAAGGAGACCTGCATGGCACCAGCAATCTGCTGATTGTGGGTGCAATGCTTTACAGGCTCATGCAACAAAAAATAATAAATGCAAATTTTTTTTACCTGCAAAAAAAATGTGCATTTATAATTTTTTGTGAAAAGGTGGACTTATCCTTTAAATCCTTCTTCTTCTCTGGACGTAAAAATATATATATAATCAGTTGTTAAAAGACTATATATGCATTTACTTGTTTATTTTCTGTCTTACTCAAAACTGGAGATAATCCTGTCTATATTATTTGATTCTTCCTTTATATACTAATAATAAATATTGATAATACTTGCTATGAATATTGTTTATTGTGTATATATCTTTCTGTGCATCTTCATAGATTTTTTTTTTTTGCACTTTTATCTGCTGTTGTCTTTTTTAAAAATTGATACATTTTTAAAGTGAAGTACATATAATCATAATAGAACAGAACAGCCATTGGTGCAATCTTGTTTGACTTCAAATATAGAGTTTTTGTTTTTTTTTGTGTATTTTTTTTCTTTCTTTTAGGAAATCTGTTGGCTTTAAGACTTGAAAGAAAGAACCTATGTAGAATATACTACCTTTACATTTATTTTTATGCCGTCTCTCAAATTATTTTAAATATGATGGATAGACTTGTCTATTTTTTGTAAACCCAAACTATACTCATAAGCGGGAGGTTTTCAGAACATCTAATACTAAACAGTTCAGTAGATTAAGTTTCTGGATTTTGACATCTTAATTTGACAATCCAATAATTACTTTTGGATGTTTGATACTCGGGCTGTTGACCTCTCAGAGGTCCCTAAGCTACTGTTCTATCCAAGCCTTTTGTATTAGTTATATTTTGTTTACATAAACTTAGTGTATGTATTATTAAAAGTGACAGAGTTACAGGTTTACTGGAGCTTGACAAAGTCAACTCCCTATAATAAGTATGTCCTTGCATATTACACTAAATACGTGTCTCATAGTTTTGGTTCAAGTGTCACTGTGAGCAAATGTTTTCATTTGGATTTTGACAGCCAGGAAAATTCACTTTTTATAGCTGCCAGTTAATATGAAAACAAAGTATAAGCAATGCAGAATGTCTACACGTAGGTAAATTGCATCATTCCTAGAATGTCAGACCTAGGATCAAAACATACTGAATTTTTTTTACGGTTACAAGATTTTTGCTAGTCAGAGTACAAAACAAAGAGAAAGAAGTGGGCTTTAACAGCCCATACAGTGTAATGACTAATTTCTAAACATGGTGTGAAATAAATTGACTTTCAAACTTACAATGCAATGGCATAGAGAAAAAAAGACATACTTAAAAGGTGAACATTTCTCAGTACGTGAAACATTTTAACTTCACAGTAGTGAGATGATGTGGTCAGGAGGCATTTTCCAGACTAGTCACATCTGATGTTGAGGAACCGTAAAATGGGTTGGGCAGGGTGATGCGACATGTAGCTTTTTTTTAATTATTATCACGAACATAAGGACTTTCACTGTGTAGGCAGAGGGTGAATTATAATGCTATTACAAAAAAAATGCAATTAAAAAATTATATTTTATACATTAGTGATATCATTGGTTTCATTTAGCCCATGCCCCATGATGCAATCAATTTGAGACATGTATTTTAAGTATACCACAAAAAAATTCTTACTGTAACTAAGTTATGCAAGGGTTAGGGAAAACCCAGTGTGAAATGATGTTGCTTTTGCAAAATGTGAAAATATCCTGACAGAATAACAGTAAACCTAAAGTTTGTGTGGGAAACCTCTGCAGATTCAGCCAGCAGAAGAATCGAGGACCTTGTATAAATTATTTCAAAAATGTAAATTTGACATTAAAACTGATTGTATTTGGTCAATTTATTTTACGGTTTCTAAAGACTGTTATTATTTTTAGGCCTTGTACTGTATATGGACTTTTTTTTCTCTTTTCAAAAATGTGATACTTTGAAAATGTTCAAGTTTTAATTGTTTAGTTGCATAGTATGCGACTTTCCTAATAAAATTTATTTTCAAAGTAAGCTAACATTGACGTATTTATTTTCCCAGCTTTGAGGTCAGTTTACTGCTGATAAATATTGCAGAACAGATAGATCCCCAAAAGTTGGAGGTGGAGGCTTTTCTGGCTTAAATTGGCAGGGTGTGTTAAAGCAGTGTAAAATTCAATTAAACAGTGCAGCCAGGTTTTTTGAAGCTGAAATCCAGACCCTTTTACTTAAGCTTCTTCTTTTCCTGTGACCGGCACCAGCGGATGCTGGATTATGCCAAAACCAACAGCCTGTAAAGCACCTTGTTTCATGCTTTTGACTGATCAATATTTCTTATATTCTAGGCTTGCCCAGAAATATGGAGGCAGTACCACCTAACTGTAAGTAGATCCACCTTGATTATTTTCTCTTACGACTAAACTATTTACTCTTCCATGAAGTTGTAAGCACAAAAATGTAGTCAGGTGCCCTGAGCTGAAAGATAATCAGAGACTGAAAAGATTTTTTTCTGGACTGTAGGATGCAGCAGTAAGCCAGTATCATGGTTTATGTGCAGTTCTTAAGCTGGTAACTATAAAGCGAGAAATATTGACTAGGTTTAAAAAAAAAAAAGTTTGAGATTCCAATTATATCACTGGGTAAAGCACAGACTATAAACCCACATTTGTTATTGTGGCCATTTACTGCTTCTGTAAATTTCCACCTTTGCTTATGTCTTTGTGCAGCTTGCTTACAATGTGTTTCTTGGTTTATTTAACTGTATAGAAAACCCAGAACATGAAAGTGTTAATTTGTTGCAAAAAATGTCAACCTTAAGTTCTGAAATTTAACATAGAAAAATTCACCGAAACAATATTTTTCACGAATAACTTATTTTATGCAAATGCACCAATGTGGTCTTGAATCATCTTATTACTTATAAACATTATTGGCACTTTAACATTACTTTCTTTTTTTATGTATTTTTTTTAATAAGTGATATGTATGAAAATGTTCTGATAACTAGTGTTTTTGAACCCCTATATTTATAAACAAATACTGTCCATCAGGAAAGGAATGATAAATGTATTTCCTGGACATTTCAAATGCACTGGGAAAATATTTTTCTGATGATTCTTTTGCTAATGCTAATGAATGTTATTTTGCTCTGCCATTGACAAATATATCTTAATGGCCCAGTGCAAATTTCATACAGCTGATATTGTTTCATAACAAAAAAAGAATAAAAGGTTAAACCTGAAACCCTGACAGCAGCTGAAGACAGTGGTGATTTTAGAAAATGGTAGCTACTATGTTAGATTTCCTGAAATAGATTTGTGTGTTGTGCTTGTATTACCTGCTTGCATATGTTTGTTTTTTCTTTTTTTTTGCCAGTGTGATTTTTGTTACAATTACTGTGTAGGTACATGTTTTAATTTGAATTTAACCTCTTTTCAAATAGGATATTATTTTATTCACAATTATAAACTGGAAGTAACTGCAGACTACCTCAGTCTCATGTGCTGGAAAGCAAACTATTCCGCAATTCCATCAAACTTTTTTTTTTTTTTTTTTTTTTTTTAAACATATTTAGTGAAACGTGCTCTTGATTGCTAAGAGAAAGTGTGCCATCTGCTGGTTAGCAGATGTATTACAATGCTCACTCCAGTAAGTCTACATGCCATCCAATAATTATATTGAAGTACTGGCCATCTATTTATGAGGTTGTGCTGATGAAGATACTTAGTTGACATATATTGATTCAGCACACAAGTGAACTAGCTGAACTCTTTTTAATGTGGTGATCAATGAAATATGATACAGGTCATTTGCTTGCAGCATGAATGTACTTGTTCTGAGTGACAAACTAACATAGTAGTTAATAATAGAAGACCCACCCCAGATGGATATTTCATTTTTACTATGCAGAACTGTATATTTTGTATTTTATGTTTCATTTTTTATAAAGCTACTCAAAACATTAAGGCAATGCAAAACACATGTTTATTAAACATCATCTGTGACTTTCTTCTTTCTAAGACATTGATTTCTTTTCTACTTTAGTCCATTTATATGTCTGAGAAAAAAAAAATCTTTCATGTGACTCAGTGAGCAGATTTTTAAACTGGTGGTAATTATCCTTCATTCTTAAGACTTTTTTTTTTTCTAAAACTTGTTTGCATTGTAGACTTATTTGTATTGTATCTGGAAGCCAACCTTTCCTAATGCACATGGCTATGTGTATAAATCCAGCGGTGGTGCAAGTTGGTTTGATATCAAATGTACATAACAAGTACCGTACAGCACGTGATTGTTTTGAGTCTGTTTATTAGCTGTTGTGCACCTGTATTTACAGCTGTGCCATTTGTTATCAGTTTCCTCCTGCCCTTTGTAGCATTACAAGAGTTAAAGCTGTTCTTTAGAAACCATATTTAGAGCACATTAGAACGGAAGTGGCAGATACGATACAAGTTTGCCTTTTAAAATATACAATCCTTTATTTAAAGATGAAGTCTTATATGTACAGAATTACTGGTATTTGTATATATGTTCTACCTTGTTGAATTTTATGTCATATATATATATATATATATATATATATATATATATATATATATATATATATATATATATATATATACCGTATATATATATATATATACATATATATATATACATTTTACAAGATTCTCGCAATATTCAGATGCCTCCAGAAAAAAGAAAAGATCGGTGGAAATTATATTTTTTGCAAGTTTTGCACTGTGTTTTGCATTGCATGGATAATTGCACAGAATATTTATGCATAGTTTTTGGTCTAAAAATACTTTCTTGGGTTTGTAAATTTAAAAAAATAAAATTTCTCTGTAGAGAAAATCTTTAGTTTTTATGGAAGGATGCTTTATACATATCTTAGTAAGAATGTATTGGCCACAAGTCTTTCAACCACTGTCTTAAGTCTACAGCTGAATAACTTTCACCGAACCTTAAAAACAGAAAACAAATGATGCCAGATAACCATAAAATTTGTTTTAATAGCTTCACAAGCATTTTCCTCTAAATTGCCTCTTAACCGTAACACCAAATGCAAAGTAGTTCCATAAGCAAAGTGGGTTGCTGTAAAATCATTAACCACATACAGTGTATACCAAAGTTATCACACAATTAAAGGGTTTAGTCTATTTCCCAGGTTTTTATTTCCAACACAACTGTAGGGTATATACACCTTACATAAAACTGACAGTAAAGTAAACTACGTGCACTTAATGAAGAGGTCTCAAAAATAAAAGAAAAGATGTTAAGAGGATAGCAATTTCCCTGCTTAGTTGATGAAAATCCCTTGTAGCTAGATGTAGTAAATCTTTCTGTTCGGAGGGGGTTTTATTTACCGTGTAATCTGACAATATTTATTGAGATGTTGTCAGCCCAAAATACATCCAAAGTTGTGAAAAGAAATCGCGGTCATCTTTGTCACTTAAATCACTTTAGTTCCTGTTGCATGTTGACATTGTAACAGCTTCCGTCCCTTGCATAGATGTGGTGACCTCTTATTTCACCCAATTTAAACATTATTTAATCAAAAGTGACAGGTGTGGCAGCTTTCCCCCGTTCTTACATTTCGGCTGCATTTTTTCCTACAAGGTATTTGCTCAGAATTAGCATCACTGCAGAATGTTTTCTTGGCACGTATTGTTTTCTGCTTAAAGCGGAACTAAACCCTCCTATCCTTTACAGCCAAGGAAGCTGCCATCTTAGCCTCTGTTTGATCTTCAGTTGCCATGGTGCTACACATGTGATCAGTTATGACACCAGACATTTGATGGCTTCACAGTTCGGTGGAAAGCACAAGCACCTGTGACAGTTATTCACAGCACTCCTTAAATGGAACTGTTCAGGGAAACTGTTACTTCGATGTGTTTAGTTTTGCTTTAGGGAAGCCTTAACCCTGGCTCTCTAACAGAGAGCACACTGTTGCTTGTGGCAGGCCAGAGCACTATTTTGTTAGACAATGGATAGATTAGGATATGAAAACTGCACACTGCTGATCCAAAAGGCCTGAACTGCAGTATGCGGTATAATTACTAGGTTAACATCCATGCAAGTTAAATTTTGTAGAATTTTGCTTTAAGTAGAACTTTATTCATTTTCCATAGAATAGAGGAGGATTATAGCCTCTGTCAGATTTTTTATTTTTTTTTCTGTCTGTGTCCCTCCCATTAAAGAGATTTCCCTTCACTTCCTGTCTCGTAACCAAACAGGAAGCAAAAGGAAATGCTTCTAAAGTGGTTGTCACCAGAACTAGTGTTCCAATTGGAAGTTTTTCCCTCTATTCTACCCTCTGGTGACATCCCAATATTTGGATTTTTTATCCTATTTCACTCTTGGCGATAAGGGTAACAGGACTAATAGAGAGGCTGAATCTCCCCAACGAGGACACAGACATCAATAAAAACCTGACAGTTGTTCTAATCTGTCTCCACTCTCCAAAACTAAAAAAAAAAATAAAAAAAAATTCATTTTAGCAATACTTTAACTATTGTGTATCCATTGACCTTTACATTTTTATTTTTTGTGTGCTTATATTTGCCCAGTGCATCATAAGTACAATCTCCTAGGGCACATATCTAGAATAGGAATCCATGGGAAAATGTAAGATTGTCTTTAGCATGGGGATGATTTAGTGAAACTGAGAACATGAGCAAGAAAGTCCTAGAAAAATACCACTTAGGACATCAAAATGCTTCCTGCCCCCTTTTCTCTGGTATAAAAAAATATAGGTCAGTGAAACAGCTAGCAAATGTATATCTCTAAACTATTCAGGTGACCCCTAGTAACCAAAGGTGCAACACAGTTGCTACTGATTCCTGTATTTATAATACTTGTACTGAAGTTCTGAGGAAATAGAATTTTAGTCCATCTGCTTTTTATTTTGGTTTTATTAACCACATAAAATTCAAAAACATGTTTAAATAACTCAGGTTAAATCATGTTTGTAGCAATACCAGCAAATCATAGAGGAAGCAATGCAGGGAGACGAGTATAACCACTCAGTCAGAGCTGAGTATGTTTTATTATTTTACCAGAGCTGAAAATAATGTGCCATGGTGTTGTACATAATGATGTAGTCAGTTCTAATTAATCACCCTAGATATTTCACCACAGTAACTAGTGAGTCGTATAAAAAAGTTGTTCGTAACGCAAGCTGCTTTTTTTTTTTTTTTTTTTTTTTATTGTGTTCAGTCGTTGAAGTCTTGATATTTAGTCAGTTTTATCATTTAATATATGCTTATTTGTGTCTGTAAGAGCTGATTAAAACATCACTGATTTGTTGGACACCATAAACATCTAGAAAGTGATTTGTGTTTTTTTTTTTATTTTTTTTATTTTATTTTTTTACACTTTTGTTTTAAATACCTCTTTATTGTTTGCGAGAAATATAGTGTGAGCTCATTTTAGCTGACACATAATATCAGTGCTTTCAAACCCTAGAAAAAACAATTTCAAAAATCCTTCTTTACATAATTTTGTGGATTTTTGTAGCCCGGTGACTTATAAAATATCTTTTCAATGGTTTAGCTGTGCGTTTTTTATGCTAAACAAATAATATTTCTTACACCTGCTTCTTTGCATTGCTGTATTCTTATAAATTACATAAGCTGCCTATGTATAGTACATTTGTGTGAATTAATCACATTTTCTGTCATTTAATAGTAAAATGAGACCGGGTACCTAGTTTTGTCAAATTAATTATTTCAAATAATAAACCTAATGAAGTATCTTTAAAAATATGTATTTCTTTCAGTTTTAGTTTAAAAACCACATGTGAAAAAACCTGAAATAGTTTTCATTTTATTAAAGATAAGATTCTGTTATTCAAGCCTAAGTAGGTTTTAAATCCCTGTTTCTCTCCATCGCCACCTTTTCAAAGCTGTTATTTTATCTTTACTGCATAAAAAAAAAAAAAAAAAAAAAAAATATATATATATATATATATATATATTATAATTAATTTTCTTTAGAAAGCAACTCTGTTAAACCGTTTTATGTATATTTTATATAGCATGTGATGTTAAATTGTTCTTAGTGAGACCAAGTGAAATTCCTGGTGCATCAGAGATTTCCAGTTCACCAAAATGTCTTCTCTATATTCAGTAACAAAAACTCATCTCTTTCCAAAGCTCCTCTGAGTCTCCTATTTTTAATATAAGTGCCTGCATTAGTTTATACATAATGTTCTTAGCTTTCTTTATGGTACCATCCAGTGTAGTGGGAATAAAAAAAAATTTAATTGTTTTGCACATAAAAGCAAATGAAATGGTAGTGAACCTAAAAAAGGATAATTAGATTCATCTCACTTCCAGTGTTAATTTTGGCAGCAAATTTCATTTTAGTCTTAGGACTAAAATGGCATTTTAGTTTTAGTCCCATTTTAGTCTTCTGCAATTGTTTTAGTCATATATAGTCGACTAAATCTCTAGGACATTTTAGTCAACTAAAACTCATTTTAGTCATCTAAAATCTAATGGGTGTAGTTAAATTGTAATGCATTATTTAAGCATTTCTCTACAATTTCCAAACTCATTATATACTGCTGGAGTGAAAAATTGAATATGTTATTATTTATGTTGTTGAGGTATGAACATGCACTACAGACCAGTGTTAATTTTGACATCAAATTTCAATTTGGCTTTAGCCTTTTGACTAAAATGCCATTTTAATTTTAGTCATTATTTTAGTCATCTCAATTGTTTGTTTATCGTATTTTAGTAGACAAAATTAACACTGCTCACTTCTGCATTATCGCCTCTTTTTATTTGCTGAATTTTTAAATAAACATTATTATGTTTTATATGTGTGATACTGGACACAACTTTATTATGCCTGGTTTCATTTGTTTTATTTACTACTCAGTAAAAGTTTTTTTTTTTTTGGTATGGAACTGGAGTACATATGCCAGTTCAGTAAAAGAAGTTAGTTTTATCAATAATTAGCCCATAATCTGCCTTTGTCAGTGCCATTCAAACATTTGCAAGCATTATGATCAATCTTGGGGGTTTTTTAGGCAGGTTAAAAAAAAATCCATATTTGCAATGAACATTCTGGTGAGTGCATGTGTTTATTGTACAAGTTATATTTTATCCTCTGAACTATTCAGAAATTTGGCACCAGTGACACACTATCATGTCAGGCATAATCTATTTAGCGGACAGATGACCTGAGATCAGCCCAATGACATTCAGAGCTTTCATTTCATTTCATTTCTCCAGTGACATTTTGCCTAAAATTGCCGTTTTTGATTTGTTAAAACATTTTGTGGCTTCATGTTCAAACAGTTTTTGAGGTACAATCCTTTCCAGATATACACTTTAGTACATAGCCTTAGAACTCCTCTAGTGAATGAATGAATGAATGAATGAATGAATGAAATACTTATATAGCACACAATGCGAACGGAATCGCCTCTAGGCGCTGTGGCGAGCTTTGATCATCTGCTAAAAGAGGAAGGTCTTGAGTTTTTTCCTAAAAGCCTAGTAAGTATATAATTTATTTTCTCATATAAATATGGAAGTTTAAAAGAACGCACATTATTTCCCTAAGATGGCTGTTCAATAAGCAGTTTAAATTCAGCAGTTTATCACTTCCCAATAGGTCTATGTTTTGAAATTCCAAAATGACGCAAATGTAAACTGTATAGAACATATTTTAACAATAAATATACCCAAAATAGGTTTTGATGTAAAAAGGATAGAATCGTACTATTCAGACACAGACATACACTTCAAAATATTATTTCAGACTCCTCTTCAGGCATGGCCTGATACAGTTTACAGTATTAGCTACATTGTAATTCCTCTTTGAAAGAATGAGAAATGCCCATGCTTGAATACAGTGTAGTTACCATGTTCTTACTGGAACTAATTAAACCTCTGTGGAGACTACATGCTTGTTATGCATTGTATGCTGGTAGTTATAAATGCAGACTCCCATGCATATCGGTATCCATTTTGTTTAATCGATTTCTCTGACCTGTAGTGTATAGGCGCATAAGACACTCCACAACTTCATTGCTATATGCATTAACATAAAAACAACTACTCTTTGGGAAGTCAGGAATCCTGTTTGCCTGAAGAAAAAGGAAATATTAAAGCCAAAAAAAGCTGTTGCTTCATTTAAAAAGTGGTATTCTTGACCAATTTAAGTGTAACTGTGGATTTTGGATGGCGAAAACTGTTATCTATAGTTTAAGCCTATATGTAATTTTTGGTGAAGAAGCGCTAAATACCTCTACAAAAATAATAAATAAATTACTAATAATGATAAAGTGCTAATACTATTCTTGAGTATCTCTGGACCAAACTTACAGTTTAAAGTGCTAATAGTAAAGTGCTTATCAAGCGCACATCTCAATGTGAAAAAAAATGCAAGAATAGTGACATCAAAACAATATATAAAAAATTCACAAGGAAGACTAATGTGACTTCAAATGCTAAGCAATAGTCTCTATAGGAGTAAGTGCAGCAAAGAGAGGAAAAAGTCTGAATGCAGATAGCATATTAACTTGTAGAAATCCTTCTCCAATCCATACCCTGTGTTGTGCTAGCCTCTCACCTCAAAGGAAGACCCCCCAGATGGATCTAGTCGTGTATCAACAAATGTACACCACTGATGTGTCCTTTTCCTCCTCTTTAGTTATATCCTAGATGGATGGTCACTGCAGTCTCAAGGCTAAAACAGAGTTCCATGACCAGCTCCTTGAAAAAATTGTCTCCAGGGATAAAGAGTAGAAGAGAAGAGCCTCCATAGTGTAGTAGTAAAAAACTTGCATTTTATTTAAAACAAAAGTGGCAAAACCGCATCGGCAAAAAAAAGTGCCAAACACAGGGATTTCTGACTCCTCCCTACGCGTTACGCCACATCACACGTGACTTTTTCAAGGGTAGTACTTCACGTTTTATATAGTTTAAGCCTCATTTAACATACTACAGATTTCTGCAGTAACCTGAAATGTATTGATTTACATTTGCAAATCGTTGTTTTATACAATAAATAAATGAAGTAAAGTTGAGTGCTTGTGAATGTCATATTTCGTGCTCATATCTATTGAGTATGCATGTATATGCTGATAGATGTTAAAAATCTTCTGTATATCCAAATCAGTGGCTCTCAGCCACTGAGCCATGGCCCACTGCCAGATTGTAGCCTGCCTACTTCTGGGCCTCCAGCCATCTGCAGATCCATTAACCTCCCACAGTGCTTCCCAAATGCCCACTAGGTCCCCAGAGAGCTCTCAGTCTGCTGTAGAGCCTCCAGCCCTCTTCATAATGGCCCCAACCTCCAACAGTGTCTTACAGCACTCCCCAATTTTTTTTCACATTTTTAATTTAGCAAAAAAATGAAAAATCCAGTGGTGATTAAATACCATCAAAAGATAGCTCGCTCTGTCTCAAAAGAAAATGCTAAAAATGTCATATGGGTTTAGTGTTGCATGACCGCGCAATTCTCATTCAAAGTGTGATGACAACGCTGAAAGCTGAAAATTTACTTGGGTAGGAAGGGGGTAGAAATGCCCAGTATTGAAGTGGTTAAATAGGTTAACTGGGCAGATATAAATATTGGTAAAGCATTTACACGTAGCAATAATATGGAATTATTTAAATAAATATATGTATAATATGAATTTGAGCTTCATGGCTGTTTTAATGTGTGAAAAGGTTTCTGTTATTATGGGGAATCAATATAGTGCTCTGTCCACAATTGCGTAATCAGTGTCCAATGTGTATGCTTACGCAGTTATGTCTTATACTGTGCTCACTCATTCACAGCCTGTTGTGCCTGCCATTCTCTCAATTCTTTAGTGTACTGGCACCAGATCCCATGTGAGTAGTGGTACACTACTGCAGGCCAGCATGATTTTCAATCGTATTGCACTGATTTCAGGGTGGAAACTTTTACAAGGCGGGAAATATAATACACTGCGCATGTGCAAGCACACTATATCTTACCCTTACCACAATTTGCCCACTCCTGCCCTTATCACCTGCCCTCACGGCCTACCTACCTAACCACTCCTACCCCTGCCCTTACCATCGACCCATCCCCCCATTGCCCTTATCACCCAACTACCTGAACACTCTTTTGTTACTTACTACCTCTGACTCCCACCAGGATAAGTGTATTGACCATCAAAGTCATTTTTATGTGTGCAGTTATTCCTGAGCTCTTCAGTTCTATTCCATGCATTTTATCAGCATATTGAAATAAGTTTCTACCTGTTACTGAATGATAGAATGTATTGTAGTATACTTGAAAATGGTCGGTTAAAAGTAGAATGAGTGTTGGAAGATTTGTTTTAGCATGGAAAATCCTGGATTATTCTGTTCTCTGGTGACTTAGGTCAACACTAAATAATATGTACACTAATTATACTGTGCTTTCTTTATCACTATTATAACAGCTGTGTGCCTTATTTGGCATACCTTCAACCTTGTGTTAAGGGAGGAATTACTGTCTGTTCTGTACAGAGCTCATCGTGAACTGGTTCTGCTCAAATGCAGATTATCTGCGGTTTGGTATTTTTGGGTACCAGAAGTGATTTGATCAAAAGGAAAATGATCTTAACTTTTAAATGTTAAAAAATGGGGGGGAAAAAAAAGTAAGAACCACAGGTATGTAAATTTTGAATAAACTGTTTTACTAACCCAGATACATTGAAGCAATTTGGACTAAATAGCCTTCCTTATGTTTAGATAAAAAAAAGGCTTATCTATTGGATCACTTTTTAGAACTTTGCATGGTCATTTGCAGTTAGCTGAAGGTGACAGTTACCACAGTTTTGCAGTGGCAAATCCAAAAGCATTTAGAATGAGAATGTTGTCAGTTTCTTGAAGCCCAAGGTGGTGAAGTATTATGTTGTATTAAGGAGATTGTGTTGAAGTGTCCAAAATGCTTTTCTTTTTTTTTTTTTTTTTTTTTTTTTTTTTAGGTGTACATGTACAAATTAATTGGGCACATAAGTTGCTAAAACTAATGCTGTGCAAATCAAGAACTAGAATTAAATGAACTACCTTAAAGTGTAAATAACCCCCCCTATCATTTTCAGCCAAGGGAGCTGCTATTTTTGCCTCTGTTTAATCTACAACTGCCATGATGCTGCATATATGATTAGTTATGACACCAGCCATTGGATAGTTTGACAGTTTGGTTGAGAGCACAACCAGTGGGAGTGTTACATTTCTGGCACTTGTCGGAAATCAAGCTGCTTTATGGATGGGTTTACTTCCACTTTAAATGTTCGAGTATGACCCTTACGTTGCAGCTAAAACTTTGACTGCACCACATTAAATTGTATGTCCAGACATTACCCAATTTACCACCAAACGCCTCTGCCCCAATCTTTATCATGTCCTATAGGTAATTTTTTTTTACCATATTCATGTAGGGAGAAATAGCTGTTACTCTGCTGACACCATCATCAGGCATTTAAAATTCTTGCAGGGGCAGTTGCTGGGAGGCCAGTTCCTATTAAAGTAGGCGCTTACCCAGAACCACATCTCCCAAGTGCCTTGTCACTACATACATGTGTAGACAGGCTCTTAGCAATAAAGTCAACAGTCTTGTTTAGCTGGGAAAGAAATCAATGTATGCATGTGGAAAGGGACAAAGAGAAGGTGGAAGATAGCTGAAGTACTATAGTCCAGCTGGCAACACTGATTGAAAGTTCAGAGCAGAAAGGACACGGTTTTGTCGGCTCTAATAAAAATGTAGACGCTTACTGGATTTATTGCAAATCCGCAAGTTTTTATTTTTATTTTTATTTTATTTTTGAACACTAGAATTTAGAAACATTGGGTTATTCTGTGGCATTTGGAAACTGCCAAATAAAGGTACATATAACCCCTGCCACTAACATAATGTTTTTAGTTGTTTTTTTTGCTACTGTCCCAAGAGAATATACGTCTTTTCTCTTAGAAATGGAAACCTGTTTTTTTTGTTTGTTTTGTTTTTTCTACACCTTTTTATCAAGACCTATATTTTTCTTCTTCAAACAAGATTCTTTATTATGCTGCTGAGTTGGGGCCTTTTTTGCAGGTACGCAAATCGGCTTATTCTTGGCTCTGCCTTAGAGGATGTAGACTAGAATTAGACGAGGGTGAGCTTCCCTATGTACCAAAAGGCCACTTAACTAAAACATACTTTTTATGTTTTACAATAAAGGTTATGTAAATGACCATAACTGGTATACCTAGAGGATGAGGTCACTGCCATTTATATATAAACCCCAACAACAAATCTCTCTTCTATCTCTGTGTGGTAATATTAACATCAACCAATTTTAATGGTGAAAACTTCTTCTCTTGAATATATACGTATAGACAATATGAGGGTTATAATTTCCTTCTATATTCAATATAAGGGCTCCAGACTGTATTAGAGGATATGTATATTAAAGGTCTACTCACCAACACAACCTGGTATCAAGAGATGGGGGGTATATCCGTCTCTCCTCCCATCTATTGGCCACACATAAAAATGAGATGAATAGAAAAAGAGAAGGTATGCTAGTAAATACTGTCTTACTGAAGATATGGGCTATCTATCTCTCAGATATAGGATATGGGTACACTCATCCATATGGACACAAATAACCACTGATAGACGAGCCCCATAAATCACTATATCGGCAAAAAAGCTTCTCTCTTAATCTAGACCACATTGACACAAGGCAAATCTCGCCGCACACAAAAAAATGGGGGGGGGGAATGTGACAGGACAAAAATTAAATTGCGCAAACCTAAATGAAAATAAAGTCTGAAGGTCCTCCCAAAATAAAATTGCCCAAACCTAACATGTTTCACTCTTACAATAGAGCTTCATCGGAGGTAAAAAAAAGTGAAGAAAATGAGCAACCAAGAGTAGCTGACTGTCACATGGTGAAAAGAAAATGGTGCCTTTTGTTTGTAGTCCCTATATTTATAACCTGATCATCTAAAATGGCTGCCGCATATGCTCATTGATGAGGGGAATATCACCATCTTGAGGATGAAAATCAGAACTACAAAGCAATCACTTATTATTGTTTGCTCCTATTCCATATATCATTGTCCTGTACAATATGTACTATTCCTTTTGTGCAAAAAGGGATATAAAATGAATGTAGATTCGTTCCCTTTTCTATATACAAATATTTATATTAGAAAAGGTTATTGGACAATAAATCCAAAGATTTTAAGTCATGTACAAAACGTAGAAAAGTAAAGGCTTCATTAAGGCCAGGTGGGACTCGATAATTAGAACAGAAAATCCAACTTCAAAATATGTTTTATCCAGGTCACCTTTCCTTGGTCCCAATTTAAATTGTTCTATGGCCCAAAATATAGAGGATGTTACCTCACCCTGCTAAACTTTAAATTGTGGGGCTTGCCAGTAATGTGACATTTTGTGCACTGGAGAGTCTGCCACCTTGCATCTACATCACCAGAGATCCATCACCTTGCATCTACGTCATCAGAGATCCACCAGCTTGCATCTGCGTCCCCAAGTGGACAGATGGGCAGGTGCATGAAGCTCCTGGAAGGAGGAGGGGGTAACAGATGGTAGTGAGATGGGAGAGTTCAGAAAACTGCTCACTCACCCCAGGCTGGTATCTGTGGGCTTTGGCTAAGGAATCAGTCTTGCAACCATGATGCATCTGCCGGCTGCTGTACTTCCAAATCTCCCACCGAAGCATCCCCTTTCTCAGGCACAGGCTGCACATGGGGGATTGCAGTGTGGGCGGGCAGACAGGGGTGGGAGGAGGCAAGACAAATAGATCCTTCTCTCTCCCGTTCATGCAGTGGGGCAGTGTGGTGGCTGGGCTCTGCAAGAGTGTCAGTGTTGGAGCAAGTGTTTGCTAATAATAAATTATTTTATGTGAGAAAAAACATTGCTTTGCATTGGAGGAAACACTCTTCCCCCTACGCTTTCATACTGGAAACAATTGGTAAATAATAATCTCCCACTGTATAGCAATACCCACATGAATAGGGGTTGTTCTAGTAAGTATGACAAAGTTTGGGCAAAGTGGCTGGATAAACTGTGTACATCATATAATTCCCATGGGGGCTACTGATCAGAATATAGGTAACGCTATATATAGGATGTTTGGGACCATGGTGGATAGAAGGGGTCAAAGTTTAGTATATTAGATGTGGATTGATATTTAATTTGATAAATGGTATGGCTTAGACACCTGCCCAGTTAACATACCCTTTTAATTATTTTACCCTTTTTACTATTTACTTTTTTTTTTTTTTTTTTTTTTTAATTGATGGCTGCTATGCAAGGTGAATGGATCTTGAATATGCATTAATATTTGGTCTCTATATATGTTTGGTAATGTGTATGATGTTTTGTTTTGTTTATCAAGGAAATAAATAAATAGATTTATATAAAAAAAATCACAGCTGCAGCTAGCCTGCCGCTAAGTTTATAGACCGTTTATCCTGTTGGTTGCCAAACCTGCCCGAGCACAACATCCATGGCACGGGGGAGTTGCCTTTGTGACACAGCCCACACCCCCTAGATCCGGCAATGCCACACAGTAGCAGGCAGGATTTACTGAATTTGGGGAAGAGCGGTTGCGCTGAAAAGCAACTTGGTGGGAGGAGGAGGAGGAAACTCTAAGGAGATTTTTTTCTGTAACACTACAGGCAGAAGAAAAGTGTCCTGGTTCAGTCTCTCCTTATACCAGATAGTAACTGCTGGGGAGGTCTGACCCCCCCCCCCCCGACTCCCCCCTGATCTATGTCCCTGCACTGGGATCTGTTTGGGGCTCTCTTCAGATACCCAGTGTACTAACATGTTAGCCACAAAACTCTTTACAAGTCCAGAGCCATGACACGGCCTCTGGTGCGATCCTGATCCCTGAAGACTCTTTAGGAAGTACAGCTGTGGTAGGGGGTGAAGAATGCCTGGAATGTTCGTTGGATTCCCCAAGTATTTACTGTGCTTGTTAGCTGCAGAACACTTTCCATATGCAATTATAGTAGTCCTGACATGAACATCCACATGAGCATGGTGCATTTTGTCTGTTTAATCCAAATATTTCCTAAACTGGTTAACAGAGAACCAATTGCTGTATCAGTCACAGCTGTGCTATCTGCACACTCAGACTGCTTCCTACTCCCTTTCAACCTAATGTATAGTTAGGTCCATATATATTTTGACACAGACACAACAATTTTAGATTTTTTTCAGGTATTTAACAAAACATATTCAAGCTATAATAAAACTATTCAAAGACTCGTGCTAAGGTACTAAATAAAAATAAACACAAAACTGCAGCCGCTGTGCAAAGGTGCTTTAACCTTAAGGCTTAATGTACACTGGATGTTTTTACAACCTCTCATGAACGATTTAACTTGACAGGTAGTAACCCATGTTTAAAACGTCCGTTTTGCTGTGTTTACATGCCGCGTTTGCGTTTAGAAGCATTTGAGAAAAAAGTTTTTTTCAAAATAGCTAAAAATGAAAAATGCCTGTAAACTAAATGTGCGTTACCGTATTTAGAAGCGTGTAGCACTTGAAATGTCTCTAAACTTGGCATCTAAATTCATTTTTTTGATTTCCAAAAAAGGCCTCTAAACACAACTGCCTAAAAACGACATCAGACGAACCTGTGTACGTGTACTGATAAGATAAAATTGCATGAGTTTAGGGGCAGCTGAAAAAAGCAGCCAACTGCGTCTGAACGTCCGTTTACCAGCACCAGTGTACATGAGGCCTAATAAGTGATAGAAAAAAATAAAGCGCTAGCAGCATATAGTAATCCTATACAATTCATAGTGGTTGGTGCCATATAAATCAACATGCTTGTGCCATACAAAATGCAACAAAAAAAATATAGCTATAATGTACACAAATCTGTAAAGTGCTTGGTGCTCATATAACAGGATGTCACAGAAGACAACAGTGGTGGATGTTCGCAGGATCTTCTCTATGGTAAAGAAAACCCAATTCACAACATCCAGACAAGTGAAGGACACTCTTCATTGTCCATTGTCAAAGTCTACAATTAAGAGAAGTCTTTGCAAGAGCAAATACAGAGGGTTCACCACAAGGTGCAAATCATTCATAAGCCTGAAGAATAGAAAAGCCAAAAAACATCTAAAAAAAAAAAGCCAGACCAGTTCTGGAAAAGCATTCTTTGGATGGATTAAACGAAGATTAATCTGTACCAGAATGACAGGCAGAAAAAAAAATGTGGAGAAGGCTTGGAACAGCTCATAGTCCAAAGCACACATCGTCATCTGTAAAACATTGTTAACCTTTAAAATCTATATTTCTGATTTAATAATCAGAAGATATGATATGGGTTTAAAAGAGAATTCTAATGACCAGGATAAGAAAGGTTTACCATAACACCATTTATTAAAAGTAGTTGAAAGTCTAGCTAACACACAAATCTATCTATGATCTTACCTCAAGGAAGAAAATACTAGGTTGTAATATAATATTTACATGCAGGAATACAAAGTATATTCTCTAAGACAGTGTATTTAGTCACAAGCATACAAGCATATTTAGTTACAAGCATCACCTTAACCATAATTACCCATCCTTACAGAGTTCCACCCTTGACCACTGGTTTCCGAAAAAGGGCCGTCCCTCACCTTGGCTTTGGGTAATATGCCTTCATGCTGATTCCCCATTGGCTGCCTTAGCTTGGATCATGATTGGAGGGCTCACTACATAAGTCGGCCCCCTTTCATGCAAATCCTTGTGACTAGTCTTAAAGAGAAGACTTAATTGGATTTCCCCAGGAACTTAAGCAAGGTTTATGGTTGGACTCTCCTCATTGTCTACCCCAGCATGGGGTCCTTTGAAGTGAGTAGGTGTAGAACAATGGGAGTGGCTCTCCATATGGTGTATACAAATCTCGGCCCCGCATTGTCTGCTCTTATCAAGCCCCTGGGGGGGGAGGCATGTTACCTGACATTCCTAGATGCCGGCCAAATGAGATCTATTTCTAATTACAATATTTTACAGATATTAATGAAGATTTCACATAAACTCATAAGGCAACAACATGGTGGAGACAGTGTGATGGCATGGGCATGCATGGCTTACAGTGGGACTGGGTCATTGGTGTTTATTGATGATGCGGATGCAGCTGGATGAATTCTGCAGTGTTTAGAGATATACTGTCAGCCCAGATTCAGCCAAATGCAGCAAAGGACGGCGCTTCACAGTACAGATGGACAATGATCCAAAACACACTGCAAAAGCAACCTAAGAGCTTTTGAAGGAAAAGAAGTCGAATATTCTGCAATGGCAGTCAGTCACCTGATCTCAACCCCCTATTGAGCATGCATTTCACTTGCTGAAGGAAAAACTAAAGGCAAAAAGACCCATAAAGAACATCTGAAGACAGCTGCAGTTAGAGCCTTGTAAAGCATTAGAAAGGAGGAATCCCAGTCTCTGGTAATGTCCATGGGTTCCAGACTACAGGCAGTCATTGGCAGTAAAGGATTCTCAACAAAATATTAAAAATGAACATTTTATTTATGATTATATTCATTTGTCCAATTTACATTTGAGCCCCTGAAAATGGGGGACGATTTATAAAAATGGTTGCAGTTCCTAAAATTTGTACTTGATATTTATGTTCAACCCTTTGAATTAAAGCTGAAATTCTGCACATCAAATTCATTTGGATTGTTTCATTTAAATTTTATTCTGGTGGCATACAGAGCTAAAAGTATGAAAATTTTGCCTGTGTCCAAATATATATGGACCGAACTGTAGTTTCCAGACATAGTTTGTCCTTGCTGATTATTAGTGACTATATCACCCCTGGCCATATAACCTCTCCTGCTTCTACAGTTGCTTGTGAGATGTTTCTGGTATGTTTTACTTTGCTTTAATTGTACCAAAGCATGTTCAATCCTTAATGCCGCCATGGGTGCAATCTCCTGGGACTATCCAGCTCATGATCCTTTCTGGGGGGGGGGGGGTCTCCAGAGGACCTGAGGCCAACAGCTTGTATCATTGTCCCCTGCTTGAGTCCACTCACTCCTCAGAGTCTTCCTGTCAGGACCAGGGTCTTGACCCACAACCTCTGCTGCATCTGGCAGTAGCTCTCCTTGTCCCATGGAACTGCCTCCTGGAGCAGAAATAACTTTTGGTTACATTTTCAATCTGTCAGAATCTGAATTAAGTGTTTAGGGTGTGGTTTAACAAGAATTTAGTGAAGGGCTTTATCAGACTGTCCTGCGAGGACAGTCCTGGTGCTTTCTTGGAAAATACAACTACTACGTCCATGCATCAATTACAGGCATTTGAATAAAAACGCTAATAAAAAGGTTTTCCACTTCCCCTAATTGCTGAAATGTTGTAAAGACTCGATAATGCCAAAGTCTTCACAAAATTAGACTTACAGGTGGCATATAATCTTTTTTTAAGGAGATGAATGTAAAACTGCCTTTAGAACCTGATGTGGACATTTTGAGTCTATGGTTATGTCTTTTGGTCCTGCTTTTGACCGACGCTCCTGCAACTTTTCAATACTTTGTCAGTGTTTTTTTGGGATCTGTTGGACCAATTTGTAATTGTATATCTGGATTATATTCTTATATTTTTTGATAACCTGGAGAAGAATCGCCGGCATGTTTGTTCTGTCTTTGAAAGATTAAGGAAAAAACAACTTTACACCAAACTAGAGAAATGTGAGTTTGAACAAACCTAGATCCGATTCTTGGGATATATAATTTCTCAGGAACTAGTGCGTGGGGATCCCGAGAAGATCAAAGCAGTGGTGGATTGGCCTGCCCCTTTTGACTCTTTTTCACTTGTGTAGCAGTGTTGTTACATCCTGATCCTGACCTACCTTTTTATCGTGGAAGTGGATGCTTCAGACTCTGCCATGGGAGCTATCCTTTCAAAGCGAAGAGAAGGAAAGATGCTGCTTCATCATTGCACTTATTGCTCTTGTTTCAAGTCTTCTGCCGAAAGGAAATTGGGTATAAAGTGTTGCTGGCAATTAAAGAAGCCTTCTCTTCTCACTGATTATATCATTTGGAATTCATTTGTTCTTCCAGGAGACTGTCATTTAGACAAGCATGTAGGTCCCTCTTCTTTAACCGGTTCAATTACATCATCTCATAACAACGGGGGTCGAGAAATGGTAAGGCCAATGCCTTTTATTAATGCTTTTGTCTAAGCCTCTCAAGGTAGCAACTCTAAATGTACAATCCTGCCTCAAAAAAACTTCCTTGAGGCCACAAGTTCAGACATTCTTGAGTCTATTCAAAGAAGGCTATGAGAATAGCCCATTTCTCAATCACCCTCCTTCTAAAAACAGTAACCTTGAGTACAAGAATAGTTTTTGGATCTGTACCTGTGGTTTGGATATCGGTACCTCATCTCTTTGTACCTGAATTGGCTTGATTAGAAACCCTCGGGTTGGTGTCTGATCCTAAACTTGCTGGACATTTTGGGGGTTTCTAAGATGGAAGAACTTTTATCACATTCTTTTTGGTGTACTGGTTGCAAAAAAGATGTCAAGAACGATGTGATCTTGTGTTTGATCTTTGTCCAAAATTCTGGACATGCTTTTGCTCAGCGTCAAGTGTTCGTTAATCTGTTCTCTGCTTCTCACCCCCATTCTAAGGGTACATCCTTTTTTCTTAAACACCAATTATCAAAATGTTCCAAAAAGGCTGCTAACAGACATCAGAGATTGCTTCCTACCTTTCATGTGGGTGACAGGTTATCAAATCTTCAAAGCTGGGTCAAATGTTTTGTGGGACCAGATTTCAGCTCAAATTAACTCAGTCACTTCAAGAAAGGCCCTTCTCTTAAGAAAATTATTGATGCCAGGATTTTTATGAACAAATTACAGTATTACAGTAGTTCAACAGGAAGGATATAGGCCAGAAGAAAATTCCTGGGAACCCGAGAACATCTATGCCCCTATATTAACAAGAGAATTCCACTAGAGGTTTCCTCACAAACCTGTCTCTAACCCTAAACTAGCCCTAAGATACCCAGGACTAGGATCTTAACCCACAACGTCCAGCAGTAGCTCTCCTTGCTGAGCCACCTGAGATGCTGGGCAACATCCTGTCCTAGCCCTCGCATAATGTTGTCTTGTATCTGGTGAACCTTGAACTCCTTGCTTCTAACATCCTATTTAGGCCAAGCCTTTGTACTTCCTGTTTGCTGGAATATTGTGCTCTCTCCAGCCAAAAGCTTGTTTCTTTGTGAACATGCAGCTCTCCTTATTGCCACTAATTCGCATTACTGACCTTTGGCTTGTTGCCTGACTAAGTTTCTGCTTGATCCCTATCTACTATATATGCTACTGGAACCTGGCTTGCTTATCCCCTGGTGAGGTGATCCTGATGACTGCCATCTGGTACTAACACGCAGCTAATCCATTTCCGCCATCAGGGTCTCTGGTGAATACTGGTTAGTGCCAGGGTGACCTTGTGTACTTATCCAGCTGGTCAGTGGGAGCCTCTCTACCGCTATTGCTACTAGGCTCAGATCCTGACTACCCTAGTGACTTCTGCCGTGGCTCCCTCCTCCTACTCTATCAAGTGGAGCAATTTTCTTCAGTTGTGCAGGATTTTACAGCCCAAATCTCTGCCATAATAGCTGATTCAAAATGCAGAAGCTGCAACTTCTACTCTTTAATTTTAGTCTTACAGCCTGCAGCTGCAGCAGCCATAGTATAGTCAGCTGCAGATGAGTGTCCGCGGTATTCCTTTTTGGATGAATTTGTGCTTGCGGAGCCTCAATCTGACATAACTCCTAGACTTAAAGATATCAAGTGGGTTCTTATTGCAGGGGTGCATACATTCTTAAAAGAGAAATAGGGGTTTAGAGGTTTTTCCTGATTTATACCTAGGTGGATGCTGCACCTGTCCCACGGTGCCTCTACACTGAAAACCTGAGCGATCGAACACCGCCGATTGCTCGGTTCGGACAGTTCCCCGAGCAGAGAGCTGCTGACTGTCAATTGGCAGCTCTCCACTCTGCTTCCTCCTTGCTCACTGGAGCTCTGAGCTGTGGAGGGGCAGGGAGCGGCCGACTCAGTCTCTCAGCGGCTCGCTGAGAGGCTGACCTGGCTGTCGGTCCAGGCACTTGACGGATCCCGACTTCCATTGTCGCGATGACGTGGTGCCTAAACGGACTTCCGAGACATCAACAGAGAGTGGTTTTTAGCCCTCTCTCTGCTGAAAACTGGTCACAGGAGTGCAAAACAATTTGAGTAAGAACTACTGTTAGTGCGAAACGCATCAGCTTCCCTGTCTGCTGTAGCATGTATTTTCGATTTTGATTTGATATTTTTTTGAATAAAAAGGCAATTTCTTCAGCATGCAGATGTCCAGACCTACTTCCTAATTATGCTTTGGCTATACTTCTCCTTTAAATCTGGAGAAACCTGCATACAAAACTGCTCACTTACAGATCGGGAGACTGTCAAAACCTTTCCAGTACATTTATTACTAAAATTTATTTTGTACAGTGATTTGAGTACTCAAGATTAGTTGTTCTGAAATGCTTTACTTGGCAACATCCCATGGCGGAAGGTTTTCTTGTCTGAACAAAATTCTGAATGTTCCTGTTGAGGACATTTTGAGGTTTAAAGACCAAGTTGACAAGCATCTTTAAAAGTTCTTGTTCTCCCTAGTTGGTACTGCTCTAAAAACCAAGAGTTGTGGTCTACGGAAAAATCTAAGGAACCTGCTGTCATCCCTTCGGCTATGGTGCATTTGCAGTTTAAGCCTTCAGCATTGCACTATTGTTTTGAAGGGTTAGTGGACATTGTCCATCTAATTTCCAGAATGAGTCTCCTGTCTAATAATATTCAGAGGGGTCTTCATTATAGAACAGTAATGTAAAAAATTATTGCTCTTCATGTCTCTTTTGGGTATCCTTTGACAGCTTTATCAAATAAGTCATTGGTGGTAAAAGTATGTTTTACCATGGCAAAATAAACCTAAGCCACCACTTGCCATAACTAATTTTACCTTGGAAGGCAAAAATAGTTCCTTTTGCTTCTCCCAGGCCTCTAAATCCAGACTAAACCTGGAACCCAGTTTATTCTTAAATCTTGGGCTCCCAAGTCCTGCAAACAAGTCCCCCTCTCGGTAAAACAGTGCATTCCAAGTTCCACCTGACCCTACGCCTTTCCTCCTCTGAAGCTTATTCCTTGTCTGCTTCACAGGATTAAAATGAAGGACATCTTAGTGATTCTTATTGCATCGAAATGGCCCAGGAGGACATGGAAGGAAGAGATATAGGGGTCATTTCTATGCTCATGGAATCTATAAATTCCTTGTCACCATCACCAAGACTTACTTTGCCAGGTGCAACTTGAGGAAATTTTATCCCAGGAAATCATTGCGAAACAGATACTGCCTTTCTACAATCCAGTATGGATCTAGATGTAAATTGGAGTACCATCACAGGACAGATTTCACCTCTCTTGCAAGTCACCTGCCTTTGTACAAGTTGTAGCTCACTTGTAGTTGTAGGTTATAGTGCTACCTGAACATCCATCAGCAACTCCTTGGGATCTCAGTTTGGTCCTCTTCTCCTTTTGAACATATTATAGATATCCCCTACGATGTCTCATAAAATGGCTTACTTCTTTGTCTTCACCCCTGCTAGAGCAATGTCCAAGTTGGCTGCCTTATAAAGAACCCTTTCTGTTTCTGCACAAGGGCAGAGTTTTGTGTTCCAGAGCATCTTTTCTTCCTAAGGTAGTTTCTACTTTCCACCTTAAAGCGGAGGTCCACCCTAAAGTGGACCTTCCGCTCATCGGAACCCTCCCCCCCTCCGGCGCCACAATTGGCACCTTTCAGGGGGGAGGGGGTGCAGATACCTGTACAGTACAGGTATCTGCACCCACTTCCGGGATAGCTCTCTGCGGAGAGGGGCGGAGATTACGCCCCTTTCCGCAAGTGCCCGCCCCTTTCCGCAAGTGCCCCGCTGCCTGCTGGGAAACACACAGATCCCAGAGGCAGCGGGGACCGTCCTTATTGCACAGCGCGACTCGCGCATGCGCAGTAGGAAACCGGGAAATTAAGCCGAAAGGCTCCATTTCCTGATTCCCATACCCAAAATGGCGGTGGCAGGACCCGAGAGACGATCTAGAGATCGGCTTCGGGTGCCGACATCGCGGGCGCGCTGGACAGGTAAGTGTCACTATTTTAAAAGTCAGCAGCTGCAGTATTTGTAGCTGCTGGCTTTAAAAAAAAAAAAAAAAAACGCGGAGTCCCGGCGGACTCCCGCTTTAACCAAGACAATTTTGTTCCATCTCTCTGTCCTACTCTGGTTCATCCTAAGGTGTTATCCTCCATTTCTTGGATGTGGTTAGAGCTGTCTACTTTTCAGTTTAGTCTTTTCTCAGACAAACTGACCCTTGGTCAAACTGGAATTCCAGCAATTCTCAGTGGGTCAGACACATTATTGTTCAAACTTACTATCTTAAAGAGGAAGTAAAGTCTTCTTTTTTAATTGTACCTACAGGTAAGCCTATAATAAGGCTTACCTGTAGGCACTGTAAATTATCTGCTAAACTTTCACAGTTTAGAAGATATTTTCTATATACGCCGACATCATTGGTGCATGTGCTCTGAAAAAAACGTCCGCCAGTGCCGTTTCTTCAGGGCCCTGTGCCGTGACCAGCATCTCCCCCGTGCATACGCGGGAGTGACGTCATCGCGACTTCAGCCAATCACAGCGCCGTAGCCCGCAAACCCATAAGAACCTCAGGGGAACGTGTCAGCCACCTCAGCAATGTGCAGGTGCCACTGAGACGGCTTCATTCTAAGGTAAGTATTTCATAATGAGCTAGTATGCGATGCATACTAGCTCATTATGCCTTTCTTACAGTTTATTTTTTATTTTTATTTTTTGGGGGGAGGGGGTTACAACCGCTTAAAGTTAAAGTGCACTCCACCAGAGGGGAGTGCTTCCCAGAGAGATAGGCAAGGCTGCCACCTGGTCTTCTGTTCATACATTCTCTAAGTTTTAGCAAGTGGATGTTTGGGCAAGCTTTCAATGTAAGGACCTGCATGCAGATCTTTAACCACTTCAGCCCAGGATGATTTTACCCCCTTCCTTACCAGAGCACTTTTTGCGATTCGGCACTGTGTCGCTTTAACTGACAATTGCGCGGTCGTGCGACGTTGCACCCAAACAAAATTGACGCCATTTTTTTCCCACAAATAGTTTTCTTTTGGTGGTATTTTATCACCTCTGAGGTTTTTATTTTTTGCACTATAAAAAAAAGAGAAGCGTCAATTTTGAAAAAACAATATTGTTTACTTTTTGCTATAATGTCCCATTTACCCACTTCAGCCCCGGACCATTTTGCTGGTCAAAGACCAGACCACTTTTTGCGATTCGGCACTGCGTCGCTTTAACTGACAGTTGTGCGGTCGTGCGACGTGGCTCCCAAACAAAATCGGCGTCCTTTTTTTTCCCCCACAAATAGAGCTTTCTTTTGGTGGTATTTGAACCCCCCCCCCCCCCCCCCCGGGGTTTTTATTTTTTGCGCTATAAACAAAAATAGAGCGACAATTTTGAAAAAAAGCATTATTTTTTACTTTTTGTTATAATAAATATCCCCAAAAAATATATATAAAAAAAAAATTCCCTCAATTTAGGCCGATACGTATTCTTCTACATATTTTTGGTTAAAAAAAATCACAATAAGCGATTGATTGGTTTGCGAAAAAGTTATAGCGTTTACAAAATAGGGGATAGTTTTATGGCATTTTTATTAATAATTTTTTTTTTTTTTCTAGTAAATGGCGGCGATCAGCGATTTTTATTGTGACTGCGACATTATGGCGGACACATCAGACATTTTTGACACATTTTTGGGACCATTGTCATTTATACAGCAATTACTGCTATATAAATGCAGTGATTCCTGTGTAAATGAAATTGGCAGTGAAGGGGTTAACCAGTGGGTGGCAGTGTAGGGGTTAAGTGTTCCTAGGGGTGTGTTACTAACTGGGGTGCTGGGCTTTCATTTAGTGAACACTGATCTCTGCTCCAATCACATGGAGCAGAGATCAGCGTCACTAGTTGCTAGGCAGAATAGGGAAACGCTGTTTACAACGGGGGTCCCGACCGCAAGCGCGCCGACGGTCTCGCGATGGCAGGGCGGCAATAAAGATTGGATGTACCTTTATGCCAATATGCCTGCCCATGCCATTCTGCCGCTGTACATCGGCATGCGCCGATCGGGAACTGGTTAAAAAAAATATTTTTTTCCTCAGTTTAGGCCGATACGTATTCTTCTACATATTTTTGGTAAAAAATCGCAATAAGCGTATATTGATTGGTTTGCACAAACGTTATAGTGTCTACAAAATGGGGGATAGATTTATGTCATGCCCCTTTCACACTGGGGCGGTTTTCAGGCGCTACAGCGCTAAAAATAGAGCCTGTGTAGCGCCTGGAAAAACCGGCCCCTTTCACTCCAGTGGAGTGGTGCGCTAGCAGGACGGTGAAAAAAGTCCTGCTAGCCAGCTCTTTGGAGCGGTGAAAGGAGCAGTGAATACACCGCTCCTACCCATTGAAATCAATGGGGTAGCGCGGCTATAGGGCGGTTTTAACCCTTTTTCGGCCTCTAGCGGGGGTTAAAACCACACCGTTATCGGCCGCAGACCGCTGCTAAAACGACGGTAAAGCGCTGCTAAAAATAGCACCGCTGACACCTGCACCGCCCCAGTGTGAAAGGAGCCTAAATGTGACTGGCAGGGAAGGGGTTAACACCAGGGGGCGCTGCAGGGGTTAGTTATGTTCCCTGGGAGTGATTCTAACTGGGGGGGGAGGGACCTACACAGATCCACGCTCCTGCTGTGTTCCTGGGCAATCGCAGATGCCCGACAGACATCGCGGCCGCCGAGCACACGTACCGGGTCCCGAGCGCCGCCTAGACAACCCGCAATGGGAGCACGTCATATGACGCCCGGGCGTCATATAACTATGGGTGGGTAGGGAACTGGTTAACCACTTCCAATCCAGACCAATTTTGACACTCTCCTACATGTAAAAATCGCTAGTAAATGACATAGAACCCCCAAATATTAATATATGTGTGTGTGTGTAATTATATATATATATATATATATATATATAACATTTTTTAGCAGATGTCTTATAGAATAAAATGATGCGATTTTATTTTTTTACATTTTATTATTGCTCTCACTCTGACGTTTGCAACAATACCTCACGTGTGATGCGTTCACAGTTTACATATGCATGTGGCAGTAACGTATAGGGTCGCCTTTGCGCGCAAGCACGGGGAACGGGAGTGGTTTTAAAAATGTTTTATTTATTTTATGCAAAACTTTTATTTAACACCATCTTTAATTTTTCATTTTTTTTGTATTAACTTTGTTGCTATCACAAGGGATAAACATCCCTTGTAATAGCATGGACCGTGACAGATCCTCTTTATAGAGAGATCTGGGGTCTGTTAGATCCCAAATCTCTCCTAAGGCCTCAAATGCCAATCAATCAGACACAGATCATTCTGATTGGCTGCTAACGGCCTGGTAAACAGAGGTGGAACTGGAAGTGACATTATACTCCTCATTCCTGTCTCCAGATTCACAGAGAGGGAGGGATGTCAGGTCCTCTATTCTGTGCAGCCGTCGCTGGTCACATCTATCCCAGGTTTCCAATTGGTGATCAAGGGGCTGCTAAGCCACTCAAATCACTTCTGCTGAAAAGGGTATCACCGGATGAAAATTCTCATACTGGGATGATGCCCGCAGGTGCAGGCATCATCCCAGTATAACCACTGCATATCAAAGATGTCCTATGGGCAACCTTTGCTGTTTTTCAGTTTCTACTTGGGTTGTTAGTATTGTCTTGCTCTGTTGCCTTCCCCTTAATGGGGCTGCTTTGATACATCTCAGTGTTCCAGAAGTCTACTGTTCTTGTGTATCTTAATGAACAGTTAAGAAAACTTGATTTTTGTATATCTAATAAATCGTAAGAGGGGTTATACTTTGCGAGCCAAAATTAAATTATATATATTTTTTTATTCCTTTAGAATAATAAACACATTATTTTAATATGACATCTTTACAACCTTTTAAAAAAAAAAATCTTCTTTCCAGCAGTTTGACCTGCTATGTAAAAACTTTGTTTTGTCCACAGACAATTGTTTAGGTTCAAGATGGTGTTAAAGTACAAGTTGGCAATCCCATGTGAACTGATTGTCAGACCCTCTCTGGACAATTGGCAATGCTTCCCAGAAATATTCCTCAGAGGATTACTTAACCTTTCAATTTGGAGGGCACAAAGCCAAGCTGATTAATGAACTTTCTGATGGTGGCTGATAAGCAGATCCATTCTTTTATTCCCTCAGAAAAGCGATTCCATCCTGACATCCCACAGAGCTTTAATCTGGATCATAAATGTGGAAAATAGATTAAATAAACACTAGACTAAAGAATGTATCTGGATGCAAACTGAAAGAGGTACATTAAAATCCCATAAGGACGTTAAAT
The DNA here is from genome assembly GCF_037356315.1 of Lithobates pipiens. Taxonomy (NCBI): domain Eukaryota; kingdom Metazoa; phylum Chordata; class Amphibia; order Anura; family Ranidae; genus Lithobates; species Lithobates pipiens. Next base: position 104,102,878 of record NW_027507718.1, on the reverse strand, counting down.
TTGTTATGCAGTTGAATTGTACGTTTTTCATATTTTGTATATATACTTTTAAGAAGCATATGTAGGCTACATTGCTATATACATTGTATCTAAATATTTTTTCTTTGTAGAATAAAGTGGAGAATTGTATACACTAGATGGCTAATATTTAAAAAATGGTTCAAGGAAATACATCTGTGCTCATAACTTTACATATCCCTGGCAGAGTTTATAAGACGCAAACCATTTTAAGCAAGCATGCGTGATCAGACCAAGCATTATAGCACATATTTAGCATATTTCTTTGATTTTATTTTTTTAAGTCATTCAGGTTATACAAGTGGGCATCACAGAATAGCATAATTATTAAATAAGCAGTAGCAAGAAAGGAAAATAATGAAATGGTGTGCATACCCATAGTTCCTAATATGTATTTCCCCATTTAGCAATAAATGTTTTTAGTCTTTATTAAAAGTTGCAAATGAGGCCCTTTATTTTCTCAGTATTATGGCTGCCCATTCTTAACAAAATCCAGGTCCTGTAAATTCTTTCGTAGTCTAGCATGAACTGCATGTTTATGGTCTCCTCAAAGTGGCTTAATGATCTTTAGGAGTCAGCTCAAGAAAGCTACTCCAGAACCTTCACTTTTTTCAGCTGCAGCCACTGAAGTCAACTTAGCCTTATGTTTCAAATCACTGTTATGTTGAGAATTTCAAGTGTGCCCCATGTGCAGCTTCCAGGTTGATACAGTGAATGCAAATTCTCCTTAATTACTTTCTGATAACAGTTAAATGTTTTAGTCATATTTTGGTCGACTAAAAACATTGTCTAAAATTGAATGGGTTTTCGTTAAATTGTTTTACTTCCAAATAAATTGTTCACCACATGCTGCACTTAGTTTGGTGCGCCTTGTTGTTCTTTGACTTATTTTCCAGAAATTGCTTCAACTCCCAAGGGAGCTGCCGCTGGTGCAAAGAACTGACCACCTTCAGCAATTGCTGGAACTATTATTTATTAGTATTATTTTTTTATTAGTAGTATTATTTATTTTTCATCAACTATTCTCCACTCTAGACTGTTGCTATTATTGATATATTGTTTGGTTGGTTCTTGCACCATTTTTTCCTTTTCTGTTTGTCTGCTCATTAGCCTATGCTTATGACATCATGCACAGCTCTGTCTCGCTCATGAGAGTTTGCCAGGAAGGGAGGGGATGTGTGATAAGAGGGCCAATGAGAACTGGAGGTGTGCCTCTGTGTAAATCCAGGAAGTAAACAGGCAGCATCTTCAGCTGCCCACAGTTAAATGGATGCAGCCAGACTTGGTGGAGGGAGGTTTCTGCAGAATATTTGGCAAGTACAGAATATATATATAAAATAATATGCAAACTGATTGGAGGGGAGCTTCAGAATGGTACAGATGTTTTTATTACAAATTATGTGAGCAGACTGCAGTCCCTCTTTAAGGAAAGCATTTTGTGCCAACATGACCCTTGTTCTATTCTGCCTTCCCTTAGAGAGATCACCTGTGACACTGAATACTCTCTCTGCAAAGGCTTGAGAAGCTGGCATAGCCAACAGGTCGAATGCAAAAGGTTTAAGTTGGTGATCAAAAGTGTCACTCTTTGACAGACAAAAATCTGTTTTGGTGTCCTAGGTGATGGTGGCGACTTAGTGCAAAAGCTCTTCCATATATTTTCTGATTTGCTGCTCTATGCTGTTTGGGAAGATCCACAGCCTGAGTCTCCTGTGGCATTTATAAAGAAACGGAAAGACTGCCTTGATGTGGATGGGGCTTTTTCCACTTCCTATGATTTTTCAATATTCTCCTGTTCCACTATTATTCCTCATCTTGTGTGTTGGGCAATATAGATTTTCTTACGGCATACGTCTCTGCCTTTGTAAGCAGTTCCTTAATATTATCATCCGCCACATCAACAAGGGTTTCACAGACAGTAGGGTTGACAAAACAAGCAGCTGCTGCAAGTGGCAAGGACATTTCATCAGTTGGATCTAAGAATGAAACCAAACGCTGATTCACATTCCCCTTCTATTTTCTGTGCAATTGTGGCAAGGTCTTGATTGCTAGTGTTCTGTTTAAATAAAAGAAAGTTCTGGTGTCGCCAGTAACACACCTCCATCCCTAATAATGCAATAGAAACATGGATGTCGCCCTTGGGACTTTAAATGAGGTGTGCATATTTGGCCGATTAAAATTGGCAAATGATAATATAGTAACATATTTATTACAGAAACTCTCACACTTGAAAATAACATAAGGCAAAGCTGCTAAAATATTGCACATAGTTAAAGATTGCATTGCATTTGAAGTACATGAGTATACATGACATCTATAACCTCCAACCTTTCACGAAATGTGGCTCACTCTTCAGGGGTGGATGCATGTTGTATATATCTGGAAATTAATAATCAAAAATGTAACACATGGTTAAGTGATGAACAAATGATAAAAGGGGCCTCACTGGAAAAAAAGACCCCATACTTCCCAATCAGCAAAGCCTAGGTGCCTGTGGCTATGTTCATCTAGGATGGCAGCAATATATGCTTGGGAAGGGAGCAGAGAACCCCCTGACCAAGGAACAATGGGAAGGTGGACATGGCATGGGTAGAAATGAGTGACCTTGGAGATCGTAAATAATCCATTCAGGTGTCAGCTAAAATATGTGATATGTATATAGTCAAACATTGCTAAATTAGCAAAATAGTAACAGAGTATATGATGGAATGCATATATAAACCAACCTGTTGCAATGGTAAGACATGAGGCCAAAGAGAAATGTGTGCAATTCTGCAGATTTGTCAAAAGGGATGTCAGAAAAGGCAATCCCTAAGGCCTCATTCCCATGAGACGGATACACTCAGCTATGTCCACCAGCTCCGCCAGCCCTCCTATGGAGGGATCGGTCGAAAACGGACAGCATGTCCGTTTTCATCAGATCTCATCTGATTAACCAGGACGGATGCGAACATATCGCCATACGTCTGATCTTATCGGATGTCAGCAGACGTGGTAACCGCTGACTTCTGTCGCTACATAGACCTGCATGAAGTGTCCGTTCAGGTCCGCCTAAAAAAACTGACAGGCGGACCTGAACAGTCCGTTCGTATGAAAGGGGCCTAAAAGGAAAAGGAGAAAACATGAGTGTGAATATAAGAAACAAAAACATGGCCAAGCACAGAGAAGAGCTCAGTGTGGAGGATAAAGATGTGTACCCGTGGAGGATCAATGGCTTGCAGCAGAATAAGCTGTCCCATGTGAGGTGAAGAAGTGAAATGAAAAATCCCAGTCGTGTGCTCTCCCATTTATAACCCCACATGGGCTCCATTGGACTCCGCCCTTAGATAATCTGTTCAGGTGTTACCTTTAGTATAATAGATGTTTGAACAAACATTGCTAAATTTTGCAAAATGATCATGGTATATATATTGGAATGCATGTATAAACCAACCTGTTGCAATGGTAAGGCAGAGAATGAGGCCAGGGAAGAGTGTGTACAAGACTGCAGATATGTGAAAAGGGATGTCAAAAAAAGCAATCCCTAGCCTAGAGGAAAGTGAAAGTGTGAATATTAGAAACATAGCCAGGCACATTGGAGTGCTTGGTGTTCTGTTTAAATTCCTCAACGTGGCTGAGTAGATCAAAGAGGGTAGGGACATGGACATGGTGTTGCTCTGGAGGGTTTTAGTATGTTCCGCAAAAAGGCAGCAGTAGGTCATGCAATTGGGCGAGCTTTTGCCATTCACTAGGAAGTAAGCTGTCCCATCTCGTGTTGGTTGAGATTTGGCTGACCAACTCTTTCAGTTTGAGGAGTCTTGCAATCTTGTTGAATGTACTTGACCAGTGTGTGGGGCAGTCATTTAACCGCTTCCCGACCGACGCACGATGATGTACGTTGGCAGAATGGCATGGACAGGCAAATTGGCGTACAGGTACATCCATTTCAAATTTCTGCTGTGCCATCGCATGCACGCTGCCAGCAGCTAGCGCTCATGCCGGTCTTGACCCCCGTGAGTCCGGACACAGGGATACCCGTGATCGTCTCATGGGGAGGGAGAATGGGGAGATGCTGATGTAAACCGCATCTCCCCGTTCTGCCTAGCAACAAGTGACACTGATCTCTGCTTCCTGTGTTTGTATCAGTGATCTGTAAATCACAGCCACGCCCCCCACAGTTAGAAACATGCCCCTAGGACACACTTAACCCCTACACTGCCACCTCCTGGTTAACCCCTTCACTGCCAGTGTCATTTACACAGATATCGGTGCTTTTGTATAACACTGATTGCTGTATAAATGACAATGGTCCCAAGAATATGTCAAAAATGTCCAATGTGTCGCAGTCACGATAAAAATCGCTGACCGCCGCCATTACTAGTAAAAAAAAAAAAAAAAAATTATAAAAATGCCATAAAATGATCCCCTATTTTGCAAACGCTATAATTTTTGCGCCAACCAATCAATAATCGCTTATTGCGATTTTTTTTTTTTTTTTTTTTTTTTTTTTTTAAACAAAAATATGTAGAATACGTATCGGCCTAAACTGAGGAAAACATTTTTTTTATATATATTTTTTGGGGATATTTATTATAGCAAAAAGTAAAAAATAATGCTTTTTTTTTTTCAAAATTGTTGCTCTTTTTTGTTTATAGCGCAAAAAATAAAAACCGCAGGGGTGATCAAATACCACCAAAAGAAAGCTCTATTTGTGGGAAATAAAGGCCGTTAATTTTGTTTGGGAGCCACGTCGCGCCATTGTCAGTTAAATCGTCGCAGTGCCAAATCCCAAAAAGTGCTCTAGTCTTAAGCCAGCAAAATGGTCTGGGGCATAAGTGGTTAAAAGTAAGGCCACGCTGCTCCAATATCTTTTGTGTTGCAATGGAAGAATTGTGGAAGAGGTTCACTATTGATCTTGCTTTAGCCAGGATTCTCTTAACTCTTGCTGCCTCCTACACCACGTGGACCAAAGGTTGTAAATTATGCACCACATACGGTCCATGTTGATCTTGTGGTACCGAACAAGAGGAACGCAAACAAATGAGCATAAAGTATGGAAAAGGTTGCCATGTTCATTCTATTTTAACACTCAACACCTTATGGAAATACTTACACACGAGATTATAAATAAAGTGGAAAAATAACAGATACATGAGTAGAGCAGACAGCTTCCCAATATCAATAATCTCATATCCATGTGATTGACTGTCGTCATGTAAAAGAATTATAATTGTCTCAAGGCAGATCATCAATTTCAGGACTCCGTCTAAGTCACTTTCCATCATGGGGAAGTCTTCCTCACTAGAGCTGGATGGTTCTGCTGCTGCTGTGGTTTGTGTAAATGCCTCCATATTACTCCCGTTGCCTGTTATCACTGTAAGGATCTTCCTCTTTGTTATGGCCCACTTTTGCAAGCATTTGTCCACACGTGATTTAATTAGCTGTGCAGTGTGTGGGTGAACTTCTTGTTCAAGGGCCAACAATGTGTTCAGGTTTATTTTGTTTAAGTAGCATGCACTTATAGCAAGGAATGAAGCTGCGAGTCCTCTTTTGTCCACAAATCAGTGCAAATGGATGATTTTTTGTTTTTCATCTTCATAATGTTTGTCTATCACGTTGCTTATTTTCACTTTCTTTGGAACAATCAGCTGCCTATCTACTGTCTCCATCATGCTAATAAAGTCCTCATTTTCAGTCATTCTGACTGGTTATTCAGTGTGCCAAATTCATTTTGCTATGGCCTCCTCCCTGGCCTGATGTTCCTTAGAGTCAATTTTGTATTCTGAAGCAAATTAAAGAGCAGTGCAAATAGTTTGCTATGGTGCACTGGCTTGACTTGGCCAGTCATTGGAGGTTTTCTGTATCTGTGGGGTTGAATTTGGGGGAAAAAATAAAGTTATTCAAATTTTTCTTTCTCTTTCACCCATCCACACAGTCGGCCCCAAGGTGTCTCTATAATATACTACATGTATGGCCCTTCCCAGGGCCAACTTTTAGGTGCCCTGTGCGAACATTATTCACAGTGCCCCTTCCTGACAACATCCCTCTATATTTTGGTGAGATACATTCCAGGAAAGCACATCTAAAGGGATGCATCATGCAGACCCAACAAATTTCCTTATTCTTTAGGGCCAGCCAGCCCTGCAGGTGCTGGTGCAGAAGCCGATAGATAATTATGAAATCACTCCCATAAAGATTTAGTGCCTGCACAACATAGACAAACATCTATTACTTCAGAATAACAAAAGGTATTAAATATGACTGCAACAAAGTTTGTTAAAAAAAATCCCTGCAATGTGCATAGATAACTCTTTTGTTGAGAAAAGTGTGATTACCTTTGTATACATTTCGGGATGAACCGTAGGCAAATTACACTTGAAGTTTGTATTTTTACCAGCGATTGTCACTCTACATGGTTTGCAAAGGGTCTTGTTGTCCTTAGCATCAAATGCAGAATACATCCATACAGTGGGGAGAACAAGTTTTTGATACACTGCTGATTTTGCAGGTTTTCCTACTTACAAAGCATGTAGAGGTCTGTAAGTTTTATCATAGGTACTCTTCAACTGTGAGAGAGAAAATCTAATTGTATTTCAACTGTGAGAGAGAAAATCAAATTGTATGATTTTTAAATAATTTGCATTTTAATGCATGACATAAGTATTTGATCACCTACCAACCAGTAAGAATTCCGGCTCTCACAGACCTGTTTTTCTTTAACCGTTTGCCAAACAGCGCACGCAGATTTATGTGGGCAGAATGGCACTGGTGACCGCGGGCCCCACGGGCTTTGTCCGCCGGATGCCCGTAATCATGTCACGGAGAGGTAGAACGGGGAGATGCTTTTGTAAACAAATCATTTCCCCATTCTGCCTAGTGACAGGACAGAGATCACTGCTCTGTCATCGAGAGCAGTGGTCGCTGTCATGTGAGGTGTAGCCCCTCCCCCCAGTTAGAATCACTCCCTAGGACACACTTAACCCCCTTCACCACCCCCTAGTAGTTAACCCCCTTCACTGCCAGTGTCATTTACACAGTAATGAATGCATTTTTATAGCACTGATCACTGTATAAATGACAACCGTCCCAAAATAGTGTAAAAAATGTCCGATGTGTCCGCTGTAATGTCATAGTCCCAATAAAATTCGCTGGCATTACTCATACATTTTTTTTAAATGCCATAAAACTATCCTTTATTTTGTAGACGCTATAACTTTTGCACAAACCAATCAATATACGCTTATTGCGATTTTACCAAAAATATGTAGAAGAATACATATCGGCCTAAACTGAGGGAAAAAGCATTTTTTATATATGTATTTTTGGGGGATATTATAGCAAAAAGTAAAAGTTTTTTTTTTTTTTCTTTTTTTTTGTTTATCCACTTGCCGACCGCCGCACGCCGATGTACGTCGGCAGAATGGCACGGGCAGGCATAAGCACGTACATGTACGTGATTTGCCTCCCGCGGGTCGGGGGCCCGATCGGGCCCCCGCCCGGTGCCTGCGGCGGTCGGTTTTCGTTCGGGAGCGATCCCGGACGAGGGGACGGCCATTCATTCATGGCCACCCCCTCGCGATCGCTCCCGACGAATGGAAATCCCCGGTGACATCACTTCCTCTCCTGTAATGTAAACACAGGAGAGGAAGTGATGTATTCTCTCCTCCGTGTCGGTATTTTTCGTTCCGACACGGAGGAGAGCGGATCAGTGAGTTGCACCAACACATCCCACACACAGTAGAACATGCCAGGCACACTCACACCCCCCCTTTACCCCCCGATCACCCCCCCAATTACCCCTGCCCCCCAGTCACAGTGACACCAATGTCATTTTTTTTTTTTTTTTTTTTTTTTTTGCATTGGTGTCATTTGTGACTGTAATAACTGTTAGGGCAGTTAGGGTTAGCCCCCTTTAGTTCTAATGTACCCCCCTAACCCCCCCAATAAAGGTTTAACCCCGTGATCACCCCCCGTCGCCAGTGTCACTAAGGCTGGGTTCACATTGCAGCGGTTTATGAGAACGAATGTGATTCGCACCGCACTGCAGTGCAAATCACATCCGATCTCTGTGCGATTCGAGTTCAGCCATTCGCCGCACCCGCCGCACCCGCCGCACCCGCCGCAAATTCGCACGGGACCCTTTTTTTGGCCCGCAGCAGAATCGGATCGCATGGGTGTTCACACCATGCGATCCGAGTTTGCAGATCGCACTGCGATCTGCGAACTGATCTGGGGGTGTCAGTAACATTTCACTGACACTCCCAGCAGTTCGCATAGGGCAGTGTGAACTGCCGCCGGGAGGCATGCGATGCGGGAACCCGCCGCGGATTCGCGGCGTTTCCGCATCGCTCCAGTGTGAACCCAGCCTAATAAGCGATCATTTTTCTGATCGCCGTATTAGTGTCACAGGTGACGCTAGTTAGGCAGGTAGGTATTTAGGTTCGCCGCAGCTTTTTATAGCGCTAGGGACCCCCATATACTACCGCATAAAGCCCCCTGATTGCCCCCTAGTTAACCCTTTCACCAGTGATCACCATATAACTGTTACAGGTGACGCTGGTTGGTTAGTTATTTTTTTATAGTTTCAGGGCACCCGCCATTTATTACCTAATAAAGGTTTAACCCCCTGATCACCCGGCAGGTGTCATTTGTGACTAATAACTGTTAGGGCAGTTAGGGTTAGCCCCCTTTAGTTCTAAGGTACCCCCCTAACCCCCCCAATAAAGGTTTAACCCCGTGATCACCCCCCGTCGCCAGTGTCACTAAGGCTGGGTTCACATTGCAGCGGTTTATGAGAACGGATGTGATTCGCACCGCACTGCAGTGCAAATCACATCCGATCTCTGTGCGATTCGAGTTCAGCTATACAGATAGTATGGCTGAATTCGTGTCGCACCCGCCGCACCCGCCGCAAACTCGCACGGGACCCTTTTTTTGGTCCGCAGCAGAATCGGATCGCATGGGTGTTCACACCATGCGATCCAAGTTTGCAGATCGCACTGCGATATGCGAACTGATCTGGGGGTGTCATTAACATTTCACTGACACTCCCAGCAGTTCGCATAGGGCAGTGTGAACTGCCGCCGGGAGGCATGCGATGCGGGAACCCGCCGCGCATTCGTGGCGTTCCCGCATCGCTCCAGTGTGAACCCAGCCTAATAAGCGATCGTTTTTCTGATCGCTGTATTAGTGTCACAGGTGACGCTAGTTAGGCAGGTAGGTATTTAGGTTCGCCGCAGCTTTTTATAGCGCCAGGGACCCCCATATACTACCGCATAAAGCCCCCTGATTGCCCCCTAGTTAACCCTTTCACCAGTGATCACCATATAACTGTTACAGGTGACGCTGGTTGGTTAGTTATTTTTTTATAGTTTCAGGGCACCCGCCATTTATTACCTAGTCTCACTAGTGTACCCCTAAATTTAGGGGTGTCTACTTTCTAAAATGGGGTCATTTGGGGGGGGGGGTTTGTGCCATCTTGGCATTTTATGGCCTTCAAAACTGTAACGCCCTTAGAAAGCCTGAAGGCGGTGCTTGGTTTTTGGGGCCCCGTACGCGGCTAGGCTCCCAAAAAGTCCCACATATGTGGTATCCCCGTACTCAGGAGAAGCAGCAGAATTTATTTTGGGGTGTCATTTCACATATGCCCATGGCATGTGTGAGCAATATATCATTTAGTGACAACTTTGTGAAAAAAAAAAAAAGTTTGTAATTTTCCCGCAACTTGTGGCAAAATATAAAATATTCCATGGACTCAACATGCCTCTCAGCAAATAGCTTGGGGTGTCTACTTTCTAAAATGGGGTCATTTGTGGGGGTTTTGTGCCATCTTGGCATTTTATGGCCTTCAAAACTGTAATAGGTAGTGAGAAGTGAACTCAAAAAATTACGCCCTTAGAAAGCCTGAAGGCGGTGCTTGGTTTTCGGGGCCCCGTACGCGGCTAGGCTCCCAAAAAGTCCCACATATGTGGTATCCCCGTACTCAGGAGAAGCAGCAGAATTTATTTTGGGGTGTCATTTCACATATGCCCATGGCATGCATGAGCAATATATCATTTAGTGACAACTTTGTGAAAAAAAAAAAAAAAAAAAAAAAGTTTGTAATTTTCCCGCAACTTGTGGCAAAATATAAAATATTCCATGGACTCAACATGCCTCTCAGCAAATAGCTTGGGGTGTCTACTTTCTAAAATGGGGTCATTTGTGGGGGTTTTGTGCCATCTTGGCATTTTATGGCCTTCAAAACTGTAATAGGTAGTGAGGCGTGAAATCAAAAATTTACGCCCTTAGAAAGCCTGAAGGCGGTGCTTGGTTTTCGGGGCCCTGTACGCGGCTAGGCTCCCAAAAAGTCCCACATATGTGGTATCCCCGTACTCAGGAGAAGCAGCAGAATTTATTTTGGGGTGTCATTTCACATACGCCCATAGCATGTGTGAGCAATATATCATTTAGTGACAACTTTGTGTAAAAAAAAAAAAAAAATTTTTTTTTTGTCATTATTCAATCGCTTGAGGCAAAAAAATAAAATATTCAATGGGCTCAACATGCCTCTTATCAATTTCCTTAGGGGGTCTACTTTCCAAAATGGGGTCATTTGGGGGGGTTTTGTACTGCCCTGTCATTTTAGCACCTCAAGAAATGAGATAGGCAGTCGTAAACTAAAAGCTGCGTAAATTCCAGAAAACGTACCTTAGTTTGTAGATGTGACAACTTTTGCGCAAACCAATAAATATACAATTATTGACTTTTTTTTTACCAAAGACATGTGGCTGAATACATTTTGTCCTAAATGTATGACTAAAATTGAGTTTATTGGATTTTTCTAATAACAAAAAGTAGAAAATATCATTTTTTTTCAAAATTTGCGGTCTTTTTACGTTTATATCGCAAAAAATAAAAATCGCAGAGGCAATCAAATACCATCAAAAGAAAGCTCTATTTGTGGGAAGAAAAGGACGCAAATTTTGTTTGGGTACAACATTGCATGACCGCGCAATTACCAGTTAAAGCAGCGCAGTGCCAAAGTGTAAAAAGACCTCTGGTCATTTACCAGCAAAATGGTCCGGTCTGAAAGTGGTTATAGTGCAAAAAAAAAAAACGGCAGAGGTGATCAAATACTACCAAAATAAAGCTTTATTTGTGGAAAAAAAAATACGTTTTGTTTGGGTACAGTGTAGTATGACCGACCGCACAATTGTCATTTAAACAGCGACCATGCTGAAAGCTGAAAATTTACTTGGGCAGGAAGAGGGGGGAAGTGCCCTGTACTGTAGTGGTTAAGCTTAAAAAAAAAAAAAAGTCAGATGCTGCTAAAAGCAGCTGTAAAAATAAATGCACTGTGTGCATGAGGCCCTAAAGTTTACCTAAATAAATACTTTGATTCCTTTAAAAAAAAAAAAAAAAGGCACCATGATGGCTTGGCACCAATCAAGATGTACTGAACCAGTTATTAAAGAATCTCTAAAAATCTGAAACAATGGCTCAAAATGTCAGAGCATAAATCGTTGCGCAAACAGGCGAGTATGCCGTCTTATCAAGGTACCTTATTCAACTTTACTTTGTCTAAATATTTCGGGACCATAATTTTGAGCCATTGTAGGCTTTTTAGAGCTATAACTAGCTACGCTAGTTGACTTGAGCATTTGAGCACGACCTGAAAGCTGGTCAGAGTTGAAGGGAAGATGTATGGAACCAAATTCAGGGCAATCAGAAGAAAACCTGTTAAAGTCTGCAAAAGACTTGAGACTGCGGTGGAGGTTCCCCCTTAAGCAGGGCAACAACCCTAAACTTTCAGCCAGAGCTACAATGGAATAGTTTAGATGAAATCATATTCATGTGTTAGAATGGCCCGGTCAAAGTCCAGACCTAAATCCAATTAAGAATCTGTGGCAAGACTTGAAAATTGCTTTTCACAAACGTTCTTTATCCAGTCTGACAAAGCTTAAGCTATTTTGCAAAGAATGGGCAAAAAGTTCCCTCTCTAGATGTGCAAAGCTGGTAGAGACATACCCAAAAAGACTTGCAGGTGTACAGTGGGGACAGAAAGTATTCAGGCCCCCTTAAATTTTTCAATTTGTCATATTGCAGCCATTTGCTAAAATCATTTAAGTTCATTTTTTTCCTCATTAATGTACACACAGCACCCCATATTGACAGAAAAACACAGAATTTTGACATTTTTGCAGATTTATTAAGAAAAGAAAAACTGAAATATCACATGGTCCTAAGTATTCAGACCCCTTGCTGTGACACTCATATATTTAACTCGGGTGCTGTCCATTTCTTCTGATCATCCTTGAGATGGTTCTACACCTTCATTTGAGTCAAGCTGTGTTTGATTATACTGATTGGACTTGATTAGGAAAGCCACACACGTCTATACAAGACCTTACAGCTCACAGTGCATGTCAGAGCAAATGAGAATCATGAGGTCAAAGGAACTGCCTGAAGAGCTCAGAGACAGAATTGTGGCAAGGCACAGATCTGGCCAAGGTTACTAAAAGAAAATTCTGCTGCACTTAAGGTTCCTAAGAGCACAGTGGCCTCCATAATCCTTAAATGGAAGATGTTTGGGACGACCAGGACCCTTCCTAGACCTGGCCGTCCGGCCAAACTGAGCTATCTGGGGAGAAGAGCCTTGGTGAGAGAAGTAAAGAAGAACCCAAAGATCACTGTGGCTGAGCTCCAGAGATGCAGTCAGGAGATGGGAGAAAGTTGTAGAAAGTCAACCATCACTGCAGTCGGGGCTTTGTGGCAGAGTGGCCTGACGGAAGCCTCTCCTCAGTGCAAGACACATGAAAGCCCACATGGACTTTGCTAAAAAAATAAAAAAAACACCTGAAGGACTCCAAGATGGTGAGAATTAAGATTCTTTGGTCTGATGAGACCAAGATAGAATTAAGGCCAAAAAGTTGTAAGTGGTATGTGTAAAGAAAACCAGACAGTGCTCATTACCTGTCCAATACAGTCCCAACAGTGAAGCATGTTGGTGGCAGCATCATGCTGTGGGGGGGTTTTTCAGCTTCAGGGACAGGATGACTGTTTGCAATTGAGGGAAAGAGGAATGCTGCCAAGTACAGGGATATCCTGGATGAAAACCTTCTCCAGAGTGCTCAGGACCTCAGACTGGGCCGAAGGTTTACCTTCCAACAAGACAATAACCCTAAGCGCACAGCTAAAATAACGAAGGAGTGGCTTCACAACAACTCTGACTGTTCTTAAATGGCCCAGCCAGAGCCCTGACTTAAACCCAATTGAGCATCTCTGGAGAGACCTAAAAATGGCTGTCCACCAACGTTTACCATCCAACCTGACAACTGGAGAGAATCTACAAAGAGGAATGGCAGAGGATCCCCAAATCCAGGTGTGAAAAACTTGTTGCATCTTTCCCAAAAAGACTCATGGCTGTATTCGATCAAAAGGGTGCTTCTACTAAATACTGAGCAAAGGGTCTGAATACTTAGGACCATGTGATATTTCAGTTTTTCTTTTTCAATAAATCTGCAAAAATTCCAACAATTCTGTGTTTTTCTGCCAATATGGGGTGCTGTGAGTACAAATTGAGAGTGAAAAATTTAAGGGGGTCTGAATACTTTCCATCCCCAATGTAATTGCAGCGAAAGGTGGTTCTATAAAGTATTGATTCAGGGGGGCTGAATACAAATGCACGCCACATTTTTCAGATATTTATTTGTAAAGAATTTGGAAAACTATTTATTATTTTCCATTTCACTTCACAATCGTGCCACTTTGTGTTGGTCTATCACATAAAATCCCGATAAAGTAAATTTTTGGTTGTAACATGACAAAATGTGGAAAACTTCAAGGGGTATGAATGCTTTTTCAATGCACGGTATAATGCCCCCCACCCTAATGCTTGCATCACATGTTGAGGTATCAGTGGCACTAAAGAGTGGGTTGCCCCTTCAGGACCAGACTGGAAAGGTGGATGGGTATATGTGCTTTGGGCTCCCATAAGCATGGTTGGGATCTATCTATTGGAATAATAGCCAAGATACCTTGTCAGCAGGACTGGTATTACTCTGGGTGTAAGGCAAGTGGGGGCTTAAATCACTTTGCTATGTTCTAAAATAGTACAGGGACAGTGCTGGATCCACCTTTTTATGCATCCAACCAGCAATGTAATGTAATATGGGTTAGGGGTGGCATATAAAAAAACAAAAACTTTAAATATTTTGTATTATCCGGTAAAAAATTTACACCTGTTTATATACTGGTGGAATCTTTTGAAAATAGACTCTACTATGATGATTCCACTGAGTAAAGGGTGGAGTACCAACATGTCAAGGGACTAAATATCACTGAGGGTTTCTTTCTAAAAAGGTCAAATTAAAAAAAAAGGGACATTTTTATTTGCACAGCAATGGACCCGGTATCTCAGCCTTGCTCAGTAATGACTGCTCCTAGTCCAGAAGCCTGCTATGGCTTCTTTTATCCAAAGAGGAAAAAATGAGTTATGTTATCTGGATGACTACAGACACATATGCATCCCCCTTTCTTACTGCATGGGCAGACAAGGTCGATAGCATTACAAGGTATTTGTGGCAGTGCTTGTTTCAGTTTTCAGAGCTGCCAGTTTTCAGTCGGATTTGAATTACAAAAGAAGAAGCTGGCATGAAAATTGAAAGGGGTTTATCGGCTAGTCTGAAGCCTCATAGCACATTGCTTATTTATGCAGTCCATCTGCAGCGAGAAGTCTAGAAAAAGCAATACATTTAAGGAAAAAAATAAGACTATAATATTCAGATATGTTTAAGATGGCAAATAAAATATATACCTGTAGTATATCTACGAAAGTGATTTCACTTAAAGTTGCACATTACTTCAAGAGAAGATTTTGTATCATGTCATAAATTGTAAGCATCTGTGATGCTCTGTACTGTAGGTAGCCTCTGGGGATTTCAAGAAAAGCTGTTGCTAAGTCACTTTAAAATTAAAATGGAGGAAAGATAACTGTCCTGAGAGCTATGCAGTCAAACTGCTGAAGTTTAATGCTCTGGTCGCATTTGAATAACATTTTTGCATTGCATGTAAAATTAGCCATGGACCAATGGATAAAAGTCACCATCTTTTGGGGAAAATTGGGATGCATTTTAAGCCATGAAGATTTTGGAGCCTTTGATTTACATTTATTCATGGAGTGAATTGCTGCTATCGGACGATCTTGCATATATTATTCATTGTTCCATGCATGCTGTAGGCTTTCTATCCTTTCAGGAGTAACTCCCGGTTAACATTTTAGTCTTTGCTCTCAAGGAACAGGCAGCTAAATTTTGATTTGCTAGAGACCAAGTTATCGTTTTTTTTTCTTCCTTTTCTTGACAGTTGGATTAGCCGTAAAGACAAAAAAAAGGAACATTAAAGCCTTAAAGGCACCATCTTGCATTTACATCCGTGAGAATTTATTATTTGAACCTGTTAGTGAGACCAATGACCATAGCATATTTATCATAGAGTGCCAATCCATGGAAATGAGGGATGTAATTCCTTCCGTTCTAGATGAGAAGATGCTCTTTTATAGGTTGACTGTTTTGTTAAATGACAAAGCACGTGGCTCTTAGGAAGTAATAAATATGACTGCATGGAATACAAACGGTGCACCTAGCTGCAAACTGCTTGATTTAATGATGCATATTTCAAGCAGAAAATGTTATATAGATATGTGCATTCTGATAAGTATATTATTCTGCACATGTTTCTGCATAAAACGGGACATGTAGAAATATATTTTTACAATAAACGGTGGTCTCATGGGGAAAAAAAATATATTTTTAAAGCAGTTTGATTCAAAGCCTTACTTGGGGATCACATTTACAATTACACCACAGTTTCTGTTATTAGTAGCTTTAAAGGATGGGTGTGCCAATTAGGCATTCATTACTGACTGCAGTTATTTTTTTTTATTTTTTATTTTTTTGTTTTACCCCAATGAACATGGGAGATGCAAAGGTGACCACAGAGATAAGAGAATGACCTTTTATTAAAAACACATTAGCTGGTCGCTTGGCAAAGATTTAGGCCACCCCATAAATGCTGTCAAGATAATTTGGCAGTGTATGACTTTGAGCAACTATCAATGAAAGGTGGAGTTAGAAAAGATCATGGCCTGCGATGCAAGCTTTTTATGCTGAATGCATGATACACAAACATTGTTTATGGCGATCCTTCAGAATTGCAAGATTTCAGTATAATTGTCATTGTTCATTTAAAAAAAAATAATTCATGAATCATGCATATCATAATGAATTTTCAGACAAGCACCATAGTGCAGTGTAATTTATTATTTTTACTACATCATCATAATGCAGACTCTTGTACAATTGAGAATGATTCCCTTGTATTTAGAAGTGGTCAAATAAATTAGGCACTTTTTGAATGATTCATATTTTTTATTAAGCCAAAATTCTGTAGGTTTGTGTGGAATGCAATAAACCTTAGCAGTGTGCTGATCGTATGGAAATAGCAGGCTATTGATTGAAAAATTGTAATGTAGATTATTCCATCTCCCTCAAACACAAGAAAGAAGACGATTCTGAGATTTTACCAATACCTACATTGGTTTTGTTATTGGCCTCTTGCAATTCATGTACAGCAGCACTCAGACTGAAATACAAGAAACGGTACAGTAAGCCAATCAGGCTATGCTGCAAGTGCTGATACTCATCAGTCTGCTGTTTCCCCTACACTGCCCCATTACAAGCTGGGGGGCAAGGGGGTGACAAAAGTATTGCTTAGCTGTAGAGGAGAAAAGTAGAGTCATCATCCTGTGCTGTTTAGTAGAGATGTGTACATCTTGGGAAAGGATCACACAATTTTGGATTTAGGTTACAAATGTGTATTTAACGTTCAGCTTTTTTTGTATCTTTAGCTCACTGCATTTCTCAAAAGGCTGCGTGACTCACAATGGAAATATCCATTGGGTATAAAAGCAGTGCTTGGCATATTTTAAAATAAACCCCAGAATAATCACTAACTGGGGAAGCAATATTAAAAAAGACAACCCTAGGGCCTACATCTTCAAAAATGCAAGATCCTTGCCACTGGATGTAGCTATACTTTTGCCATTAATGAAGAATTTGTTCCAAAGAGCATTGGTGCGGAAGGACTACATATGTCGAGAACATAGCAAGTCTGACGCTGCTGTAGAATCTAGCTTGAGAGGATAGCCAATTCCCCAAGTCACCAAGCAACAACTTATCTTTGGGTTACTTTATTTATGGAGAGGAGCCATTAATCACATGGGGATGCATTGTTTTGTGTAGGTAAGCCAGTTCTTAAACTTTTATTGTAAAAAGCAGTATATGCTGAGTCCATGCAAATATGCTCCCCAGTGTACATATACAAAATTATTTTTTTTGTAAGTTTTTAAATCGATTAGCACATTTTTACACCAAGTTGTCCTATTACGTGTATTTCTAAAAATAAATTGAAGAGAATATATTCCCCTAACTTGGTGACTAGTGTGCAGTACATTATTTAACCATTTAACATTTAATAATTTAACAGGATTTTTCCGTTGGTGGCTACTTTGTTGTAAAGGAAGTAGATGGATAAAGTAGACATAGCTCTTTTTAGGCCTCATGCACACTGGACTTACCAGCATTTGCCAGTTTTCAGTTTTTTTCAGCCTGTAAAAGCACCTTTATGTTGGCCTATGTAGCATGAACACATAGACATTCATAGGAGTAATAGAATAGGAGCGTTTAGAGGCTTAAAAAAAACAAAAAAACATCAAAAGCATGCTCAGAAGAGGCGCTAAAAAAAAACTCTGAACACACCTTGATGCTAGATGTGTTTAGGTGCGTTTTGAGTGTTAATGCATTCCAGTGGCTAGAATAAATAACTGTTTTGGTCAATGGACTCCATTAATACGCAAGCGCTTGTGTTTTTTTTTAAGCAGCTTTTCTCCTACTAAATAGTTACGGCATTCAGAAGAGAAAAGCGAACACCCTGTGTGCATTAGGCCTTAATTATAAGGTGTGAAAATTTGAACCAAGTCATGTTTCTTATACCAAGCTCTTCCTTCCATATTGATTAAAGCGGAGCTCCACCCTATTTTGTATGTTTAGCTCAATCACATGCCGTTAATGTATTTAGTTAAAAACTGATATATATATATATATATATATATATATATATATATATATATATTATTTATATTTTATTTATTTTTTTCTTCGGTACCTGTGTTTTTTTAATGTCCTCCTCTGCTTCCTGTCTCTGTTATCTGCGGATATGGGCGGGTCAACTGTGGCTATTACACAATTTCCTTTTTAGATGCAATGTCTCCTGGGAGCTACTGTCATCCTTCCCAGGAGTCATTGCGGAGGCCTGCCACGAGTTCTCGTGGGATTTCGAGGAAGTGACGTGAATTGCAAACGAGGGCAAGGCAGACACAGGTTTAATTTCTTTGCCTGTCCTCTGCCGTGCTCTCCCCCTAATGGTATTCGCTTACTATATCTTTATATTGCATCACAAGGGGGCGGAAACTTCTTGCACCGCCGCCCGTTGTGATGGCAACTAAGGTACTAGTGAGCATGCGCAGGAACGAGACATGCTGGAAGCTGGAATCTAGGGAATAAGGAAGTAAATGCTTGTGGGCTTCACATGCCCACAACCAAGATGATATCGCTATTTTAGAATTTTTTTTTTCTATGAAAACGGACATCGGGCAATCTAAATCTACCAAAAAGTGAGTTTGCAACTGTTTAGGCGTCATTGTTTTTACTATGTACCAAAAAAAAATATATATATATATATATATCCAGTGGAGCTCCGCTTTAAGCCTTTTACCTAAAAAGCGAGTTAGAGAGTGTGTGTGTATACCAACATTGCTCCAAGTGCTTGTACCGGGGTGATAGCTGCAGGCATCACTCGGTACCATTCTTTAGAGCGGACGGTCAGCTTTCTAGTAATGACAACCGATGCGGCTAAGCAGCCACTCAGCCGTGATCACAAGTAGCAGGAGGGGATGCTCCCCCGCCGCTACCTCACCGGGAGGCCCGATTGACTGGCTGGCCAGAGATCCAAACAAAGCTGATTTCTTTGTTTGGGTTTCGGATCTAGTAATCCAGAAGCGATGTGATCACTTACAGATTACTCTCATCCTAAAGGCACCAGTTTTAAAAAAATAAAGTATTCAAAAATGCAGATCTTGGCGTTAATTTGAATACTTTTAAGTGCAGTGGAGGGGTTTATAAGACCCCAGATCCCTCCATAAAGAGTACCTGTCACTGCCCATTACTGTCACAAGGGATGTTTACATTCCTTGAGAGAGCAATAAAAGTGATAAAAATGTAAAAGGGCAGTGTACAAATGAAAACTAATTGAAATGAAATCTACAGACTGTCGGTACCTGATATCTGCTTTAAAGGCAGCTGCAAAATTGGTATCGGCCCTGAAAAAAACGATATCGGTTGACCCCCTAACGTGAGTGTGTATATGTATGTGTGTATATATGTGTGTGTATATATGTGTGTGTGTGTGTGTGTGTGTATATATATAATATAGTATCTCACAAAAGTGAGTACACCAGTCAAATTTTTGTAAATATTTTATTATATCTTTTCATGTGACAACACTGAAGAAATGACACTTTGTTACAATGTAAAGTAGTGAATGTACAGCTTGTATAACATTGTAAATTTGCTGTCTCCTCAAAATAACTCAACAGACAGCCATTACTGTCTAAACTACTGGCAGCAAAACTGAGTACACCCCTAAGTGAAAATGTCCAAATTGGGCCCAATTAGCCATATGACTCGTTAGCGTTATACGGTCTCAGATGTGAATGGGGAGCAGGTGTGTTAAATTTGGTGTTATCTCTCTCATACTGGTCACTGGAAGTTCAACATGGTAACTCATGGCAAAGAACTCTGAGGGCCTGAAAAAATAAATTGTTGCTCTACAGAAAGATGGCCTAGGCTATAGGAAGATTGCCAAGACCCTGAAACTGAGCTGCAGCACTGTGGCCAAGACCGTACAGAGGTTTAACAGGACAGGTTCCCTTCAGAACAGGCCTTGCCATGGTCAACCAAAGAAGTTGAGTGCACGTGCTCAGTGTCATATCCAGAGGTAATCTTTGGGAAATAGATGTAGGAATGCTGCCAGCTTTGCTGCAGAGGTTGAAGGGGAAGGGGGTCAGCCTGTCAGTGCTCAGACCATATGCTGCAAACTGCATCAAATTGGTCTGCATGGCTGTCGTCCCAGAAGGAAGCCTCTTCTAAAGATGATGCACAAGAAAGCCCGCAAACAGATTGCTGAAGACAAGCAAGACTAAGGACATGGATTACTGGAACCACGTCCTGTAGTCTGATTAGACCAAGATAAATGTATTTAGTTAAGATTGTGTCAAGTGTGTGTGGTTGCAACCAGGTGAGGATTACAGAGACAAGTTTGTCTTGCCTACAGTCAAGCATGGTGGTGGAAGTGTCATGGTCTGGGGCTGCATGAGCACTGCCGGCACTGGGGACCTACAGTTCATTGAGGGAACCATGAATACCAACATGTACTGCGAAATCGTGAAGCAGAGAATGATCCCCTTCCCTTAGAGACTGGGCTGCAGTGCGGTATTCCAACATAACGACCCCAAACACACCTCCAAGATGACCTCTGCCTTGCTAAAGAAGCTGAGGGTAAAGATGATGGGCTGGCCAAGCATGTCTCCAGATCAAAATCCAATTGAGCATCTGTGAGGCAGCCTCAAACAGAAGGTGGAGGAACGCAAGTTCTCGAACATCCACCAGCTCCATGATGTAATCATGGAGGAGTGTAAGGACTCCAGTGGCAACCTGTGAATCTCTGGTGAACTCCATGCCCAAGAGGGTTAAGGCAGTGATGGAAAATAATAGTGGCCACACAAAATGACACTTTGGGCCCAATTTGGACATTTTCACTTAGTGGTGTACTCACTCTTGTTGCCAGTGGTTTAGACATTAATGCCTGTGTGAGTTATTTTGAGGGGGCAGCAAATTTACACTGTTTATACAAACTGTACACTCACTACTTTACATTGTAGCAAAGTGTAATTTCTTCAGTCTTGTCACATGAAAAGATATAATAAAATATTTACAAAAATGTGAGGGGTGTACTCACATTTGTGAGATACTGCAGATCAGGCTGCTTTCACACTGGGGCATCGTTGGTAAAGTGGCAATATTTTTAGCGTCAATTTACTGTCGTCGTTGCTGAGGTTTTCGGCTAAAAAAAGGGTTAAAACGACCCGCTGCCCATTAAATTTAATGGGCAGGAGCGGTGTATACACCGCTTCTGCCCATTAATTCCAATGTATACACCGCTCCTTCACCACTCCAAAGATGCTGCTTGCAGGAGTTTTTGAACGTCCTGCCAGCGCATTGCCTCAGTGTGAAAGCACTCGGTCTTTCACGCTGAGACTACAGAGAAGCCATTTTTCAGGTGCTATTTTTAGCCAAAAAGCGTCTGAAAAACGCCTCCGTGTGAAAGGGGGTCTAAAAGTAAACACAGAAAATGCATTTTATAACTGTTTTGTCTGTTTAGTTTGTGCTCCTTATGCAGCACTCTTTGGTGTTGCACAAAATTATTACTGTTGGGGAACCTGATTCAGTGTTTGTAACTGGGGAACATCATGGCAGAATCATTTTTCCTTTCAGGCTCACATCACACCAGCGAAGGTCCGGTTCCTTGTAACAAAGCAAAACTAGTACAGGCTTCTCCAGTGTGTAGTGGTTACAGATGATATTGTGTGGTGTTTCGCTTTGTAAGGACTTTTTATTTTTAACATTTAAAAATTAACCTTTAACTGAACTCCAAGAAAACGTATATTTACACAGATGAAATACATATAAGGGGGCCATTTTACCTGCTATATGATTTGTATGTTTGCCTACTCAGGTTTTCATAGCCTTGGCTTAGAGAACAGCCAAAAAGGTGATACCTCTTTCTTTGTTAAATGTAAATAATACAGTGGTGCCATCCTCCCACTGCCTACACCTACTGCTCCCCTCCTGTTATCAAGTCAAATTCCAGAAATCAGATTACTTGTATTTAGAAATCTATCGGTTTTATTTGACTGGCATGGCTGCATTAATTGATCTAATAGACCCTATTTTTTTCACTGAAATAAAATATATATAATATATTTACCTGCTCTTTGCAAGGATATTGCACAGAGTGGCCCCCATAGCAAGCCACTTGCTGTGAAGGCGCCCTTCTAACCCAAACTGTGCATCCATAGGCACACACAGCACAGCCCTCAACTCCCTCCTCACAGAGAAGGATTTGACAGAGAGAGAGCAGCACTAGTGCAAACAGACACAGCGTTGGATCAAGACAGGACTAAGGTACATATTAAGGAAGTGAGAAGTAGGAAAGAGCTAGTGGAAGGTTTTTTTTCACCTTTTAAAGTGATTGTAAACCTCAGACATGAAATATGAACAAAGCATATCTATAGTGTGTACTTATCTCGAACCAGAGCACTGTGTCATTTCCCCCTACAGCTTCATTCTTCTGCTATCAGAATGAGTCGTTTCTGACAAGTCTTCCTGACCCCAGGAGAAAAAGGGTGACAGTGACGGGATCTCAAGCACACAGCCTGTGATTGACAGCCTCCACTCTGTTCCTGTGTGCTGTTTGAAGGGGGGCATCCCTTCCTATCGGTTAATTTTCCGCTCCCCAGAGTTTAACTTGAGCTCCCCACCCCCTACTTTCTGGAAGCGCAGACAAGCTGTATAAAGTCTGCACTTTGAACAGATGTAGGGAAGAGAGGGCCGTAGATAAACAGGTACAATATATGCAGGAAGATTTGTTTGTTCTCTGTGTATCACCTGAGGCCAGTTTCTTTACTGGGTACATGTAAAGGTTTACAACCACTTTAATGCAGGGAATGCAATTATTTGCAAATCCTATAAACCCATATTTTATTCAAATAGAAAATCGAAAACATCAAATGTTTAAGCTGAGAGCTTTACTATTTTTGAAACTGATGGCAGCAACACGTCTCAAAGTTGGGACAGGGCCATGTTTACAACTGTGTAGCATCCCCTCTTCTAACAACACACTATAAACGTCTGGGAACTGAGGATACTAGTTGCTGGGATTTTGGGGAAGGAATGTTGTCCCATTCTTGACCGATCTAGGATTCTAACTGCTTAACGGTTCTGGGTTTTCCTTGGTCATATTTTGTTTCCAGATGTAGCAAATATTTTCTGTTGATAAAAGGTCTGAACTGCAGGAAAGCCAGTTAAGCACCTGGACTCGTCTGCTACAAAGCCATGCTGTTTTCATAGGTGCAGTATGTGGTTTAGCATTGTCCTGCTAAAATATGCAAGGCCTTCCCTGAAAAAAGACATTGGATGGGAGCATATATTGCTCTAAAACCTGGATATATATTTCAGCATTGATGGGTGCCTTTCCAGAAGTGCAAGCTGTCTATTCCATATGCACAAATACACCCCCATACCATCAGAGATGCAGGCTTTTGAATTGCATGCTGATAACCAGGTAGCTATCCTCTTTGGTCCGGAGGATGCGGCACCCATGGTTGCCAAAAACAATGTCAAATTTAGATTTGTCTGACCACAGAACAGTTTTCCTCTTTCTAACAAACCATTTTAAATGAGCTTTGGCCCAGAGAAGACTACGACATCTCTGGATCATGTTCAGATATGGCTTCTTTTTTTGCAAGATAGAGCTTTACCTTGCATTTTTGGATGTCACAGGGAACTACATTCAGACAGTGATTTTTGGAAGTATGCCTGAGCCCATGCAGTGATGTCCATCACATAGTCATGCCCATTTTTAATGCTGTGCCGTCTGAGGTCCAGAAGGTCATGGGCAATCTATTATTGTGTTTCAGAAATTTCTCCAGATTCTTAGAATCTCGGATTCTCTTTTGCTGATATTATGTACTGTAGTTGATATATTTAAAGTCTTTGCAATTTTACACTCAGGAACATAATTCGTAAATTATTTCACAATTTTTAGATGCAGCATTTTTTTTTTTTACAGATTGGTGAACTACTGTCTATCTTTAGTTCTGAGACACGCTGACTCTAATGCCGCGTACACACGGGCGGACTGTATGGCGTACTTAGTCCGTCGAAACACATTTCAGCGGACAGTCCGCTCGTGTGTGGGCTTCAGCAGACTTTTTCAGCGTGCAGTCTGGCGTACTAAGTATTTCGGATTTTTCGAAATTCTGTCCGTCGTACTTTGGTTTCAGCGGACAATCCGCTCATCAGTAGGCTAGTTCGACGGACTAAGAATGGCGCATGCCCAGAAAGGATTTACACGGCGGAAGGGTGCTTTGCTGTGTATTGGACTTCCTATTTCTAGTCCCGTCGTACGTGCTGTACACGTCATCGCGCAAGCTTTCGACGGACTGTTTGTGCATCCGTGTGTGGTCAAGTCCGTTCAGTCGAAAGTATGACTGACTGTCCGTCGGATTGTATGACGGACTAAGTACGCCATACAGTCCGCTCGTGTGTACGCGGCATAAGAAGCACTTTTTTTTACCCAGTCATGTTACTGACTTGTTGCCTATTAACTTACTTAGTTGCAAAATATGCTTCCATCTCATCCTTGTTAGTACCACTTACTTTGTCAGCTTTTTGTTGCCCTGTCTTGACTTTTTTGATACATGTTGCTGCCATCAATTTCAAAATTACCTTCTTTTTTTCCTAAAATTGTACATTTTCTATGTTGAAATAATTGATATGTTTTCTATTGTGAATAAAATATGGGTTCATGAGATTTTCAAATCATTGCATTCAGTTTTTTTATGTAGATTTTACACATTGTCTCAACTTTTTTGAAATTGGTGTTCTACTTTAGAACCACTTCAATTTGTATATTTCATATCTGCCTGCCCTAAATTTCAGCTTTAAATTAAAGCACAGGTTCACTTTAAAGTCTAAATCTTCGTTCTTTGTGTGAAAAAATTGAGCAAGTACTTCCGACTGTGCGCGTTCAGCTTTTCAGCATTCGCTTGCATATGCTTGTTACCAAATCACAGCCTATTTAACCACCACCTCACTATGTAACAGAGCTGTTAATGTATATTTTACAAAAGAAGGATAAAAATACATTACAGCTTGTAGATGTCATCTTGTGTCACCTTTGAAGGATATACATATTTGTAATTATTCATGTTGAAATGATCTGTGTTTAATTAATAAACTTGATCATGCACAGTAAAAAGCCTGGGCTTGGTAACCAACTGCAAATGTGAGTCTCTTATGATAAGGGCCAGTTCAAGGTCACAGGGGAAGCTGCCCAGAGCATCCATTTGCATATAATATTGCCAGCAGACACACTATGCTGAGGCAGTCTGCCTGTCTGATCTTCTCGTCTTTGTCATGGAGATTCCTGGTAGTGAAGGCCAGTTTCCCAGATAATGATTAAGTGTTTTAATAGCATTCATTCCTTCTGGACTAACTACTCAAGCAGAAAAAAGGGTTATGTAAAAATCACATTTAAGAAAAAATGATTTGTAATCTTTGCATCAGCAGCATTTTGAGGAGACATTAGGACTTAAATCCTTGGTGTGGTAGGCTCATGCTTTATCTTTTGATATTTACCGAGTTTACTGATGCATGAACAGTTTCCAGCAACAAAAGCAGATGGGATGGGCCCTTTAAAGGTAATGCTATCTACTAGGCTGTTACTTTCTATATATTTATAGTCAAGTAATCTTGGGGATATCTCCCAGCAAATATAGATTACTTAAATATGACAAAGAAGAGCAGGAGAACTTTATTCAGTATCATCCTTTGCACCAAATGCATTTCAATTCATTATAAGGATGATTTGCAACAATACGTTAAATGTATTTTATAGAGCATAAGAGTTTTGTAACACTAGCTTTATTGCAGTCTAAAAAGCATGTATAGGCAGGCTTTCATGTTCATTTGTTTTATTGTCGGGGGCCATCTTCTTCCTTTTCTTTTTTTTTGATTGGCATGTGTTAATTGATATTAATTGGAGATTTGAATTCTGATAACCTTTTGTTGAGAGATCTGTACAGATCTGTACCTCTAAACTCACTGAAGATAAAAGATTCAGTCTTCTGTACGTATGTCTGAGAATTGTCTATTGACATGGTGATTATGGATTGATGAGTGAAAGGAGGATTTTGTTTATGCTGCCAATTTTAGAAATCTTTCCTAAGCCTGGCAGTCATGTGGCATTGCCACTTTTCTTCTAAAAGACTGGTCAATTCTTAAAGTGTTACTAAACCCAGGACTCTGCATTCACTATATCTGGTCTCCCATAGTACACAGAGCATGGAAATGCAATAATTCTAGTAAATCTAAACTTCTAATTACCCTTTCCCATCAGCAGTATATAGCAATCTTGTGAATTTCATTAGTGTGCAGCCAAGCACTGGTTAAAGTTTGTGGGAGGAGTTTTCATTCTCTTCTGGCTGTCCCTGTGCTGATCATATGTACCCTGAGCATGTACAGAGTGCCCCCAAGACTCTGTTCTATCAGGAGATGGATTAGAGACAGTAAAGTTAAGTAGTGGATGGGAATGAATTGTGTTGCCACTGTAAGAGCGCCAAGAATGTGGATTTCCCTTACACAGGCGGTGGTCTCAGCAGGGGGCATTGATAGTTTCAAGAAACTATTAAACACCTGAATGACCGCAACATACTGGGATATACAATGTAATACTGACATATGATCACACACATAGGTTGGACTTGGACTTGTCTCTTTTCAACCTCACCTACTATGTTTGAAAAATAAGGATATTGTTTGGTGTCTCTTTAATAGCTTTAAAAAATTAAATAAAATAAAAAGTTTAGTTGCACATGGGTTCTCATTGTCTCTTGTTAACTTCTGCACTGTCTACCTTTATGTTTCGCTCCATAATGCGTACCTAGGTTTTAGAGGAGGAAAACAAGAAAAAAAATATTATGAACCAAATGGTGTACTAAAATATTTACCAGTGCCCATGAAAAGCAGCCTGACCAGTGCCACTTAAATGCGGCCTTACCTGTGGCAGTAAAATGCAGCCCTGACCTGTGCCATGAAATGCAGCCTTACCTGTGCAACCTCCACCTCTCACAGACTGACATTGCTTATGCATTGGCCTGTCAGAAGACATGGCAGCCTGAGCGGCTGTACCCCATTTGGCCGCTAGGGCTGCTCTGTCTTCTGTGAGTGACAGGCCCAGCAAGAGATCACCCGGTGCTCATGGGAGGCTGCCACGCTGTCGCCGGCCCAGTATTGTAACATGGCAACTGGTCAGTATTCGCCCCATAAGACAGAGGCATTGCCCCCACTCTTTTTTTTTTTTTTTTTTTTTTTTGTTATGTGCTTCTTATGGAGTGAAAAATACGGTAATTGGTTAGACCAGTGTAAACCTTACTAATAGTTTGTCATTTGGGTCCAGCCTAAAGCTTGCTTTGGCTGTCATATATGTGGACAGGATTAAGCTCTGATGAAGCACATGGCTTCCACTTGAGCATGTTTGTACACTGCTGCTCAGTCAGTGTGCATTTTTTGCAGGAAAGCAATGATAATGAGCTAGGGGAATAAAATCAAACCAATAAACTGTTCTGCGGGTGGAATCGGGATCCCATAAAGTCCTTACCCATTCAAGCCTAAATCATCTCATTTCCATAGTTACTATTAGAAAAGTGCTGCAAACACCAGTTTGGTGTTATTATTTATTGCTGAGTTTCCTGAAAACTGACCTTGAGGTCTGATTATATTATTATTATTATTATTATTATACAGGATTTATATAACGCCAACAGTTTGCACAGCACCTTACAACATGAGGGCAGACAGTACACTTACAATACAAATCAATACAGGAGGGATCAGAGGACCCTGCTCGTTAAAGCTTACAATCTAGAAGGGAGGGTCAAGTTGAAACAAAAGGTAATAACTGTGGGGGATGAGCTTATGGAGAAAATGAAAATGCAGTTGTTAGGTGTGGCTAGTGTAGGCTTCTCTGAAGAGAAGGGTTTTCGGGGATTGTCTAAAAGCTAATAAAGTACGAGATAGGCGGACAGATTGGGGTAGGGCATTCCATAGGATTGGAGAGGCTTTGGAAAAGTCCTGGAGGCGAGCATGGGAGGAGATCATGAGGGAGCTAGAGAGCAGGAGGTCTTGAGAGGAACGAAGAGAAAGAGTAGGTTGGTATTTAGAGACTAAGCTAGTGATGAAGCTGGGGGCGAAATTGTGGATGGCTTTTTACGTAGTTAGTATTTTGAATTGAATTCTTTGGCGGAGCGGAAGCCAATGGAGGGCTTGACAGAGAGGAGTAGCAGATACAGAGCTCTTGGTAAGGTGGGTGAGTCTGGCAGCAGCATTCATGATCGATTGAAGAGGTGATAAACTATGTAGAGGTAAGCCAATGAGAAGGGAGTTGCAGTAGTCGAGCCGAGAGATGACCAACGAGTGAATTAAGAGGTTTGTTGTGTCACTGGTTAGAAAGGGGTGTATTTTGGAGATGTTGCGGAGGTTGAGACGGCAGGATTTGGACAGTGATTGGATGTGTTGCTTGAAGGGGAGTTCAGAGTCCAGGACTACACCTAGAACCTTGGCATGTGGGGATGGGCTTATGGTTGTGCCATCAATTTTGACAGTGAGATCAGGGGAAGGGGCATATGGTGGAGGAAAAATAGATTGAGTTTGAGGAAGTGGTGAGACATCCAGACTGATATATCTAATAGTAAATTAGTGATACGTGAGGAGACAGAGGGAGTGAGCTGAGGGGTAGAGAAATATATTTGGGTGTTGTCAGCTTAGAGGTTTTATTGGAAGCCATGGGAAGCTATCAGTTGACCCAAGGAGGAGGTGTAGATTTAAAATAGGAGCGGTCCAAGAACAGAACCTTGGGGGACCCCAACAGAGAAAGGAAGAGGAGAGGAGGAAGTAGAGTTGTAAGAAATGCTAAAGGTGCGGTTTGATAAGTAGGAAGAGAACCAGCAAAGAGTACAGTTATGGAGACCATAGGTGTGGAGTTTTTTTGAGGAGGAGGGGGTGGACAACCGTATCAAAGGCAGCAGAGAGGTCCAGGAGTAGGAGTACAGAATAATGTTAATTGGTTTTGACCGTTAGTAGATCATTTGTTTGTTTTAGGAGAGCAGTTTCTGTGGAGTGTTGAGGACGAAATCCAGACTGAAGGGGATCAAGAAAGCTATTATCAACGAGGTGGACGCTCAGTCGGTTGTAGACTAGACATTCGAGGAGTTTGGATAAGGAGAGGCCTCCTGGGAAAGAAATGATCACAATGATTAGCCTGACTCGCACAATTATACGAATTGGATAATGCCTTTGGTGCTCTCCCTAGGAAGATAGGGCACCCTATAAAGCACATCTAATGTGACTTCGCTGCACTGATATGGTTTGTTCCATAACGTTTTGCTCTCTGTTTTTGTTGTGTTTTTTTTTGTCTACTTTTAACATAGGTTTTGGATTTGCTAACATAAGCTGAGGTAGCTCAAATATGTATATTATATTGCTTTTGTACCCCTCACCCCTTATCTTATATTCTGCACCCCGAAAAACTTTCAATAAAACGCTTATGCAAAAAAAAGAAGGGGCGCAAGGAGATGGGGCGTAGGTTAAGATTGGATGGTTCCAGTGAGGGCTTTTTAAGTATGGGTCTGACAAGTGCATGTTTTAGAGAGTTGGGGAAGATACCAGAAGAGAAGGAGAGATTGAAGATGTGGGTTAGAGAGTGTAGCATAGAGCTAGAGGGTGAACGTAGCATTTGTGAGGGAACAGGATCCAGAGGGCAGGTGGTAAGGTGGACATTACCAAGTAGTTTAGCAACTTTGTCTATAGTTGGGGGGGTTATGACTGCTTTGTTTCATCTAGAGCTAGTGTTTTTTTAGGTTCTCCTAATACATTTGGAAGAAGCCTTGAGAGAACCCATGAACTGTGCAGTTAGTGTGGGACAGAATTTTTTTATTTTATTTGGGGGGGGGGGGAGGGGGAGCCATAAAACATCAGGTAATTACTCATTAGTAGGAATTGTACAGACCTAAAGTCAAGTTATCATAAGGCAATGCTGGTAAATACAGAACACATCTAAAAACAGTTTGAGGTCTTAAAGACATATCGTAAATGTACAGTGCCTCGCAAAAGTATTCACCCCCTTGGCATTTTTCGTGTTTTGTTGCCTCACAACCTGGAATTAACATGGATCGTTTGAGGATTTGCATAATTTAATTTACAGAACATGCCCACAACTTTGAATATTTTTTTTTATTTTTTATTGTGAAGCATACAACAAATAGAACAAAATAACAGAGAGAGTTAATGTGGATAACTATTCACACCCCTAAAGTCAATACTTTTTATAGCCACCTTTTGCGGCTATCACAGCTCCAAGTTGCTTTGGATGAGTCTCTATGAGCTTGCCACATCTTTACACTGAGATTTGTGTCCATTACTCCTTGCAAAACTGCTCCAGCTCCTTCAAGTTGGATGGTTTGCACTTGTGAACAGCAATCTTTAAGTCTGACCACCGATTTTCTATTGGATTGAGGTCTGGGCTTTGACTAGGCCATTCCAACACATTTACAGGTTTCCCTTTTAAACTACTCAAATGTGCTTGGGGTCATTGTCCTGCTGGAAGGTGAACCCCCATCCTAGCCTCAAATCAGTGGTAGAGGTTTTTCTCAAGAATATCCCTCTATTTAGCACCATCCATCTTTCCCTCAACTCTGACCAGTTTCCCAGTCCCGATTGCTGAAAACAAATGGTGTTCTTTGGGTGATGTGTTGGGTTTACGCCAGACATAGCGTTTTCTTTGATGGCCAAAAAGTTCAATTGTAGAGTCATCAGACCAGAGCACCTTCCTCCATACATTTTGGGAGTCTCACACATGCCTTTTTTCAAACTCAAAACATGCCATTTTGTTTTTTTTGCTGAAAGTAATGGCTTTCTTCTGGCCACTCTGCCATAAAGCCCAACTCTGTGGAGTGTATGGCTTATTGTGGTCCTATGTACAGATACTCCAGTCTCTGCTGTGGAACTCTGCAGCTCCTCCAGGGTTACCTTAGGTCTCTGTGCTGCCTCTCTGATTAATGCCCTCCTTACCCGGTCCATGAGTTTTGGTGTGCGGGCAACTCTTGGTAGGTTTGCTGTTGTGCCATGTTCTTTCCATTTGGTTATGATAGATTTGATGGTGCTCCTAGGGATCATCAAAAATGTTGATGTGTTTTTTTTAAAACCTAACCCTGACTTGTAATTCTCAATTACTTTGTCCCTTACTTGTTTGGATAGTTCCTTGGTCTTCATGGCAGTGTTTGGTTAGTGGTGCCTCTTGCTTAGGTGTTGCAGCCTTTGGGGCCTTTCAAAAAGGTTTGTATATGTAATGACAGATCAAGTGACACTTAGATTGCACACAGGTGGACATTATGTCACTAATTATTTGACTTATGAAGGTAATTGGTTGCGCCAGATCTTTTTATGGGCTTCATAACAAAGGGGGTGAATACATACGCACATATTTTTACTTCATCAACTTAGACTTAAAAAAAAAAAAAAAAAACATTGAACTAAATGCTGTAATGTGACAAAATGGGTAAAAAGCCAAGGGTGGTTGGGGGTGTGAATACTTTTGAAAGGCACTGTATTCAAGAAGGTAGCTATAGGTAGTCCAAACAGTAGTCAAACAGGTGGTATTGGGAGAGGTTCATAGACTTTTTATAGTAAACATTTTATAAAGAAAGGATGGAGTAAAAAAAAGTATAATGTAGATTTTAAAGAAGGACATTAGCAAAAAAGTAGGAAACATGGTAGTCCTTACGGGCTTACAGAATACTGGGAAAGGGAGTACTGGAGTGTGAGAGAGCTCAATCTAAGTTGTTGATGTATACTGTAGGTTACTGCAGCAGAGAAAACGTGTCTAGAAAATGAGCAATAAGGAGTGCATTAACTTGAAAGGGCTATGCTAATTGACACTCATAATGAATTTGTAATTTCTCATATGTTGGAAATTTCAACAAATTAAAAGATCATGTTTGTTCTGTTGATCCACTCTGTCATGGTAGGCGTGTGAGGATGGCATATCACTTGTGTGATTTGTCGGGTGAGGTACATTTTGAGATAGTAGTT
This sequence comes from Lithobates pipiens, assembly GCF_037356315.1. Taxonomy (NCBI): domain Eukaryota; kingdom Metazoa; phylum Chordata; class Amphibia; order Anura; family Ranidae; genus Lithobates; species Lithobates pipiens. The sequence continues at coordinate 104,070,800 of NW_027507718.1, read as the reverse complement.
AATAGGAAGTCTCCAGAATTTTGATACTCACTGAGCATTTGTGGGCTAATCTAGTCCCATTGTTGTTCTGTGAACCTTTGACCAAGTGTTCTTTTCAATTGGAGGAAGTGTGGTTGGATTTTGTGTTGTGAGGCTTAAAGTTGTTTGTACTGATACAATATATGTCATGTCTAAATAAGTTGCCATCTGTGTATAGTTGTTAAAAAAAAAAAAAAAATATGAACAATCTAAACAGCAATTTTTTTTGTTTGCGGTTAGATATGCAATTTTTAATTTGTAGTTATGCCCATATTGGAATATTTTTAATAGGTTCTACAGTGGATATAAAAAGTCTACTCACCCCTGTTAAAATGCAACCTATAAACTGTACAACTCAGTTGAGCAAACTAAAATCTTTTAGATGGAGGCAAGTAAAAATTAGCTAAAATAATATGGTTACCCAAGTGTGCACACCCTTAAACTAATACTTTTTTGAAGCCCCTTTTGATTTTATTACAGCGTTTAGTCTTTTTGGTTATGAGTCCATCAGCATGGCACATCTTGACTTGGCAATATTTTCCCACTCTTCTTTACAAAAACACTCCAAATCTGTCATTGTGAGGCAATCTCCTGTGCACAGCCCTCTTCAGATCACCCGCAGTTTTATTAATTGGATTCAGGTCTGGGTTCTGGCTGGTCCATTCCAAAACTTTAATCTTCTTCTGGTGAAGCCATTCCTTTGTTGATTTGAATGTGGGCTTTGGGTCGTTGTCATGCTGAAAGATGAAGTTCCTCTTCATATTCAGATTTCTAGCAGAAGCCTGAAGGTTTTGTGACAATATTGACTGGTATTTGAAACCGTTCATGCTTGGTGTTATATTTAAAATTAGGAAGGCCTATTCATCCAGTCTGTTTTTGGTTTCATAAGATATATATCCATTCTCCCGGTATATGCGATCAGCCCCTATCCTGTCCAACTTTAGGAGATCCTTGAAAACTCACTTATTCAGGGAAGCATATCCCACACTCATCTAAAAACCCCATCAAATGATTCCCCACATCTATTACCTTTTGTACCACCACCCCCTCCCTTTAGAATGTAAGCTCTATGAGCAGGGCCCTCCTGTCCTTTGTATTGAACTGTACTGTAATTGTGCTGTCCTCCTCTACATTGTAAAGCTCTGCGTAAGCTGTTGGCGCTATATAAATCGTTAATAATAATAGTAAAATGGGTAAGGCCTATTCCTGGTTTGGAGAATATCCATAGAAATGTAGACATCAAGGACTGATGAGAAGAAAAAAAGGCAAAAGTAAAGCAAGTGGGATTGTTTGGACAACATCAAAGTATTTGTGACAGATATTTATCCAGAGGGGTGCCATACATCCACCCCAGTGGGTTGGTCTTGCCACTTTACCCCATAGCCAAGGCATATGAAGAATACGATTGTTGTCACATGTACCACACAGCCAGTACTTGCCAGATATTGCTGCAGCTTCTTTAATGTTGCTGTAGGCATCTTGGCCTCCCTGACCAATTTTCTTGTTTTCTTTTCATCAATTTTGGAGGAACATCCAGTTCTTGGTAATGTTGCTGTTGTGCCAAATTTTCTCCATTTGATGACGACTGTCTTCACTGTGTTCCATGGTATATCTAATGCCTTGAAATTCTTTTGTACCCTTCTCCTGCAGAGATCCACAGTTTAGGTGGGAGAATTTGTTCACACGACAACTATTAGTCTTGCACTCCACAAATCAGGCCTTAATAGAAGAGCGGCAAAAAGAAAGCCATTGTTAAAAGAAATCTATAAGAAGCCCCATTTGCTAGAAGCCATCTGGGAGATACGGCAAACATTTGGAAGAAGGTGCTCTGGTCAGATGAGACCAAAATTGTACTTTTTGGCCTAAAAGCAAAACACTGTGTGTGGCAAAAAACTTACACTGCACATCACCCCGAACATACCATCCCTGCCTTGAAACATGGTGGTGACTGCATCATGTTGTGGGGATGCTTTTCTTCAGCAGGGACAGGGAAGCTGGTCAGAGTTGATGGGAAGATAGATGGAGCCAGATACAGGGCAATCTTAGAAGAAAATCTGTTAGCCCTTGTACACACAGAGATTCCGACAACCAAATCCGTCTGAGTAATTCCGGAAGAGGTCCGGAAGTGATGTTGCATACACACGGTCGGACTAAGTTGTCGGAAAATCCGATTGTACATAACGTGATGGCGTTATTTCGTTACGACGGGACTACGTTCAGGCTAGTAGCCAATAGCTTTGGTCTAGGAATTTGATCTGAGCATGCGTGGCACTTTGTCCGTCAGAGTAGGCTACACATGATCGGAGTATGTCCGATCGGAGCATTTTGTCGGAAAACTTTACCGGCGGGTTGGAAAAGTTGGTCCATCGAATATTCCGACGGAAACAGTCCGCTGCAGACCACACACAGTCGGAATATCCGACAAAACGGTCCGATAGGACACATTCCGTCTGAATCTCCGACCGTGTGGGCTTAGAGTCTGCAAAAGACTTGAGACTGGGGCAGAGGTTCACCTTCCAGCAGGACAATGACCCTAAACATACAGCCAGCACTACAATGGAATGGTTTAGATCAAAGCATATTCATGTGTTAGCCCTTGTACACACGGTCGGAGATTCCAAGGGAGATGTACAAGGGCTTAGAATGGCCCAGTCAAAGTCCAGACATAAATCTGGTCTCAATATGAAAATCTATGGCAAGACTTGAAAATTGCTGTTGCTCTCTATCCAATCTGAGCTTGAGCTATTTTGCAAAGCAGAATGGGCAAAAATGTCACTCTCTCTAGATGTGCAAAGCTGGTAGAGACATACCCAAAAAGACTTGTACCTTTAATTGCAGCGAAAGGTAGTTCCACAAAGTATTGACACGGGGGCTGAATACAAATGCACGCCACACTTTTCACATTTATTTGTAAAAAAAATGTTGAAAACCATTTATCATTTTCCTTCCACTTCAAAATTATGTTGGTTGTCACATTCCAATAAAATCCTTTTTTTTTTTTTTTTGGTTTAACATGGTGAAATGTGGAAAATGTCAAGGGGTCTGAATACTTTTTTAAGGCATTGGGCATTGTACCTGACTCTAGGAGTTTGAGTTTATTGCAGGGGTGTGCTAAATCTTTGCTGGCTGACAGATCTAGAGATGGTTTATGGCTAGACTGCAGATTTAAAATTTTGGTTACAAAATTGCCAATTGTAGTCTGCTCCTTTTTTAAGCTTAGAACTTCATGCTAATAATTTGCTCCTAATTTTGCATTTACGAGCTTCCCCTAAACTTAAGGGGGTTGTAAACCCTCATGGTTTTTCACCTTAATGCACGAGCTTGCATGCAGAAGCAAACTCATACGTGATTAGTGCCCGCATATGAAAACTGTGTTCAAACCACACATGTGAGGTATTGCTGTGATCAGTAGAGCGGGATAATTATAGCTCTAGACCTCCTCTGTAACTCAAAGCATGCAACCTGTAGAATTTTTTTAAAGTTGCCTATGGAGATTTTTTAAGGGTAAAGGGGGTATCAAAAATTGGGCTAACTTTACTGTTGTCTTATTTTTTTAATTAAAAAAAAGTGTACTTGTAAGACCGCTGCGCAAAAAGGGTGTGACCAAGTATTGCAACGACCGCCATTTTATTCTCTAGGGTGTTAGGAAAAAATGTATTATGTTTGGGGGTTCTAAGTAATTTTCTAGCAAAAAATCATGTTTTTAACTTGTAAACAACAAATCTCAGAAAGAGGCTCGATCCTTAAGTGGTTAAAATACCTGACTGTGCCCAAGCTGCTTAGAAGCCACTGCAAATGAAATGCACTCCATGTGCTCACTGTACTTTATAGGGAATACAGAGGTATTTGTTGGTGCTATTAAGCATTTACATCATAATACAATAAAGAATTTTTTTATATGAGTATTGGTTTTACAGATTTTGGTATTCATTTTGTGATTTTCCCTTTCAGTTATTTCAGCAAATCCATGTTCATTGTCTTCTTTTGCAGATAACTTTTATAACATTGCTCTATTATCCTTTTTTTTTCTTTTTTTTAAGTAGCATTACATTTTATATGTTTTTAAGATGGCTTTAGTGCCCGTTCAGACAGGGGCGACACGACTTGCAGCGCGACTCAGACACGACCTGCACATGACTTCAGCAGCGACTTGCAAAACCACTACTGTATAGAAGTCAATGCAAGTCGCCTGATGTCGCCCCAAAAATAGTACAGGAACCTTTTTCTAAGTCGGAGCGACTTGAGTCACTCCTATTAGAACAATTCCATAGCACAGAACAGAGCGCGACTTGTCAGGCGACTAAGCCGCCTGACAAGTCGCGGTAGTGTGAACGGGCACTTAGATCTGTGTTTTTAAAAATGATACAATGTTTGATAATATCCTTTCTGGTAACCACACCCATAAATTTACAACACTGTCATAACTAGTTCCTCCATTCTTTAATTTGGCTGCACCTAACTAGACAAATAAGAAAGCTCTGGGAGACACAGAAGGCAATGAGTGACACTGGCAGTAACCATTAGTTAGAGGATCTTTAGGCTGTATGAAAATAATTCAAAGTCAGCAGCTATAAATACTGTAGCTGCTGACTTTTAATAAAAGGATACTTACTGTTCAAGGATCCAATACCGCCCTCAACGGGCCGGTTCTGCACCAGTCTTCGGTTCCCCACATTAGCATGTGTACTAAGGAAAGCCGGCTGTGACTCCATGCGGCTTCATAGCTGGCTTTGTGAATGGTCCTGCAGTCTTCTGGGACCTGTGATGGGTCCCAGAAGGCTGCGACCAAAAATGTGGAGGACCGAACTTCCACTTGGATCGCCTAGGCGTCTAGGAAGTGGGAGTGGGTACCTGTCAACCAGGTACCTGCTTCCCAAAAAAGCCACTGCTTTTATAAGTATAATGGGGGTGGAGCTGCACCCAGTAGGTTTTTTATTTAATGTATAGAATGCATTAAGGTAAGAATCCTTGAGCCTTTAGGGATACATATTTTAATGTAAATCATTTATTTAAATGTCTGTTTTAAATTAATTTTTTCATGTATGTATTTTTTTTTATTTTTGTTTAGGTGAAATTGGGCCGAATTAAGATATCCAGTTCTGCCGCCAGCCAAAAGAGTATTGTTTACTGCTATAACTGTGGCAGGAGAGGTCATTGTGGCTATGTGAGTGTCTCTCAGTATTTCTAATTTTTAACATTTTACAAAATGTAATGTAGACATACTCAACTAAAAAGTGCTGAAAAAGCCTAAAGTGATGGCAGATTTATTTACGTGTATGTAAAAGGCAGATTTTTTTTTTTCCCCCCTGTTTTGTGGGTGGGGAAGAGTAAACTTCTATCAAGTTTTTATCACTGTCTATGTCCTCATTGGAGAGATTCTGAGCAGTTCTGCCAAGTAGAGTGGGCAAATATTACAAAGTTAGTAGAGACATACCCCAACAGATTAAAGGCTGTAATTAAAGCAAAAGGCGGTTCAACAAAATACTGACGAGGGTGATCCTTTTTCCAACTTTGTTTTTGATTATTTTATTTTTGACATGTTGGTGTTGTATCTTTCACTTGGATGTTATACATTGCACTGGGTAAATACAGCTGGATAAAACAAAAACGGTGTCTGTCTTCATTACATGCTGCAAAGAAACAAAATTAGATTTTAAAGGGTGGTGATTAGTTCTATACCCACTGTATATTTGAAAATTCATCAATTATGATGTACTGATGGCCTATCATTTCTTGAGGCCCTAAAATGCAGGACAGTACAAATTCCCACAAAAATGACCCATTTTTTAGGTAGACAGTCCAGGGTATTTAGTAAGTTTTCTTAACCGCTTAACCACTTAAGCCCCGAACCAATTTGCAGCCAAAGGACCAGGCCCCTTTTTGCAATTCGGCACTGCGTAGCTTTAACTGGCAATTGCGCGGCCGTGCGACGTGGCTCCCAAACAAAATTTGCATCCTTTTTTTTCCCACAAATAGAGCTTTCTTTTGGTGGTATATGATCACCTCTGCGGTTTTTATTTTTTTGCGCTATAAACAAAAATAGAGACAATTTTGAGAAAAATTCTATATTTTTTTAATTTTTGCTATAATATCCCCAAAAATTATATTATAAAAACATTTTTTTCCTCAGTCTAGGCCGATACGTATTTTTCTACATATGTATGTTGTGTTTTTTTTTTTTTTATTGTAGGGGACGTGGCCTGGCATGTGACGTCACTGATCGTCTTTCCCTATAAAAGGGAACAGACGATCGGTGACAGCCACACTAGGAAGCACGAGGAGAGTTTTGTTTACACAGACCTCTCCTCATTCTTCAACTCTGTGACCCGATCGCGGAACACCAGAGGCGATCATGTCCCCTGGTCCCACGGCCACGGTCACGGAGCTCAGGACTGGGTCGGGAGCATGCCGGCGGCTCGCTCCCAGCCCATGGCTGGACACTTAAAGAGCCACATACAGGTATGTGATTTTGCCCATCCATGCCATTCTGCCGACGTATATCGGCGTGAGGCTGTCCTTAAGTGGTTAAGGACCGCCTCCTGCACATTTACGTTGGCAGAATGGCACAGCTGGGCACATCAACGTACAGGTACGCTGCTCTTTAAGTGCCCAGCCGTGGGTCGCACGCGCCCCAGTCCTGAGCTCCGTTGCCGCGGGACCCACAGACCCCAATCGCTACTGGTGTCACGCGATCGGGTCACAGAGCTGAAGAATGGGGTCAAAAATGTCCGATGTGTCTGCCATAATGTAGCAGTCACAATAAAAATCTGATCGCTGCCATTACTAGTAAAAAAAAAAAAAAAAAATTATAAAAATGCTATAAAACTATCCCCTATTTTGTAAACGCTATAACTTTTGCGCAAACCAATCAATCGCTAATTGCGATTTATTTATTTATTTTTCCCAAAAATATGTAGAAGAATACTGATCGGCCTAAACTGAGGAATATGTATTTTGGGGGATATTTATTATAGCAAAAAGTAAAAAATATTGCATTTTTTTTCAAAATTGTCGCTATATTTTTGTTTATAGCGCAAAAAATAAAAGCCGCAGAGGTGATCAAATACCACCAAAAAGCTCTATTTGTGGGGAAAAAAAGCACGCCAATTTTGTTTGGGAGCCACGTTGCATGACCACGCAATTGTCAGTTAAAGCGACGCAGTGCTGAATCGCAAAAAGGGGCCTGGTCCTTTGGCTGCAAATTGGTCCGGGGCTTAAGTGTTTAAGTTGTAATGTTTTATCACAATTTTTTTTTTTTTTTACATACTGTCACAAATGCATGTGAGCGTGCTGCTGCATGCCCCAGGGGGCACACCGGTGTACATTTTCAGCTACCACCCTATCGCAGTAAAAGTACTGTGGGAGTGTGACAAGTGGTTAAAGTTTACATATAGCCCAAACTTTTTTTTATATATATTTTGGATGGAGTAGGGAAAAAAATATCCTCAGCTCAGAAAACTATAACATGTAGGATTTCCTATAACTTTCTCTGAGCGACAGTGATCACCAGGACAAATAGGGGTGACTTTTCCCAGTGGTGACGCAGACAGCCATGAAAACCTAACTGGGGTTTTAACCCTTCCTTACTGTAGCCAAAACTACAGAAAGTTACAAATACTTGTAATGCTTTGTTTTCAGAATCACATCATGCACAGTTCAGGGGGGTTGAAAATCACACCTTATGTATTGAGGGCAATATTCCGTTCACGAAAGTTGAAGTTCAATTTTTATGTAACTGTATTCATTTTCTATATTAAATAGCAAGTTATATCTATAAACTTTACAGGAATGCAGAGAAAGGCGTATGTACAGCTCAGTTCACCCAAGTTGTGAGCTTATATTCACCTATGATGAGGACTATGACATCCGAAAAAGAAACGAGCGAGCAAGGCGCAAATGTGAAGGTACTCTGCATTTCTGCATATTTCAGATTTAAAAGGAATACATATTGTTTTTTTCAGTAGTTAAAATTTAATGAAAATTCTGTAAAATAAATTTCTCATATAAAGCTTTGCAGCTGCTTTCGAAGGCTGGCTCCCTGGTATTGTTCTTTTGTGTCCTCTTTTTACTTTGATGCTGTGTGATTACACCTGATTATAGAAAACAAAAGCTATAAAGGGCCATTGACAGGTCTTTGCTGGTCACAACAGTACCCACTTGTGACATAAACCTCTGTTATAAGTCCTCCTGAATGTTGCTTAAACAGTCAGGCTGCAGCCATGAAGCAAGGATGCAAAATCAGAGTGAAATTATACCTTTTATGTACTGTGAATACGTTTATTTTTAGGTACTAAAGCGGAGTTCCATTCGTTTTTCAGTTTATTAAAAGTCAGCAGCTACAAAAAGTGTAGCTGCTGACTTTTAACAAACACACTCACCTGTCCCACGGTCCAGAGATGCGGCCAGTCGAAGCCTCAGATCTCCCCCCCCCCCCCCCCTCGTCTGTGCCAGCATCACTAGTGTGGGCCGCAAGTTGTCACAGCCAGGTGCGCACTGTGCTGTCCTGAATGGCCGCGCAGTCTTCTGAGACCTGTGACATATCCCACAAGATTGCAGGGAGGGAGGAGGAGAGGAGGAGGAGTCGCCTAAGCGGTATGGGTGGAAGTGGGAGCTGTGTACATGTAAAAACTAGGTACTCCCCCAAAAAAGAAATGACATGCTTTAAATTGTATGTTCTTTCTAAAGCAGAGTTCTGAATAGAATTGTATATTTTCATTATTTAGTGCCACCTGGTGAAATCGCTTTTGTAATGCATGCCTTTATTAGTGGACAAGCCCTAGGGCCATTTCAGAAAGGTGACTTACGCTGGCCATACATGGATCAAAGTTCAACAAGTTCAGCAGGGACAGGCCAAATTTAAGTCCATGTATGGGCACTATGATTGTACAAAAGACACTCTGCCGATCGACTTCTATACTAGCGCCCTGTCAGATTGTCCCTGCTCAATCAGCACTGCGGACTATAGTCTGCAATGCTGATCTGTGTATTCTGACGGTGAGGAAGTCTCCCCAATGTCAGAATACATTAGCTCAGCATGGAGGATTTCCCTATCCACCTTGAATGTGTGGATGGGGGAATTGGCTCTGTTTTTATATTTTTTTTGGTTCTACCCGCTGGTTCAAAGAAAAGAAAAAAAAACGGACTAATGTATGGGCTGCCATATTTGCAGAGTATTTTAAGTGATTTCTTGCTAGGGAAATCATAGCCAACTCACACATTTCACTGCGATTTTTAGCTCAGCGATTGAGTCTGTGCAGTGTTTCATGTCAGTGACAAACTCTGCTTTCACTTATATGGCTTGGCTACAAATAGCTGAAGCAGAGCGATTTGTACCAGCAAACACTAATGTAATGATGTAAACAAACAATATATGAACGTGAAGCGCTACCTTCACGCTAATGTGTTTTTTTTTTTGAGTTTGTGTGGGAATACTAATTGTGTTAAGCAGCTACCACCTGTTTTAAGCACTTTATTACTTATCTTTAGTCACTTATAGTAGCAAAGAAGTTTCCTATATTTTTTTAGTGTAATGATGTAGCATGAGTTTGACCTGTAGCTGTGAAAAATCTTCTTTTAGTAACATATTTCCAGCAACTATAGCAATTACGCTACTAGCTACAAATCGCAGTTAAAGTATTTGTGAACCACTACTTTGTAAAATAACCCATTCAGCTTTAAATAGAAATGAAAGACAAAATATTTGTGTATATACATAAAAAAATTATAAATACTTTATACGATATATTAGTGGGCTTTGGCTTCCCACAGCCAGGATGGGAATGCCCCCGGGGTGTGGGAACTGCTAAGTGTTTTAAAATAACATAAAAAAATACATTTTAAATAATAATGCCACTTGATATAGGATAAGGTGGAAGCAACATGGGGTGGGAGGGTGTAAAAGGAAAAAAATGAAACGCTGGGACTCCGCTTTAAGTGATCACATAACCTCTGTTCCCAACTTCATAAGTGGCATAGAGAGGTGGGGTGGAGAGGCAGCAGTACACTGATCTTCCCAATGAATGGTGTTCAGGGGGCCATCTCAGTCTAACTGTTCAGGTGGCTGTCTAATTGTGACCATTGGAGGACAGGCAGGCTGTTTTCCTAGCACAGCCAATAAACTGACCATGCTGAGCTGGATGAGCTTTTATACCTAGTGTGGTCAGTTTGAAATTGGAAAGCAGAGGGTCTGGCAGGATTACTGGTTATTTCACACAAAGGATGAAATACAAAGAGAACAGGATATTTTGTAACTCAAATACATACATAAACAGACATATCAGGAATATGAAATGTTGGGCTAACATTCTTTAATTACTTGGAATATCTATTTGTAGTGGCAAGGAACCACTCCTACAAAATCACTCATCTGACCTGACCCTTTGAGAGTGTCTCTCTAAAAATGAAACGCCCTTTACCAGGGGGATGCAGAAATGTCAGTGTAGACTTTTGGGAAAAGCAGTGATCCAATCGCACAAGCAATAACGAGAATTCTGAAGGATTCTGTAAACCATTGTTGAATAGGAAGTAATTTAAATGTCTGCAATATAAATGGAAAAGCATTTTTTATTATTTACAAACATGGGTTGTGTTGCAAGTCTTTGCCATCTTGAAGTTTTCTATTAAAGCTGAACTCCAGGGAAATGAAATTAAAAAAAAACTACCCTTGCAATGGGGCTGCCCTTGCATAGCAAGGATTAAATACTTGTTTGTCTAGGGTAGCTTAAAAAAAAAAATTTTACTTTCCCCCGTAACCCTCAGTCCAGCATGGTCCTCCTCTCCATATAACGGGTCCCCAAAGCTGCTACTTTTCAGTGCCCCATCCATAGGTCATTCTATGATGTTATCACATACATTTCAGGACCAGCAGTCCTGCATTGTAACTGAAAATGCCAAGGGTCCACTCACAACCCAGAGCATCCAAAGGAAGAAAAAAACGCCATCTGCTGGGGGAGTGAGGGCATAAGGTAAATACAACAGTTTTTTTAATACACCCTAGACAAAAACAAGCATTTAATCCATGTGGCTCAGCAGGAGCCCAACTGCAAGGGCCATTTTGTAAGTTTGGCTTTATTACAAATCTGGTACAATGGGCTGACATACCTGTAACCCAGTTCAAAATGTTTGCATTGTTGACCTGGTACCAGGATTTGTCAAGCCCCAGTAACCGAATGCACTGAAACTTTTTTCATGTTATTTGCTTGGCTTTTGATCAAATTTCAACTTTTGAAATTCCTATCCTATCCTATTGCTATCACTTTCTAAATAAGTATGGATAAATCCAGGGCTCCCAAATTTCTTGCCTCTGGTAAAGTTGATGCAATTTACCTGAAGACAAAATGCAACAATAAACAGTGTATTTTGTAAAAAGATGAAGGTTGAAATGGGGCAGCTGCCGTTCTCGTGTTTTTAAAATGTGCTACTTTCTGGCCTGTCATCCCGATTCCTAACTCGTTAAAGCCTATATCCTGGGGCAAACAAAAAAACTCCTTGCAAAAGTTAATGCCCATTTATGTCGGGGGAAGGAAAAACGTGTACTTGCCTAATCCCCAGTTCTGTGGATGGTTCCTTGGTGCTGTCATGTACAATATAGGGTTATTGGCCCTGCATTGTACTTGGAGACTGCAACAGTGTGAGGAAGCAGCTGCAGGACCTGGTCCTTCAGGGGGGATGGATTAGGGGGACAGGGTAAGTAGAAGTCCCATTTCCTAGTCCCCTAGACATAAGCATTTAACCCTTGCAGGGCAGGGGGTGCCTCACTGCAAGAGGGTTTTTCCCCAGAATTCACTTTTATTGTGAACCTGTGCTTTGCCTATGTTGCGGAAAAGCAGGTTCAGGGTAACGGCAGCTCCATCAGTTGCATATATTCTCTTCCCTATACCAGCTATTACTCCCAGGTATGGGAAACAAGTGACTCACTTCTGTTCCTCTCACATGCAAATTACCCGCTGTATGGTTTCGTGGAGGCAGAGAGATATCGCAACTCAGAGCTAAGACAGGGCAGGGCTTCCTGACTTTGTTGCTAATGACCAAATTAAATAGCTGGGTAGCAAAAGGGAGACAGGAGCACAGGTTCACTTTAATAAGTCACTAACCAGGATCAAGTAGACAGGTGAGGAGTTCAGACTTGACTGTTGGCCTGTGTTTCTAGGTCTCCACTAAACCGCAAATCCAGGATCAGGATGACTGCCCCAGAGTTTGCTTATTTACATATCTCAGATTATGGTATATTACCGAGAAAGCGTAACCCAGCAAGTAGCCTTTTACTATAGAGATCTGTCTGCAGCACACAGTTGGGCCCTCAGACATTATAATGAATATGTCTCTATACTCTAGCTAATGCAAATAAGAACAGAGGAAAATGCATTATAATTATAGGGTCAGTGTAGTGGCACTCAGTAAAGTTCTTTATTTTTTGTCTATGTGCAGTGTATTAATGTGCTTCACTCCTAATTCAAAAAAAGAGCCTCTTCAGGTGGCACATAAGTACACAGGGTAACATCTTCTCATAAAGAAGCTATTAACAGGTATAATAGGTGGTTATGGGACACATTGATCAAGCATAAATACTTAATCGCATAATACAGCACATAGAAGTTGATACATTGACCATGGCTTATATGTTGCTACCTTCAGATGCTTAGACACTGGAAAAGCTTTGCTGGGAACTACCTCCCCACTGTACCCATACGACCCCACCTATTGTACCCATTTGACCACACCCACTCCGTTAGACTCCTGCTTTTTTGCTACCATCCTTAGGTGCTGGAGAAGTGTTTTTTTTTTTTCTATTCTTCATCAGCTTTCCTCCTTTTATTCAACCAGCACTTCTATCAAGATCCAAATGTTTATTAAGTCATGGCTCATTGGCAGTTTCCAGATCAGTTACCTGCAATGTGCATCTTGGGAAACATACCCACACCCCGCAACAGTGGGGCCAGCCTATAATGTTTGCTTCAGGCACTGGATAATTCATTCTGTGCTTACTTTGGTACGTGGTGCATTGACACTGTTAGCCTCAGGGTTGCTTTACTAATAAAAAGGTACAGGACTGTGTGGTCCATTCCTATGGTACCCAGACCCTGAAGCCCCCTTTCAGGATATGTCTGCATTGACAGATGGAGCCTGGACCCTTGATGGGACCAGCAACACTGACAAGGTAAGGCAGGGTTTCCCTATACCTTTTAAATATTGGTTCTTGGTTATACAGTACATGACTAGTTAGAATATTATTTGGATATACAGTAGATAATACACTATATCCTCATTCTACAAGACATACCACAGTGCTAAGCACACAAGCAGTCTGGAAGGCACAGGTTATGGGGTAATCTATACTCTGTTTTCCCTTTTTTATTGTCTCGCTTAGGCTGCTTTCACACTAAAAATAGCGCCTGTGTAACGCCTGAAAAAAACCGGCCCCTTTAACTCCAGTGTGAAAGCCGGAGGGCTTTCACACTGGAGCGATGCGCTGGCAGGACGGTGAAAAAAGTCCTGCTTGCCGCATCTTTGCAGCGGTGAAGGAGCGGTGTATTCACCGCTCCTATACCGCTCCTACCCATTGAAATCAATGGGACACCGCAGCAATACCGCCGGCAAAGCGCCGCTACAGCGGCGCTTTGCGGGCGGGTTTAACCCCTTTTCAGCCGCTAGCGGGGGTTAAAACCACCCCGCTAGCGCCCGCACACCGCCGCTAAAACGACGGTAAAGCGCCGCTAAAAATAGCGGCACTTTACCGCCGACGCCGCTCCCGCTGCAGTGTGAAAGCAGCCTTACTCAGTCTTATAGGTAATATTATAATAACCATTACCTATTTAAAATTGCCAGTCTTTTCTTCCACTTAATGACCAGAAGTAACTCCATTTAGTGCTGTAGTGCTCAAATAACTCCAGACTGCACACTTCCTTCCATTTCTGCTTACAACGCAAGCTGATTGTTTGTCTCACCTGTTGCCTGGTTCACAGCCACACTGACCCAGTTTGCTCCTGGGTCTTTGCAATTCCTTAATACTGGACATGCTAAACCCACTCAGTTTGCCTCCATTTCGTAAGCACAGGGGAAGAGCCTTTCTTAGCCATGGTGGATAACAGGCACTCAGAAGATAGAGCACATGGGACCAACTACAGAGATTTCTCCAAGTACCCCTTAGGTTGATAGCAGTTCTGGAGCAAGGTTTAACACTGACATCGCTTCAGATGTATAAATTGGGCTCCTTGACAGAAGCACAACATGTGGCCTGTTTGACTAAAGCAGAATATATCCAATTTATCCAAAATTCTATCGCCACTTCTGGGATCGGCAGGTAATAACACACATCAACACTCTTCTGTCTCTCCACCTCGATTATCTTCAGATGTTACAACCTAAAATGCTTAGTTCACTTTCCTTTGCAGAATGTAAGGGGGACTCTAACTGTGGACTCATTAATTAAAACAATGCATTTTAGTTGCTGGATGGATACACCTAGTGTTGTTTATGCCCCACATATTATTCCGAGCATGGAAAAGAAGGCAGTTCCAAGAAAGCCTTTACATACTCTTGATCAAGCTGAGTGGGCCTTCTATAATTATTGGCGCAACTCAAAGAAGTCATTCCTCCCGTGTGATCATTTTGATGCCATGTACACCATGGAAGGGGTGTTTAAAGGCGTTATAAACCCTTGTGATTTTTCACTTTGATGTATTCTATACGTTAAGGTGAAAAACCTTCTATAGTGCAGCACCCCTCCCATTCCACCAACCACAATCCCCCCCCCCCCCCCCCATTTACTCACCTGAGCCCGGTCTTTCCAGCGCAGAGAACGTGCACATCAGCTACAGCCAGTGTCTGGGGTCCTGATTGGATAGATTGATAGCAGCGCAGCCATTGGCTCCCGCTGCTGTCAGTCAAATAGTCAAATTCAATGATGCGGGGCAGAGTCCTGCTGTCTGTGTCAATAGATGCTTCTCCAGTGGGGCACTAGAGAAGAGGAGGAGTCAGGAGCACCGCTGAGGGACCCCAGAAAAGGAGGTAAGTATGACATGTTTGTTATTTAAAAAACAAAAACAAAGGTTTAGCTCTCCTTTAAGAAGAGATAGACTGCTCCCACTGTGGACCTCTCTACCTGTTTCCATTGATGGTATTCCCTCCTTTAAGGATTCACTTGATAGGCCTCCCTCTGGAGACTTTTTTTGAATCCCCTTTGCCTTATCAGATCCAGCATTGCAACCAGCTATTGCTGAGACTATGGCAAACTGGACAAGAGAAATCACTAGCAAACTTCCTCCTACTATCTGTGCATATGCATAAAATCTTATGACTAAAAGCCTGGTGGGCAGAACGTCCTTGTGAAATGTGCCAATTGTGCTTGCCTTTCAAAAGTGAACTTTTCTCTGGAAGTTTCCTTAAGGAATACATTGAGGCTGCTTCTGGCGGAAGGATGTTCCTTCTCCACTATACTCAATCTTGCCTACCTATTCTATGGGCCTCCTTCACCATGCAGATATGACCTGTTCATCTCCTCAGGGAGTCATCATTTACTGCTGCCCTCCCACTCAACAAAAGGGGAAGGTGGAAACATCTATTGCTAATTGCTCCACATTAGACAACGAGACCCTGGCCTTTTTTCTTTCACTCTTTTTTTTCTTCTAAAGGGGTGCACAAAGACTCTCTTCCTGTCCTCACTCTGTAGTCTTTCTCTGCTACACGCTACTATTTTGCAAAATCACAAGGGGGTAGTTATCTTCTTCCCTCGTGTGGAAAATTACAAGGACTTTTCAAATCCTGGACCCTTATTCACTTAACAGTGCATGTTACATCAAGCTCCCAAAGGCATTTATTCTAATTGCCTGCAGTTACCAACCTCCTGGCTGATCGCCTGTTCAATTGTCACTAAGTCTACTACAACATTGTGGCTCCTATCTGGTCTACTATAGACCTACCACTATAGCTTTCTAATGATCAGTTTTCTAATAGTAGCCACAATGTAATGGGTCTTACTCCTCATTTCTCCACAGTTCAGTGTAGTTTTTATATTGCTGAACCTATCACTAGACCCCTGAGCCTATTAAGCCCTGAGCCTTTACATCCCAGGTGCCTTGGAGACCTTTTTTCTCAGACTCCTGAGTCAATCCTCTGATTACAGGCCCAAACACTGCTTTTGTCTCTTCCTTCTGCGGTTGAAACCACACCTTTCTCCTGCACCCACCCCTGTACTTTTTAGGATCTGCTTGGGATAGCTGCATATAAACCACTGTCTAAAAATCAATTCCTGTGCTCTATACTGTGCTCTAAGATATGAAATTCAGCGGTATGTCAAAACTTCCAAAAAAATGTTTTCGGTCTTGATTAGTTGTGAACAAACACAAGTTAAATATTTCTTGTAAGTATATTCCCTCATTGCACTAAATGCAGTTTTTTTTTTATCTTTACCTAGAGCTTCAGGAATGTGGACTCCTGCCATTACAGATGATTCAACCCAAGAAAGCTGAAAGTGAGACCGCACGGCATTTGAAAAAAAAGAGAAAAAAGATGAGAAGGGAATCCAAACGTGAAAAGAACAAAGTGAACTGGCATTTGCAAGCTATGAATAAAAGTAGAAAGAAAGAAAAAAAACTTGTCAAGCAAGAAGCAGACGATTTTCCTAGAGGGAAGCCTGAGGAGAACCCCAGTAAGGCTACAAGAAAACGCAACAAGAATAAATGTGAACATTTGTTGTTCAAATATGGGAAGGACAAAAAAGATTTCGATGGGCAGTCAATGAAACGCAAGAGGAGATCCAGAAGCAAGAAAGGAAAAAGCGACACTGATGATTTACTTACAATTAAACAAAGGAAAAAGAAATCCAAAAAATGACTAGATGCAGAGTACTGCAAATAAATACTAATTTATAATACAGAAATGTGTGTGCCAAAAAAAGCAAATCACACACAGAAAAAAGTAATTACCATGACAAAAACCATTCAGTTGTGACCTGAAAATTAAGTGATACCTGTATTTTTGCAAGACCTCAAAATAAAAAAAAACATCTTATTGGAGCTTGATTGTGAAAGATGAATTCTGATTGGTTGCAATGATGTGTTGAACTTTAAATCATTCCATTTTCTGTCTCATTTAAGCCAGTTAAGGACTCTGAGCTGCCACTATGCTCTTTTTTTAATGGACATATACTAGAATAGGTGGATTTCCTATTTTCTTTTTAATGGATACATTGTCTATTTCATGGTATTTTAATATATAACAAAAAATATGCATCCCTCCTTAAAAAAAAAAAAAAAAGGTCCATAGGCACTCTGTTATATAACATAAGCAACAAAATAAACAACTGAGGGGGAAAAAGTATTTGATTCCCTGCTGATTTTGTACATTTGCCCACTAACAAAGAAATGACCAGTCTATAATTTTAATGGGAGGTTTATTTTAACAGTGAGAGACCAAATAACAAAAATATCCGAAACGCATTTCAAAAAAATTATAAATTGATTTGCATTTTAATGACTGAAATAAGTATTTGATCCCCTATCAATCAGCAAGATTTCTGTCTCCCAGGTGTCTTCTATGCAGGTAACCAGCTGAAATTAGGAGCACTCTCTTAAAAGGAGTGCTCCTAATCTCAGCTTGTTACCTGTATAGAAGACACCTGTCCACAGAAGCAGTCAATCAGATTCCATATCTCCACCATGGCCAAGACCAAAGAGCTGTTCAAGGATGTCAGGGACAAGATTGTAGACCTACACAAGGCTGGAATGTGCTTCAAGACCATCGCCAAACAGCTTGATGAGAGGGTGACAAGAGTTGGTGCAATTATTCACAAATGGAAGAAACACAAGATAACTGTCAATCTCCCTTGGTCTGGGGCTCCATGCAAGATCTCACCTCGAGTTTTAATGATCATGAGAACAGTGAGGAATCAGCCCAGAACTACATGGGAAAATCTTGTCAGTGATCTCAAGGGACCTGGGACCATAGTCAAAAAGAAAACATTTGGTAACACACTACGCTGTAAAGGACTGAAATCCCGATATGCCTGCAAGGTCCCCCTGCTCAAGAAAGCACATGTACAGGCCCATCTGAAGTTTGCTAATGAACATCTGAATAATTCAGAGGAGAACTGGGTGAAAGTGTTGTGGTCAGTGTTGAGACCAAATAGAGCTCTTTGGCATCAACTCAACTCACCGTGTTTGGAGATGGAGGAATGCGGCCTATAATCCCAAGAACACCACCCCCACGTCAAACACGGAGGTGGAAACATTATGCTTTTGGGGTGTTTTTTTGCTAAGGGGACAGAACAAGGTCACCGCATCAAAGGGACGATGGACGGGGCCATGTACTGTCAAATCTTGGGTGAGAACATCCTTCCCTTAGCCAGGGCATTGAAATTGGGTCATGGATGGGTATTCCAGCATGACAATGACCCAAAACACACGGCCAAGGCAACAAAGGAGTGGCTCAAGAAGAAGCCAGTCCTGTAGTGGCCTAGCCGGTCTTCAGACCTTGATCCTATAGAAAATATGTGGAGGGAGCTGAAGGTTCGAGTTACCAAACGTCAGCCTCGAAAACGTAATGATTTGGAGAAGATCTGCAAAGATGAGTGGGACCCTCCTGAGATGTGTGCACAAACCTGGTGGCCAACTACAAGAAACGTCTGACCTCTGTGATTGCCAACAAAAGTTTTTCCACCAAGTACTAACCCGTTTTGCGAAGGGGTCAAATATTTATTTCACTCATTAAAAAGCAAATCCGTTTAGAACTTTTTTGAAATGCGTCTTTCTGGATATTTTTTGTTGTTCTGTCTCTCACTGTTAAAATTATAAACCGATCATTTCTTTGTCAGTGGGCAAACGTACAAAATCGGCAGGGGATAAAATACTTTTTTCCCCCACTGTATACTTTCATGTTATACGCTGAAAAATTAAATCAATATTTCTCCACAAACTCCTGGTGTTACAAAAGATGTAAATTAAACCAATATTACCTCAATCAAATTCTCTTCCTTTGTGTAGTATAATACAGCAAAATAAAATGCAAATGTATACATAAACCAACATAATAGAGTAAAAAGGTGGTACAATGATATGTTTGGCAATTTGTGCTAGATTTAAATAGTAAATGCAATATAAGTTAACCACTTAAGCCCCAGAAGGATTTGCCCCCTTAACCACTTACAGACCGGACCATTTTGCTGGTCAAAGACCAGACTACTTTTTGCGATTCAGCACTGCGTCGCTTTAACTGACAATTGTGCGGTCGTGCGACATGGCTCCCAAACAAAATTGACATCTTTTTTTTCCCACAAATAGAGCTTTCTTTTGGTAGTATTTGATCACCCCTGCGGTTTTTACTTTTTGCGCTATAAACAAAAATAGAGCGACAATTTTGAAAAAAACGCATTATTTTTTACTTGTTATAATAAATATCCCCCAAAAATATATATAAAAAAAAAACATTTTTTTCCCGATTGATTGGTTTGCGCAAAAGTTATAGCATTTACAAAATAGGCATAGTATTATGGCATTTTTATTAATAGTTTTTTATTATTTATTTTTTTACTAGTAATGGCGGCAATCAGCGATTTTTATTGTGACTGCGACATTGCGGCAGACGCATCGGACATTTTCGACACATTTTTGGGACCATTGTCATTTATACAGTAATTACTGCTATATAAATGCAGTGATTCCTGTGTAAATGACACTGGCAGTGAAGGGGTTAACCAGTGGGTGGCAGTGTAGGGGTTAAGTGTTCCTAGGGGTGTGTTACTAACTGTGGGGTGGCTGGGCTTTCATTTAGTGAACACTGATCTCTGCTCCAATCAAATGGAACAGAGATCAGCATCACTAGTTGCTAGGCAGAATGGGGAAATGCTGTTTACACGGCATTTCTTCCATTCCGCCGCCCCGTGAGACGATCGCGGGTATGCCCCCGGCGATCAAGTCCGCGGGACCCGCAACCGGACTCACAGGGGTCCTGACTGGCACGCGAGCACGCCGCTGGCAGCGCGCTCGCGGTGGCAGAGCGGCCTTGAAGATTGGACGTACCTGTACGCCGAT
This sequence comes from Lithobates pipiens, assembly GCF_037356315.1. NCBI lineage: Eukaryota > Metazoa > Chordata > Amphibia > Anura > Ranidae > Lithobates > Lithobates pipiens. The sequence continues at coordinate 104,050,758 of NW_027507718.1, read as the reverse complement.
ATGCCTGCCCATGCCATTCTGCCGACGTACATCGGCGTGCGCCGGTCGGGAACCGGTTAAAGACCACACAATTTTTTGCGAAACGGCACTGCATTGCTTTAACTGGCAATTGCACTGTCGTGCAACGCTGTACCCAAAGAAAATTGGCGTTCAGTTTTTTCCCCACAAATAGAACGTTCTTTTGGTGCTATTTGATCACCTCTGTGTTGTTTTTTTTTTTATTTTTTTTTCTGCCCTATAAACAAAAAAAGACCGACAATTTAACCGCTTTATGACTGGGCTTCTTTTTTTAAATGTGGTGTTTACAAGTTAAAAACATCTTTTTTTTGCTAGAAAATTACTTAGAACCCTCAAACGTTATACATTTTCTTTTTTCTAACATCCTAGAGAATAAAATGGCAGTCATTGCAATACTTTCTGTCACACCGTATTTGCGCAGCGGTCTTACAAGCGCACTTTTTTTTTATCGCCTTTTTTTAATTAAAAAAGACAACCGTAAAGTTAGCCCAGTTTTTTTTATATTGTGAAAGATAATGTTACGCTGAGTAAATTGATACCCAACATGTCACGCGTCAAAATTGCGCCTGCTCGTGGAATGGCGACAAACTGCGATCAGGAGCTGCCGGCGGATATCGCGGCGCGCTCGCTAACGCCTGTGCAAAGACCGAAGTATACCTACGGCAGTTTGCGCAGAAGAGCCAATCTGCCGCTGTATGATGGCGGCTAATTGGCAAGCGATTAACAATTGACAACCACAAGTCCAAATATACACTCCTTATATCCGTCTCTAGTTTTTCTTTCTCACAGTAATGTTCTCTTTCGCAAAACATTCCCTTAAGCTGGCGATACATGGATTGTAATTCAATTGATTTTCAATCCATGTATGGCCACTGTGGTTGAATAGAACTCAATCTACTGATCTATTGCGTTTTCCCGCTGTCAGTGTATATGTATATATATATATATATATATATATATATATACACACACACACACACACACAAAGCAGGGAGGATTCCCCCATCCACATCACATGTGTGGATGGGGGAATCGGGTCAACCGCTGGTTGAACCAAAAAAAAAACTGAATCATATATGGTCCGCTTTAGTTTTTTATTCCACTCTACTGTAAACAGGCAAACTCTCACCTTCTGAGAGGACCTACGATATTAATGCGGACCTTGAGACAAAAATAAAACATGTTAAACTTCTAAATCAGGTGGGAATGATGGTTATGATGATTGTATGCATATAGAGCTGGTTCACACCACAAAAATGCACTCCAGATCCATACCTGATGCGTTTCTGCATGCGTGTTACGTGTTTTTGGTACGTTCCAGTGTGTTTTTGATGCGTTTCTGGACGCATTCCAGATGCTTTTTTCTTGTTCTGAGTTTTTTTCACTCTACTTGGGTCTGGTGCGCCTTTGATGCCTTCCACTTGTGCATTCTGGTGTGTTTTACTGCGTTCCAGTGCAGGAAAAATGCAGCATGTTCTACTTTTTTTCTGGAAGGAGAAAGCCCTGGAACTGACTGCACTGGTGTGAACTATGCCATTGGAAACCATATAACTTACTTTTCATGCATTTTGATGCAGGAAAAAATGCACTGAACTGCATCCGGTGTGAATTTGCCCCTAGAGATTTTTCAGATTTCCCTTTTACTAGATCAATAACACACAGGGCCATTTCACACCACATATGGTCCAGTGTGTTTTTTTTCTGCATCAAAAACACACGTCATATAGTTCACACCAGTGCAGTCAGTTCCAGGGCTTTCCAGTTGCATAAAAAAAAGTAGCATTTTCTTATCGTACATCACAGGACACAGAGCCATAGTAGTTACTATGTGGGTTTAAGGTCGCTTTCAGGTGATGGACACTGCCACACTTTAAGACAAAAAGTGCCCTCCCTATATAACCCCTCCCCCTCCTGGAAGTACCTCAGTTTTTGCCAGTGTCTAAGATGTTGGTCACGAGTAAAGATCTGTTGTGCTGAGCTCCACTGGAGCAATCCTTGCTGGGGCTAACCATGCTGACCGGATCCATTCAAAGTGTCTCTTCTGGCCAAATTGAATGGTACCCGGGCCTCGTATCCGAAGAAACAAGGTTTTGCCTGTGAATGCTTCTCTTTTTAGAGAGCTGGACCCTGGGATCAAGGACTTTTTGGTAGTAAGGCCATAAAGTTTTACTGGCGGGATGCAGTTGCAGGTCCAGGATTGTGAGTTTCCTCTAGGATCCCAAGCTCCTGAAGGTTTAAAGGAACCCACCGTGAAGGGTGAAGATTGGGTCTGTTGGTTTACCACAGAAATCCCTGCAGCGGGAAAGGTAAAAGGAGTTTTCTAAGAAGTTTTTTGAATTTTCTTGTGTCTCTTTTAAAGATCAGTAAAATGTTGTCATGCCTATGTGTCACCACTGGGGGCTGTGTTGAGCATTCACGCCGAGAGAACACGCTGTGTCAGAGAGCTGAGATGCTTCTTCCTCCAGTCATCCAGCAGGACCTCCGGTAAGCTTGAGGGGGGGGTTCTTCTCCCCGCTTATCACCCCCCTGTGCTGAAAGCCTTACCTTCTTGGGGGAAGAAGCGCTCTAAAATAGCGAGAAAAACAGAGTGAGAAAACAGAGAAACTGGTGCGATCAGCATGCCGCTCGGTGGCTTGCAGCCCCAAGCCCACATTCTAAAGGACCGTGGGCTGTCACCTTCAGTAGTGTCTACTTTGGTTAATGCTAGGAAGCCAGCCTCCAGAGTCATATACTATAGAGTCTGGAAGGCATAAGTCTCCTGGTGTGAATCCAGGGGTTGGCACCCCAGAAAATATGTCATAGGTAGGATCCTTGAATTCCTACAGATGGGATTGGAAACGAAGCTGGCCTTGAGTACTATCAAGGGCCAGGTGTTGGCCTTATCTGTATTTTTTTCAACGGCCTCTTGCTTCTCACTCTCAGGTTCGTAACTTTATTCAGGGGGTAACGTGGATTAATCCTCCAGTCAGGACACCCCTGAAACCTTGGGATTTGAATTTAGTCTTGACAGCTTTACAAAAACAGCCTTTTGAGCCTATACGGGATATTCCCTTTGTCCTCTTGATCAGAAATCATTGTTTTGGTTGCCATATCCTCTACCAGAAAAGTATCGGAGTTGGCGGCTTTCTTGTAAAGGGGCCATGTTTGATTATTCATAAGGATAAGGTGGTATTATGACCTCATCCTAAATTCCTACCAAAGGTAGTGACAGGTTTTCATTTAAACCAGGATATTGTCCTACCTTGTTTTTTTTCCAGAACCTTGGTCTATGGAAGAGAGGTCACTACATTCCCTTGATGTAGTGAGAGCAGTCAAAGTCTATTTAAAGGTGACCGCTCAGATTCGCAAAACAGATGTTTTGTTTGTATTGCCAGGCAGTCCTAAAAGAGGACAGGCAGCATCAAAATCTACTATTTTCAAATGAATTTGTCAAGTGATTGTTCAGGCTTATGGTCTAAAGAGGAAAATTCCTCCTCATATTAAAGCGCACTCCACCAGGGCTGTCAGTGCTTCTTGGGCAGTGCATCACCAGGCCTCCATGGCTCAGATATGCAAGGCCGTAACTTGGTCTTCAGTCCATACATTTACCAGATTCTATCAAATTGATGTAAAAGGTCATGAAGATATCGCCTTTGGGCACAGTGTACTGCAGGCTGCAGTATAAGTCCTCTAGTCTCTTAATACCCTACTTTTTGTTGTGTCTCCCTCACTTCAGTTTCCATTGCTATGGGACATCCCACATAGTAACTACTGTGGCTCTGTGTCCCGTGATGTGCGATAAGAAAATAGGATTTTTATAACAGCTCACCTGTAAAATCCCTTTCTTTGAAGTACATCACGGGACACAAAGGTTCCTCCCTTCTTTGGTATACACATTTATTGCTTGGCTACAAAACTGGGGTACTCCTAGTAGTGGGAGGGGTTATATAGGGAAGGCGCTTTTTGTCTTGGGGCGTGCCAGTGTCCATCACCTGAAGGTGGCCTATAACCCACATAGTAACTACTATGGCGCTGTGTTCCGTGATGTACTTCTAAGAAAAGGATTTTACAGGTAAGCTGTTATAAAAATCCTATTTCTTTTCTTACATTAGGGCACACAGAGCCATAGTAATTACTATGTGGGTTATAACGGACCGACAGGTGCTGGACACTGGCACGCCCCTAAAGGCGTGTACTCCCCTATATAACCCCTCCCATTACTGGCAGTCCTCAGTTTTTTCGCTAGTGTCTAAGGTGTTGGTCACGAGTAAGGATGGGCTGTGCTGAGCTCCACTGGTAGTAATCCTTGATAAGGCCTACACATGCTGACCAGATCCGTTTTGATGTCTTTTCATGGGCTAAATGAATGGTACCCAGGCCTCGTATCCAAAGAAACGAGGTTTTGCTTGCGAGCGCTTCTCTTTAGAGAGCTGGGCCCTGGGATCCAGTACGTTTTGGTAGTGAGACCATAAAGTTTTACTAGCAGAGTGCTGTCGCAGGTCCAGGATTGTGGGATAACCTGAGAGTTCCCTGGTTCCTGAAGGTTTCCTATAAAGTCTCGGAGCCTACCGCAAAGGGGGAAGATTGGGTCTTTATCTTTGATAAAACCCTGCTGCAAGGATAAGGTAAGGGAGATTTTCTCAAGAATTTCTCCTATGTATAGTGTTGTCATGCCTGGTGTCACCACTGTGGGCTGTATTGAGCACCCATGGCCTGATGCTGGAAACCGCAGAAGCCTTCACTCTCCTCTCCTCCAGCCAGAACAGACCCTCTAATAAGAAAAGGGGGGTCTGGTCTCTTCCTGTGCCCCCAGATTGGCTTTATTCCGCCACTCTTTTGAAATGAGAAATGAGAAAAATATAAAGGGCAGACTGCGGCCGCATCAGCTGAGGATTTACCCCCGCCATGTTTACAAGTCCACAGGATGCCGCTAGCGCGGGAAAACACCTTCCTTGAAATGAAAGAGGGGGCTGTAATTCACTTTTTTTTTAAATTTCCAAAGAATGTCATCTTCCTCTCAGAGGAATAAGGCTAGTCAGATTGAGCTGTCAAGCGTACAATTCAGTCCCTGTATATATCATACAAACGTTTTTTTTTTCTTCTTCTACCATTTAAAAATTTGAAAGAAGATTAATGCTATGATATCTCTCCATAGTAGGACTAAACATAGCAGATTCCCATCTAGTCCTCAGGGCCCTTTTGTTGAGGTGCAGGAGGCTGGGGATCAGGTAGATCTTCCAAAATATTGTAAGATACTTATTTTTCCTCTTCGGAGGATCCTAACAGGGAGGGAGTAGTCTCACAAGTCAGGTGTTTGTCTACTCCCTTACTTAACCCTTTTGTTGCCTGCAGTACAGGCTCTTGAGGTATCTACCTCTAATTAGGTTCATTTGAACCTCCCCCACCTGGGGATGTTTTTTCCTATTCATGCATAGCTTATGTATTCTGAATGGGAACATTTCTATTAAGAAATGGGGGGTTCCAGCAATTGATGCTGCAATCACCTCAGTGAGCAGAGTCTCACTTGTCCAGTGGATAATGCACTGATGTTAAAGGATCCAGCAAATTAAAGTTGGAACTTCCTTTTAAAGACGAGATGTCTGCCATAAATTGGTCCAAGTCCCAGATCTTACCGCTGGACGCGTCGGTACCGGACCGTTGTGCGGCCTCCCTTCCCCTCTCCAGGGTCTCCGAAATTAAATACTTGGGGGTACGTATTACCAGGGAGCCGCGGGATTACCTACTACTTAATGTTGAGCCATTGTTTTTATTTCTTAAGTCACGTACTCAGGCCTGGTCCCGTCTCCCTCTTGGGGTGATGGGCAGGGTTAATCTGACGAAAATGATTTTGCTCCCCAAAATTCTATACGCGCTCTGGCACTCCCCGGTTTTGATCCCTCTTCGATTTTTCAAAACGATAGACACTATTTTGAGTACTTTTATATGGGGATCCTCTAGACATAAGCTGGCGTGGACTACCCTTAAAAACCCAACGGGATCGGGGGGGGTGGCCCTTCCGGATTTTAGGGCTTACTATTTGGCGGCGCAACTGTCACATTTTTATCACCTGCACAGGTCGGATGGGGCGAGGTACCAGACGCTGGTGGGTGGTGGGGAGGGTATGCACACTCATACTCCCCTTCAGCTGCTCTTCCGGGCTGGGAGGGCAGGGGGTGTCTCGACCCCCCTACTGTCCTACCACAGGCGGATTTGGAAACTGGCGTTGGGACTTGTTGGCGCTGACTTTCACCACTCGCACACCCCACTGTGGTGTAACCCTGCGCTGAACGAACTATTAACTGTCCCTGGAGCCGCCCTTTGGGCCTCCAGGGGCATTGTCTTTCTTCACCAGGTTATAACCCCTCTGGGCGTTCGCGACTTCTCAACGTTACGTGCGGAGTTTGACTTGCCTCATTCTATGCAATTCCGATACCTACAACTGCGGCATGCACTTCGAACCCAATTTGCTGAGGGCCCTCCCAACGTTCAGACTTTGTCTCTGGTTGAGTTGTTACTGGGTGACAACTCGGCCCAATTAATCTCCACACTTTACAGTTTATTGAGGAGGAGGGAAATAAACCAGATTTCGGAGAGGGCTAGGATTAGATGGGAGGGTGACATGGGCCCACTGGACGGGTCGGATTGGGAGGAAGTGTTAGAAAACGTTAAGCTGGTGTCATTGAGTATTCCAGACCGCCTTACACAGCTATATATAATTCACAGATCGTACCTGACCCCTATTAGGCTAGTGAAGTTCCGACCTGGCTCAGACCCGGGGTGCCCCATGTGCTTCAGTTCTTCTGGTTCTTTCTATCACTTAGTGTGGTTATGTCCTAAGATTCAAGTTTTCTGGATGCAAATAATTTCCTTCCTACACGACCACATGGGGTCACCTTTGCTCATGGACCCGAAAGTGTGCATATTAGGAATGCTCCCTGATGTCACGATTGATGTGTATCTTACCACGTTCCTACAGTCCACACTGTTTACCGCAAGAAAGCTGATAGTAAAGTTGTGGATGCGTCCAGCTCCCCCTGTGCTGCGGGACTGGATTGTAGCAATTAATGATAAACTGCCTTATATAAAACTAGTGTACAGTCACCGTGGATGCCCCGCCAAATATAACAAGGTGTGGGATAGATGGTTAAATGCTGTGGAAACCTGTGTGGACTGATGTTAATACGCTTGGTGTTCGTGCCACGGGGCAATTGGGGGTGGGTTGGTTGGGAGGTCCGTATGGCAACATATTCTGTTATCTAGAATGTTTCTCCTTGCTGTGCTAGGGGTATGTCCAACATGGCTTTGTTATACTGTGTGAGTTGTGTGGTTGCGCCCACTACCATTTTTTATTGTAACCTTTTTCTATGATTAATAAACCTGCATTTGTAAAAAAAAAAAAAAAAGACGAGATGTCTTTTGCAGTCCTTGCTGCAATTGGTGTATCTCAGTCCTTTAACCCTTTAACGTCTGCACCACCATTTTGGTGGAGCACATTTTGAGTCACGCTAACTCATTGAAAATGTGGACTTCAAAGGCTCAAGGAACAGTTTGTGGAGATACCTGAGATTCTGCCTGATCAGCAGGCCCGGCAATGGGCTGGTGTATCTGACGCACTGTCTCCCAGTAAATGCTATGAAAGACTCTATCGTTTAAGCCTTATGGCTTATGCTTGGACTAGTGCATTCTCAGAGTTCTGTGGCTGAAATATTAATCAGCCGAAGCACCATGTGAAAGCTCTTAGATAGTTTGTTTCCCCTTCCTGGGGTATGGCTATTTTCGAGTGGATAAGTACATCCAAAAGGGTAAAGCTTTCTTTACCAGTAAAAGGAGGTTCAAACATTTCTCCTTTTATCGTGCTGACTCTCCTATGCCTGGGGCATCTGCCTCTAGGCAGTCTCGACTGTCTCAATCGTCATGTTCAAGGGAAAGTCCCCAAGAGCAGCACCAGGATCTTGGGGGCAGAAAGCCCACAGAGCAGAATGCTAAAGCCTTCTCATGAAGGAGTACCCCCACTTGTTTGGGTGAGGTGAAAGGTCCTGCGATTCTCAAAATCTGGCAGGAACAATGTCAAGAGCAGAGGGATTTCTGCAATTTTTTCTCTACGTTACGACTAGAGTTCCGAGAGCCCGGATGGCTGTCGGGTTTGAATCTGAGGGTCCAGGGTTCGGGTCCCTGTTTGGGTGCTGCCTGTGGGGTCCTTGGGCTGCTGATGGGCCAGTCTTTATGTAAGAGTTTCCGTCTCAGCAGAGAATGTTCCTAAGGATCCAGAGAAAAGGTCTCTCTTTCTGGCCTCTGGATCAGCTGTTATCCCAGTTGGTGATATCGGAGATTCCCTTAGTGGAACGGGGTTTTGGCTCAAACCTTTTAAGGTTCCAGAACCAAACAGAGGTAAGACCCATTCTAGATCTCAAAGATCTGAATCGGCACTTAAACATACTATCCTTTCATAATTCGATTGGCTGTGTCCATCCTGCAATGAGAGGAGTTGTATATCTCCATGTGCCAAAGTTTCCCGCTTACCAGAAATTTCTGCAGTTTGAAATATAAAATTATTCTTTTGGTTGTGGCCCTGCCATTCGGCTTAGCCACAGCACCCCGCATGTTCTGAAAGATTCTGGCACCTCCTTTAGCCAGGTTAAGGGCTCAAGGCATAGTGGTCCTAGCCTATTAGAAGATCTATTTAATAGATCAATCAGTCTCGGGTCTAAAACCAGAGTCTGATCTCAGCCGTAAATATCTGAAATCTCTAGGTTGGATTAAAACCATCAAGGAGATTACGTACTTGGGGGCTGGTTATAGATACCATACAGAAGAAGGTATTCTTACCCCAGACAAGTATTAGTTCCATTGTAGGACTAATTCAACTTCGCCCAGATATACTAGCCCAACTAATGACACATCGACATGAACTTAGGATGCTTCTCCTCTACACACACGAACATATGCAACGTAAACTAAAGGCCATCTACTCCACATAAAGCTGACAAGAAATTAGCACAAAAAATCAAAGGGGAACGCATCAAATCTAAAATCCGTCACCTAGTCCACCTGCATTCCAAAGAAAAACTGTCCAACCCTCAGGACTTCACAATTGCATTTAGCGACTTATATAAAGACCCAGCGAATCACCAACCTTCCCAGGCTGAAATTGATGAGTTTCTTAATCAAATTAATCTACCTAAACTGACAGAATCCCAATTGACCTCCTTAAACGCACCATTCTCTATCCCAGAAATCATTGCAACCATCAAGTCGCTACTGCACAGCAAGGCCCCTGGTCCTGATGGCCTCACAAGGGAATACTTTAAACAATTTTCTGCACACCTACTTCCTCACTTGACGAAACTCTTCAATGATGCTGCATCTTCAGCCACGTTCCCTAGAGAATCGTTAAACGCACTCATCATCACTCTACCGAAACCAGGGAAAGAACCAACCTCCCCTCAAAACTTTCGTCCGATCTCCCTACTTAACCTTGACCTAAAGATCTATGCCAAAACCATTGCTAGACGTTTAATGACGATTTTGCCAGACCTGATACACAATGACCAGCCCAGCACCAGACACAACGAGACGTATGATAGATTTGGTACACCACGCGGAATCCAGCGGAAAGGCTTTTCTGCTTCTCTCTTTAGATGCAGTGAAGGCATTCAATCGGGTGTATTGGGTATACCTGCAGAAGGTGTTGATGAAATTCGGTTTCAAAGACCACAGCTATAATGCTATCATGGCACTCTACACTCATCCATCAGCACAAGTGTTCTCCGCTAATATGTTATACCATCCTTTCTATATATCAAACGGTACACAACAGGGTTGCCCCCTTTCACCTCTTATATTTGACCTAGTCATGGAGCCCTTGGCAGAAGACATCCGCGCGAACCCCAAGATAATGGGGATGACTGTGGGGTCCACCACACATAAAATTAGTCTTTTTGCAGACGATGTGATACAGATTCTAATGAACCCCACCTCATCACTAGCCGCAGCCCACAAAACATTAGCCTGGTTTGGTTGAGTCTCCCATTATAAACTGAAAACCACCAAATCTCATGTCCTGGACCTAAAATTAGATGTCACTACTAAACATATACTACAGGCCCAGTATCCCTTTGCTTGGTCAGATAAGCGCATTTCTTACCTGGGCATATAACTCACCAGATCCACTAGACAGCTCTTCTCATCCAATTTTAAAACCCTTCTCCACAAACTTCGACTAGTCTCTCAGAAAATCACTACCCTAGAATTTTCATGGTCTGGCAGATTGGTTGCGTTCAAAATGATGCTGTTACCCCAAATCCTATACCTATTCCAAACCCTTCCTATTCCCATACCCAAATATTACTTCACATCATTACAGATCTTACTTAACCAGTGCATTTGGCGTGGAACCAAACCCAGGAGCGCACACTCCAAACTTCGGAAACACAAAATGGCAGGAGGTTCGGGGTCGATAGACTTTGAAGACTATCACACAGCGGCAATAATAGCTCAAACCAGGGAATGGTTCCTCTGTGCTCCGAGTAAAATTTGGGGCAAGATAGACCATGCTCTGCTAATCCGCCCTAGTTTGAAGGGGTGGTTGGTGAGCACTCCTTTGGGACACAATCTTCCTAAAGCCCTACCCCCCACCATGGTGGCTGTGGCCAAAGCATGGAAAAACATAACCCACAGTGAACACCATGGCTCAAACATCCAGCAAATTCGGATCCCAATTGAATCTTTAGATATGTCCCCTGACCTATCACTGCTACAGTGGACTAGGAAGGGCATCACTTCTATTAACCAGCTGTTCCAGGGATCTCACCTCAAACCCTTCACTATACTCAAAAACTAATTCAATTTCTCCCAGTCGGACCTCTTCACATATATCCACGTGAAACGCTGCCTGAGCAACATCGCACTTCCCCAATACACAATTCCAGCAGCAATATGGGAATATCTAACTGTTCCCCCCCCTAACTCAAATGGTCTATCCCTTGTGTACAATACCTTACACCTAAAACGCAAATTTACTAAATCATCTCACACACATTGGGAAAATTACTTGAATGCGCCCTTCATGGAACAACAATGGGAAAGTGCTTTAAGGTCCATATACAAAACCACAAAGTGCTCCGTACTGTGGGAACTGACTCAAAAGCTGTCACTAAGATGGTACTTAACCCCATCACAGTTAGCATCGTATAAAGGTGTCAGACGTCTGCTGGAGGTGTAACACTACCAGAGGAGATTTATTCCACATATTTTGGGACTGTAAACGAATCCATACCTTCTGGGACGTAGTGTTTCAAATTATAGCAGACATAAAACAAATTCATATTCCCCCTACCCCAGGCTTGGCTCTCCTAAACCTGACGATAGACGACATACCATATGCATACAGGCATGTAACGACCCACATCTTCCTGGCAGCCAGATTATCCATAACCAGGTTGTGGAAATCGGACAAGCTTCCCTCCATTGATCAGCTCCACTGAATACCATATACCTACACTACAGCTATGAATTAATGATGGCTTCCAGTGAGGGTAGGTTACCCAAAGAAAAAAATAGGTGGGCACCGTGGGAAAAGTGATCGGAAGCTGCTGTTTTCTTGCAAAAGACAAACGCATAACTAAAACCTCGCTTTAGACCTACAGCGATCCCAGGTTAGCCACTGCATAGTTCTTGAACAAGACGAACTTTAGGTACCTAGTAGCATTCAACTTTAACGACACCACCCTCCCCCAAGACACAGATGTGTACCCATTGGGTAATAATTGAATTAATACTTGATGTGATGGCATTATGTAAATGCCGTGCTATGATACCATGTTTACCGTTATGCAATGTGCTCATTGTATTTCTATGCTTATACGTAACTCAATAAAAATCGAATGATCAAAAAGATCCACTATTTTCCAAATGGATCTCTCAAGTGATTATTCAAGCTTCAGCTTTTCTTATTAAGAGAACACTCATCCAGGGCGATTAGTGCCTCTTGGGTGGTGCATCATCAGGCCTCTATGGCTCAGATCTGTAAGACCGCGACTTGGTCTTCGGTTCATACGTTTATCAGATTTTATCAAATCGATATATGGTCATGAGGATATCGCCTTTGGGCACAGTAGACTGCAGGCTGCAGTATGAGTCCTCTGGCCTCCTGTTTTTTGTTCTGTTCCCCCCCCCCCCTTTAGTTGCCATTGCTATGGGACATCCCACATAGTAATTACTATGGCTCTGTGTCCCCTGATGTAAGAAAAGAAAATAGGATTTTTATAACAGCTTACCTGTAAAATCCTTTGGTGTACTTCAGGGGACACAGAGGTCCCTCCCTTCTTTGGTATACACTTGTATTGCATGGCTACAAAACTGAGGACTCCCAGTAATGGGAGGGGTTATATAGGGGGGTATACGCCTTTAGGGGGGTGCCAGTGTCCAGCACCTGTCGGTCTGATATAACATAAATAGTAATTACTGTGGCTCTGTGTCCCCTGATGTACACCAAGGAAAAGGATTTTAAAGGTAATCTGTTATAAAAATCCTATTTTCCTGCACTAGACTTTACTAGAATGCAGTAAAACTTATCAAAAATGCACTGGAACGCATCAAAAACACACCGGACCTCAGTACAGTTAAAAAAAAAATCAGGAAAAAGCATCTAGTATGCATCCAGAAATGCATCATAAATGCACCAGAGTGCGCCAAAAACGTTCATGCAGAAACTCACCGGGAACGGATCTGGAGTGCAATTTTGTGGCGTGAACCAGCCCTCAGTCAGGGGAAATATTTGTTCTCGACGTACTGAAGGATCAATGGCAAATTACCTACATTTTTTGGTAAGTGGCCTGGCCTGGCCTGGTGTATAATGAGTAGTTTAACCAGTTTAGTTCTTGCACCTAGTATACCCTTTGTGAATCAGTGCAATTTTTTCCATTTCTGCTATGCGCCTGGTAAATTATACCTTTATTTTTTTTAGTGGGGGGGGGGGGGCAAATTGGGCTTTTATTTGGTCATCAATGTTTTTTTTTTTTTTTTTATGTTTTCAAAGAAAAACCTGGCCCAAAATAATAATAATTTTAGATGCATATTTCATTTCAGTGCTATACCCACCACCAAAATCCAATCCAAAATAATTTCTCCTGCTCATGCATGGAGATACTAAATATGTTTTCATTATTTGTTTGTACCTGTAGTAGAGCCCAAAAACAATAGTACCCATTTTGCCTTCAGAGAGAGCAATTAAGCCACATCTATTTTAACTGGCTGTCACCGTGATCATGTGATTGATCCTTCTGGCTCCTGATCATCACTCTGTGACCTGCAGTTGTCGATCACAGGGCTGGGGGCACACACATAATTAATTGTGTTCCCATCACAAAAGGAGAGACGTGTGGCAGCATAGAATGCAGCCCACCTAGTGCTGCCACTTTTTTTTTTTTTTTTTTTAACCAGACTTTTTTAGTGATATTTTGCCAAAGTTGTTTTATTTTATATGCACTCTAGGTACAAAAAAGTAAAGAATGACACTAAAATATTACATCTCTCATTCAAAGCATTACAAAGCTATTTAGAAACCAAACCTGCAAAGGGTTCCTGAGCCTTTAAATGGACTCTCAGTCTGGTTCAGTAAGAATCACAATCACAGCCCCCAGCTTGAGTCCTTTCCTAAGAGTCTTTCTTGGCTTTGTCAGGTGTGGCCCCTCCTCTGCTAGGATTTTATGGGCCAAACTGCAGTGGTAATTGCTGGTTCTGACAGCAGAAGGTACACTATATCGCAAAAGTATTGGGGCACCTGCCTTTACACATACATGAACTTTAATGGCACCCTTTGCAGCTATAACCTAGATTGTAAGCTCTAACGAGCAGGGCCCTCTGATCCCTCCTGTATTGATTTGTATTGTGAGTGTACTGTCTGCCCTCATATTGTAAAGCGCTGCGCAAACTGTTGGCGCTATATAAATCCTGAATAATAACCGCTTCCATTCTTCTAGGAAGGCTGTTCGCAAGGTTTAGGAGTTTGTCTATGGAATGTTTGACTGTTCTAGAAGCGCACTTGTAAGGTCAGGCACTGATGTGGATGAGAAGGCCTGGCTTGCAGTCTCTGCTCTAATTCATCCCAAAGGTGTTCTATCGGGTAGAGGGCAGGACTCTGTACAGGCCAGTCAAGTTCTTCCACCCCAAACTTGCCAATCAATGTCTTTATGGACCTTGTATTGTGCACTGGTCCAAATCATTTGGTGGAGGGGGGGATTATGGTGTGGGGTTGTTTTTCAGGGGCTTGGTCCTTATTTCTCATGAATTGAACTCTTAAGGCATCAGCACATCAGCATACCAAGACATTTTGGACAATTTCATGCTTCTAACTTTGTTACAAAGCAGGTGAGGTTGATAAGACACAAGTCCATGGAGTCCAACCTATGTGTGTGATTTATATGTCAGTATTACATTGTATATCCCTGTATGTTGTGGTCATTCAGGTGCTTATCTAATAGTTTCTTGAAACTATCGATGCCCCCCGCTGAGACCACTGCCTGTGGAAGGGAATTCCACATCCTTGCTGCTCTAACATTAAAGAACCCTCTACGTAGTTTGACTTCTTCTAATTTTAATGAGTGGCCACGGGTCTTGTTAAACTCCCTTCTGCAAAAAAGGTTTATCCCTATTGTGGGGTCACCAGTATGGTATTTGTATATTGAAATCGTATCCCCTCTCAAGCGTCTCTTCTCCAGAGAGAATAAGTTCAGTGCTCGCAACCTTTCCTCATAACTAACATCCTCCAGACACTTTATTAGCTTTGTTGCCCTTCTCTGTACACGCTCCATTTCCAGTACATCCTTCCTGAGGACTAGTGGCCAGAACTGCACAGCATACTCTAGGACAAGAGTCTTGTTGAACGGGAGAATTATCGTTTTATCTCTGGAATGAATCCACTTTTTAATGCATGCCAATATTCTGTTTGCTTTGTTAGCAGCAGCTTGGCATTGCATGCCATTGCTGAGCCTATCATCTACTAGGACCCCCAGGGTCCTTTTCCATCCTAGATTCCCCCAGAGGTTCTCCCTCCAGTGTATAGATTGCATTCATATTTTTGCCACCCAAATGCATTATTTTACATTTTTCTATATTGAACCTCATTTGCCATGTAGTTGCCCACCCCATTAATTCGTTCAAATCTTTTTGCAAGGTTTTCACATCCTGTGGAAAAGTTATTGCCCTGCTTAGCTTAGTATCGTCTGCAAATACAGAGATTGAACTGTTTACCCCGTCCTCCAGGTCGTTTATAAATTAAACAGGAACAGTTGTGAGAACAGTTTGGGGATGGCCCCTTCCTGTTCCAACATGACTGTGCACCAGTGCACAAACCAGGTCCATAAAGACATGGATGGGCAAGTTTGGGGTGCAGAAACTTGACTGGCCTGCATAGAGTCCTGACCTCAACCCGATTTGAACACCTTTGGGATGAATTTGAGTGGAGACTGTGAGCCAGAACTTCTTGTCCACATCAGTGCCTGACCTCACACATGCGCTTCTGGAAGAATAGTGAAACATTCCCATAGAGACACTCCTAAACCTTGTGGATGGCCTTGCCAGAAGAGTTGAAACTGTTATAGCTGCAAAGGGTGGGCCAACTCAATATTGAACCCTACGGACTAAGACTGGGATGCCATTAAAGTTCATATGCGTGTAAAGGCAGGTGTCCCAATACTTTTGGTAATATAGTGTATAAGAGTCTTCCCCCCTGCGGATTTATCTTATCTGCCTGCAGCCTCTGAACCTTCAGTTGCAGAGGCTATCTGGTAAAGAGTCTCAAATATCCTAGCAGGATGCAGTCATCTCTGAGGCTCCTATTGGCATGGTGCATGCCACCTTAACCACTTCCCGCCCACGGCCATCATATGACGTCCTGGACTTTCAGTGGGAGTATCTGAATGATGCTAGCAGCTACAGGCATCATTCAGATATCCTTTTTTTTCAGCCGGCGATTCTGTGCACTATACGAACAATCATAGAGGCAGTTCCACCGCTTGATCGTTCTTACAGGCGGCGGGAGGGGACATTCCCCCCTCCCGCCGCCATCCAGTGCTTCTCCGGTCTCTCCCGTGCCATCGGAGACCCGAAGAAAGAATCGTCCGGTGCCGGATGATGGCGATAAAGATTTCCGGTGACCAGATGGTCACCAGTCATCTCTGACCATCGGAGGCCCGGGCGCGATGTTATGACATCACGCCTGGGTTCCCGGAAGTAAACAAAGCTGCGATCGCGGCTGTCAGCATGGGATCGGTGACATTTTTTTCACGATCTCATGCTTTCTAGCCTGGAGGAGAGATGTGGGGTCTTACTGACCCCATATCTCTCCATAAAGAGGACCTGTCACATAGATTCCTATTACAAGGGATGTTTACATTCCTTGTAATAGGAATAAAAGTGATCAAAAAAAAAGTTTTAAAATAATAAAGAATAAAATAAAAAAATTAGTTTTTTAAAACGCCCCTGTCCCCAGTAGCTCGGCTCAGAAGTGAACGCACACGTTAGTCCCACCCACATATGTAAACGCCATTCAAACTACACATGTGAGGTATCGCCACGTGCGTTAGAGCGCAAGCAACAATTATAGCTCTAGACCTTCTCTGTAACTCTCAATATGTAACCTGTAAAAAATGTTAAAGCGTCATTCCATGAGTTTGGTGTCATTCCATGAGTGTGCGCAATTTTAAAGCATGACATGTTGGGTATCTATTTACTCGCCGTAACATTATCTTTCACATTATGCAAAAAAATTGGGCTAAGTTTACTGTTATTTTTTAAATCCTGAAACGTTTTTTTTTTTTAAAAAAAATGCGTTTGAAAAATTGTTGCGCAAATACTGTGCGAAATAAAAAGTTGCAATGACCGCCATTTTATTCCCTAGCGTGTCTGCTAAAAAAAAAAATATATATATATATATATATATATATATATATATATATATATATATATATATTATGTAGACATGTCACTGGAGAAGTGGTTGAGGGGGTGTACATCTCACCTAGGTTGCTACACAGTGTGAGATGGTAAGTCCAGGATGGATCAGTTTCTCAGCAGCAATATGCTGCTGAGTTGTTATTTAATCTTGCCGGGCCTGGGTTTATATGGAATGGCAGGTAGGTTTGGTAGAGGGACCTGTCATTCCACACCCCCCATCCCTCGTTCCAGTTCTGGGTTTTGGATCAGGTGAGCTTTGATCCTAATTAGCCTGGGAAGGTAAAGGCTCTGCGGGCCTGCAGGTGTTTGCTCTCAGCCAGGGAAACGAACAGTCTGTGTGTTTGAGGAAGCTGCAAGCACAGCCACTGCTGGAGCTAAAATCCACCCTGTGAGATCCAGGCGAAAGACGCTGTGTTTATAAGTGTCAGATAGGTGAGAAGAACCTGTTAGTAAGCGCCCAGCCGGGCTAGGTTGTTTTCTTTTCTTGTTATTATTTTGTTCCTGTTATACACAAGAAGCACGGTGTTGCTGTATATTTTGTTTGTTGGACTGTTTGTACCACGAATAAACGCCAAGGTCTGCTTTATAAATTCCAAGTCTGCTGTGAACTGTGTCCAAACTCACCCTACCCCGGGAAGATCCCTTACAATATATATATATATATATATATATATATATATATATATATGTTTGGGGGTTCCGAGTAATTTTCTAGCAAACAAATTAGGATTTTTATGTGTAGGAGAGGAGTGCCAGAATAGGCCAGGTATTGATGTGGTTAAGGATGGAGATACAGCCTGGAGCTGGTACTAGTCTGGAGTACCTGAAAGGCCCTAAGACCACAAAAGCATTTTATATGCACACTATATTTCCAGAAGTTCTGTATGTTGACCTATACCTATCTTAATTAACCACTTAAGGACCAGGCCTCTTTTTCAGATTTGGTGTTTACATGTTTAAAACATTTTTTTTGCTAGAAAATTACTTAAAACCCCCAAACATTTTATATTGTTTTTTTTTTGTAACACCCTAGAGAATAAAATGGCGGTCATTGAAATATTTTTTTCACACCGTATTTGTGCAGCGGTCTTACAAGCGCACTTTTTTTGGAAAAAATTCACTTTTTTGAATAAAAAAAATATGACAACAGTAAAATTAGCCCAATTTTTTTTTATATTGTGAAAGATAATGGTACGCCGAGTAAATTGATACCCAACATGTCATGCTTCAAAATTGCGGCCGCTCGTGGAATGGCGTCAAACTTTTAGCCTCAAAAATCTCCATAAGCAAAAAAATAAAAAATGACATTTCAAAAAATATACCTTTAAGAGGTATGGGCGGAAGTGACATTTTGATGTCGCTTCCGCCCTCCTATGGTATAGAGACGAGTGGGGGCCATCTTAGTCTCACTCGTCTCCATACCCAGCTAGGAAAAGGACCCGATCGCCTCCGCCGCTACCGACGGCTCCGGTAAGCGGCGGAAGGTGCGGGGGGGGGGGTGGCACCTCTCCCGCCGCCGATAGCAGTGATCTCGCGGCGAATCCCCCGCGGAGACCATCTTTATCTTACAGACCGGTGCCTGAATAGATGGATATCTCGGTTATGGCAGCATCTGCTGCCGTTACCGAGATATCCCTCTTCAAAAATAGGACGTACATCGGTGTGCACTGGGCGTTAAGTGGTTAAACTCTGACAATCCCTGAAGAGGATGCACCAGTATTTAACCCTTTCATGACTATTTCTGACATTTGGTGTTTACAAGTTAAAATCCACATTTTTTGCTAGAAAATTACTTGCAGCCCCCAAACATTATATATATCTTTTTAGCAGAGAATCGAGAGAATAAAATGACGATTGTTGCAATATTTTGTCACACAGTATTTGTGCAGCGGTGTTTTAAACTCAACTTTTTGGCAAAAGGGACACTTTTATGGATTTTAAAAAAACAAAACAGTAAAGTTAGCCCAACTTTTCTGTATAATGTGAAAGGTGATGTTATGCCAAGTAAATAGATACCAAACATGTCATGCTTTATAATTGCATGCACTCGTGGAATGGCGATAAACTACGATACCTAAAAATCTCCATAGGCGACTCTTTTTACGGTTACCAGGTTAGAGTTACAGAGGAGGTCTAGTGCTAGAATTATTGCATCTCGCTCTGACAATCGCGGCGATACCTTGCAAGTGTGATTTGAACACCGTTTTACATATGCGGGTGCGACTTCCATTTGCGTTTTCTTTGCTGCGTGAGCTCGCAGGGATGGAGGTGCTTTAAAAAAAAAAAATCTTATTTTATTTATTTTTATATTATTAAGTTGTGTTTAAAAAAAAAAAAAAAAAAATTTGATCACTTTTATTGCTGTCACAAGGAATGTAAACATCCCTTGTGACAGTAATAGGTGGTGACGGGTACTCTTTATGGAGAGATCGGGGGTCTAAGAGACAGTCTAAGGCGTGCGCCTGCGGCAAGCTCTGTGATTCGGGTCGTGGATCCCGTGGACTCGATTGCCACAGGGATACCCGCGATCGCCTCACGGGGAGGAACAACGGGGAGATCCTAATGTAAACAAGCATCTCCCCATTCTGCCTAGGGACAGTGTCACTGATCTCTGCTCCCCGTGATCGGAGCAGAGATCAGTGACGTGTTACACACAGCTACGCCCCCCCACGGTTAGAAACACACCCCAGGACGCACTTAAGCCCTACACTGCCACCTAGTGGTTAACCCCTTCACTGCCAGTGTCATTTACACATGATATGAATTTCTCCTTTAAGTATATAATGTTGTCATGCCTGTGTGTCACCACTGGGGGCTGTATTGAGCACTCACCGCCTTATGCTGAAAACAGCTCTGTGTCAGAAGCCATCACTTCCTCCTCTCCTCTGGTAAGCAAAACTATGTTGAAAAGCTATGTTGAAATGACCCCTCCCCGCCGTCATGTCAGATGTTCGCTGGACATCTAGAGTCTGCCGCTCGCTGTGGAGGGACACATGAGCAGAGGTGGCTTACTTCAGGTTTGGTGACACAGGCATTCCCCTTTGACACATTATTACTTTAGCAGGCTAGGCATTAATAGCAGCTTTGTAGTGCTGGTCTATAACCTAGCAGTGTACATTCTTTTTGGTAGTGCCTCTGCTTTGTGCTTCAGGCTATGAGTGGAAGAGGGACGAGGAACTCCTCAAAGTGTTCTAAGGGCTCGATGGTTTCACAACAAGCTAAATCCATCTCCAAAAGAATGTCATCCTCCTCTGAGAGTAATGCGGCCGGTCAGATTGAGCCGTCAGGGGAGACTGATGTTGCAGCAGAGCTTGACACTTCAGTCCCTATATATATATAACACAGAAGGTTTTTTCTTATACAATTTCTAATTTGGAAAAGATTGATGCTATGATCACTCTCCATAGTGGGTCTAAACACAGCAGATCCCCATCCAATACTCAGGACCCTCATATTGAGGTGCAAGGGGCAGGGGGTATGGAAGATCTTCCAAGAGATTTGGAAGATACTAATGTAGCCTCTTCTTAAGATCCTAATATTGAGGGAGCAGCATCACAAGACAGTTTGCTTGTACACTCTCTTACTAAATTGGTTAGTTCAACCTTTTTGCTACCTGCAGAGCAGGCTCTTGATAAACCCACCTCTGGTTTGGGATCACTAAATCCTCCCCCATCTGGGAATGCTTTTCCTATTCATTAATGGCTAAAAAAAAAAGCTTATATATTCTGAATGGGAACATCCAGATAAACAGTATTATCCTTTCAGAAAGTTTTCTACACTATATCCTATGGAGGAGGAATCCTATAAGAAATGGGGGGTTCCAGCCATTGATGCTCCAAACGCCTCAGTGAACAAAAGTCTCACGTGTGCAGTGGATAATGTGCTGATGTTAAAAGATCCAACCGATAAAAAATTGGAACTTCTTTCTAAAAGCAATATGTGTTTAGCAAGTTCAGTAGCGCAGCAATTCTTGCAGTACTTGCAGCAATTGGTGTATCTCAGTCCATTAAGGAACAGTTTGTGGAGATACTTAAGATTCTGCCTGATCAGCAGGCCCAGCAATGGGCTGGTGTATCAGACGCACTGTTTCACAGTACATGCTATGAAAGATTCCATCATCCAAGCCTCACGGCTTATGCTAGGACTAGTGAATTTTCACAGAGCTCTGTGGCTGAAAAATTGGTCAGCCGAAGCTCCGTGTAAGAAACTCTTGGAAAGTTTCCCCTTTCACGGTGAACGGCTATTTGGGGACGATCTGGATAAATACATCGAAAGGATCTCTAATGGGGAAAAGCTCTCTTTTACCAGTAAAGAAGAAGTTTAAACATTTCTCCTTTAAGCGTGCTTCCTCACCTGTGCCAGGGGCATCAGCCTCTAGGCAGTCTTGACGGCCTCCACTGTAAGGTTCAAGGGGAAGACCCCAAGGACAGTACCAAGATCAAAAGAGGTCTTGGCGCAGAAAGCCCGCAAAACAGAATGCTAAAGCCTCCTTATGAAGGGGCGCCCCCGATTGCTCAGGTGGGGAGAAGGCTCCTGCAATTTTCAAAGATCTGGCAGGAACAATGTCAAGACAGATGGGTGACTTCCTCAATTTCTCTAGGTTACAAACTAGAGTTCCCGAGAGTTTCCGTCTCCTCGTTTTCTAAGATCAAATGTTCCCAGGGATTCAGAGAAGAAGTAGTCTCTTTCTAGCTTTGGATCATCTCTTATCCCAGCTAGTGATATCAGAGGTTCCCTTGGAGGAACAGGGCACAGGTTTTTATTCACACATTTTCGTGGTTCCAAAACCAAACGGAGAGGTAAGTCCCATTCTAGATCTCAAAGATCTGAATTGGCACTTAAATATATGGTCCTTTCGGCATGGAATCCGATCGGTCATTTCCATCTTGCAAGGAGTGGAGTTTTTAGCATCGACTGATATCAAGGATGCATATCTCCACGTGCCAATATTTCCTACTCGCCATAAATTTCTACGCTTCAAGATAGAAAATCATCATTTTCAGTTTGTGGCCCTGCAATCTGGACTAGCCACCGCACCGTGGGTGTTCTCAAAAATTCTGGCACCTCCTTTAGCCAGATTAAGGGTTCAGGGCATAACGGTCCTAGCCTATTTAGACAATCTATTTTTAATAGATCATTCAGTCTCTGGTCTAAATCAAAACTTAATCACAGCTGTAAACTACCTGGAATCTCTGGGTTGGATACTCAACCTAGAAAAATCCACCTTAAAACCATCAAGGAGATTACAGTACTTGGGGCTGGTCATATACCGTTCCGAAAAAGGTATTCTTACCCCAGACAAGAATCAGTTCCATTATAGGACTAATTCAACTTATCAAAGCAAAGAAAAATCTTTCCATTCGGCTGTGCATGAGATTGCTAGGGAAAATGGTGGCCTCCACCGAGGCCGTCCCTTACGCGCAGCTTCACTGAAGACTACTACAAAACACCATCTTGTCAGTCTGGAACAAGAAGGTTCAGGCTTTTGATTTTCCAATACCCTTTTCCCCCGATGTACGTCAGAGCCTAAATTGGTGGTTCACATCCAGCAACCTCCAAAAGGGGAAATCCTTTCTGTCAGTATCCTGGAAAGTGGTGACAACGGATGCTAGCCTTCTAGGCTGGGGAGCAGTCCTAGAAGTGGATTCTGTTCAGGAGAGATGGTCCAAGTCAGCATTTTGGAGATTTGAGCAGTACGTCTGGCCCTAGAGTCCTGGACACTCAGGCTACGGGATTATCCTGTCAGGATTCAATCCAACAATGGCACAGCTGTGGCTTACATCAATCACCAGGGGGGCATGAGAAGTCGTGCAGCCCAAAAAGAGGTGAATCATGTTCTAGCCTGGGCAGAAAACATTCCTTGCCTATCTGCGATTTTCATAGCAGGAATAGAAAATTGGCAGGTGGACTACTTGAGTTGCCAAAAGTTATTTCTGGGGGAATGGTCTCTTTACCCCGACATCTTCCTAGCGATATGTCAGAGATGGGGGTAATCCAGACGTGGACCTGCTCGCATCCAGATTCAACAACAAAGTCGACAACTTTTGTGTCAAGAACAAGGGATCCACTGGCATGCGGAACAGACGCATTAGTCTTCCCATGGGATCAGTTTTCTCTGATCTATGCATTTCCTCCAGTTCTGCTACTTCCGCGCCTTCTCCGCAGGATCAAGCAGGAATGAAAGGAGGTGATTCTGGTGGCCCAGAAGGTCTTGATCATAAAGAGATCATAAAGATGCCGGTAGGAGTCCCTTGAACTCTGCCATTATGGCCAGACCTTCTCACACAAGGTCTGGTATTCCATCCTGCTTTTTTGGACAGTAAATTTAATGGTTTGGCTATTGAAACCCACATTCTAAAGGACCGGGGGTTATCCCCTTCATTAGTGTCTACTTTGGTTAATGCCAGGAAGCTGGCTTCCAGAGTCATTTACTACAGAGTCTGGAAGGCATATGTTTCTTGGTGTGGATCCAGGGGTTGGCACCTCGGGAAGTATGTCATAGGTAGGATCCTTGATTTCCTGCAAATGGATTAGAAATTAAGTTGGCCTTGAGTACCATCAAGGGCCAGATCTCAGCCTTGTCAGGGTTTTTCAACGGCATCTTGCTTCTCAGTCTGGTGTGTAATTTTATTCAGGGGCTAACATGGATTAATCCCCCTATCAAGGCACCTCTAAATCCTTGGGATTTAAATTTGGTCTTATCAGCTTTACAGATTGAGCCTTTATGGGAAATTCCCTTTGGTTCTTTTGACAAGAAAAGTAATCTTTTTGGTTGCCATTTCTTCTGTTAGAAGAGTATCAGAACTAGCGGCTCTGTCATGTAAAGAGCTGTATTTGATCATGCATAAGGATAAGGTACTTTTGCGTCCTCATCCTGAATTCCTACCAAAAGTGGTGACAGGTTTTCATTTAAACCAGGATAATATTCTACCTTCTTTCTTCCCAGAGCCTTAATCTAGGGAAGAGAAGGCACTACATTCCCTTGATGTAGTAAGAGTCTATTTCAAAGCGACCGCTCAGGTTCGCAAAACAGATGTTTTGTTTGTACTGCCAGAAGGTCCAAAAAGGGGACAGGCAGCATCAAAATCTACTATTTTCAAATGGGTTTGTCAAGTAATTGTTCAAGCTTATGGCTTAAGGAAGAAAATTCCTCCTTTTCATGTTAAAGCACACTCAACCCAGGGCAGCTAGTGCCTCTTGGGCAGTGCATCATCAGGCTTCTATGGCTTAGATATGTAAGGCCGCAAATTGGTCTTCAGTTCATACATTTACTAGATTTTATCAAATCGATGTTAAAGGTCATGAGGGTATTGCCTTTGGGTGTAGTGTACTGCAGGCTGCAGTATGAGTCCTCTGGCCTCTTTTGCCCTACTTCTTTTGTTGTGTTTCCCTCCCTTCAGTTGCCATTGCTATGGGACATCCCACATAGTAACTACTATGGCTCTGTGTCCCTTGATGTATGAAAAGAAAACAGGATTTTTAAAACCGCTTACCTTTAAAAACATTTTCTTTGATGTACATCGGGGGACACAGAGGTCCCTCCCTTCTTGGTATACACGTGTATTGCTTGGCTACAAAACTGAGGTACTCCCACTAGTGGGAGAGGTTATATAGGGAGTGCACGTCTGGTCTTGGGGTGTGCCAGTGTCCATCACCTAAAGGTGGCCTATTAACCCACATAGTAACTACTATGGCTCTGTGTCTCCTTATGTACATCAAAGAAAAGGATTTTACAGGTAAGCTGTTTTAAAAATCCTGTTTTTTGTTAGGAAATTACAAAAAAATTCCAAACATTGTTATGATCAACACTGAAGAAATGGCTGCACTCCCAAGATCCATCAAAATTCTCATTTAGTAACGAACATCCCAAGTGTTACAGACAGTTCAAATAGTAGATGCGTTTCGCACACTAACAGGTGCGCTTATTCAATGAATTTTGATGGCTCTTGGAGTGCAGCCATTTCTTCAGTGTTCCTCCGCTGCAGGCTCTGCCACATAATTCGGAAAGGGGGGAATCCCACGCAGTCTGGGGGTCCCACTGCCATGACTATCCTATGTGCGCAAGCTTTTACTGTGGTTTTCAGTGGGGAAGGAGGGGGGAGTGGTTGCGGCACCATGCACAGCGGCTATGTTTCAAGCGCAGTACGCTGGAGCTCCTGTAAGCGGTGGGACACAGAGCTGTGGGCAGTAAGCATCTCAGTGGATTCGGATCCAGGCATACTTAAGACACCTACTGGGCATCAGGTTGTGCAGAGCTAATGTTAATACTGTAAGACTAAGGCACGACAGTGATTGCATTTTTACTAGTACCTCTGCTTTGCAGCTTAGGAGTATGTCTCCTCGTAAGAGGGCTTCAGGGGGAGGTAAAAGAGGCACTAAGAAATCACCACCTAGATCTAGGGATTCTGAACATTCTTGCCCGAAAAGACTGGAGGTAGCCTCACAGGATGAGTCTGTGCCCCTGTCAGGCTTTGCAGTCTCTCCCAATGTTACAGTCCCTGTATATGTCACTGAAGACACTATGAAGGCTGCATTGGATATTTCATCATTATCGGAATGCTCATCTGATAGGGAACCCAATCTGGGGATGGAGATCAGGAGCAGTCAGACGATTCAGGGGAAGAAAAGTTTTCTTCTGCCTCCCAGGCCCTCAAAGTACAGGTGCAATACTATACTGAGTTGGTGCATACCACATACAGATTGCCCTCTGCTGAGGCTACCATTTCCTCTGTTTCCTCCTTGGGATCCAAGAAATCCCCACAGGCTGCGTATACCTTCCCAATTCATCCCCTGCTGGAGAAATTGCTGTATGATGACTGGGGTCACCCAGATAAACTATTGCATGGTCCAGCCTGCAGTTGCAGCAATCAGCATGTGCCAGGTCCTTATGGAACAAATGAAGGAGGTGCTTAAACTCCTTTCCATTGAGGAGGTTGAGGTTTACGCAGACCATCCTAAGGCCTTGTGTTTTGCGGTTGATGCCGTTATTGATTCTGTTCAGCAAGCATCCCGCTTTACTCTCCTGCTAGTACACATGAGCAGGTCCCTTTGGCTTAAGCATTTGGCAGCTGAGGCTTCATGCAAAAGATATTTGACTGGGTTCCTGTTTTATGGGGAACGCCTGGGGATGATCTGGACAAATATATCTAGAAGTTTACCGGGGGTAAAACCACGTTGTTACCAGTTAAAAAGAAGCGTAAATGTCCCTCATTTAGACGTTCTCTCTCCCCAGCCCTTGGAGCCTCGACCCCCAAGCAGCGGCGACAGCCTCCCCAGTCCAATACAAGGGGAAGGTCCAAGGATAAGCCCAAGGGCAAAAGAAGTCTTGAGGTCCAAGGTCTGGTAAACAGAACTCCAAAGCCTCTCCATGAAGAGGTGCCCCCGCTCGACCGAGTGGGCTGCTGCTTCCTGGCGGGAAGACATCCGGGACACATGGGTAGCCTCCACAG
The DNA here is from genome assembly GCF_037356315.1 of Lithobates pipiens. Taxonomy (NCBI): domain Eukaryota; kingdom Metazoa; phylum Chordata; class Amphibia; order Anura; family Ranidae; genus Lithobates; species Lithobates pipiens. The sequence goes on along the minus strand of NW_027507718.1, from coordinate 104,024,359 downwards.
TGTCTCTAGACTACAAGCTGGAGGTCCGGGAGCTTTCGCCATCTAATTTCCTAAGGTCAAGAGTCTCCAAAGATCCAGAAAAGGGGAGGCCCTTGTTTTTGGCCTTGGAACGCCTATTATCCCAAGGGGTAATTAAAGAAGTGACCCCAGAAGAGCAAGGCTCAGGGTTTTACCCAAATCTCTTCACAATTCCAAAACCGAACGGGCATGTCAGACCTATTCTAGATATAAAAGACCTGAATTGGTTTCTAGACATTCGTTCTTTCCACATGGACTCAAAATCCGCTCAGTAGTTTCCACCCTTCAGGGGGGAGAATTCCTGGCATCGATAGACATCAAAGATGCATATTTACATGTGCCAATATTTCCCGCTCACCAAAGATTTCTAAGGTTTGCAGTGGGTCAGCATGACTTCCAATTCGTGGCCCTACCATTCGTTCTTGCTACAGCACCTTGAGTGTTCACGAAAATTCTAGCCCCACCCCTGGCAAAACGAAGGGCTTGGTGTATAACAGTGACAGCTTATCTGGACTAGTTGCTACTCATAGAACAGTCTGTAGCATGCTTAGACCACAATGTGCTCAGCACAGTAGAGTACTTGGAGTACCTAGGCTGGGTCCTCAATCTAGAAAAATCTTCCTTAAAGCCCCTAAAAAGGCTGGAGTATTTGGGCATGGTCATAGACACAGTCCAAAGCAGGGTATTTTTACCCGGGTCAAAGCCATAAAGGATTTGGTCCGGGTAGTCTTAGCAAGGAAAAATCCCCCCATTCTACTATGTAGGAGACTGTTAGGGAAAATGATGGCCTCCTTCGAGCATGTTCCTTACGCCCAGTTTCACTTATGACCTTTACAGAGAAGCATCCTCTCTGCCTGGAACAAAATAGTTCAAGCCTTGGATCTTCCAATGTGCCTATCACCATGGATAGGCCGGAGCCTCAATTGGTGGTTGCTGACTAAGAATCTACTGAAAGGAAAATCATTTGTTCCAGTTACTTGGAAAGTCATAACCACAAATGCCAGCCTAATAGGCTGGGAAACGGTTCTGAAAGAAGCTTCCAAGGGAAGATGGTCCAGAGCCGAAAGGCTCTTGCCCATCAACATTCTGGAAATTCGGGCAATTCGTCTAGCCCTCAGGGTCTGGACTTACAGGTTGCAGGGTTGTCCTGTCCAGATACAGTCCAACAATGCTATGGCAGTGGCCTATATCAATCACCAAGGGGGCACCAGGAGTCTGGATGCCCAAAAAGAGTCATGTTCCTTGCCTGTCTACAGTCTTCATTCCAGGGGTAGAAAATTGGCAGGTGGTTTCCTAAGCCGCCAGCAGCTGTCTCCAGGAGAATGGTCTCTACACCCTGACATATTCCAGGCCATATGTCAAAAATGGGGTACCCCAGATGTAGGCCTGTTGGCTTTCAGATTCAACAAAAAACTGGACAGCTTTGTTTCGAGAACAAAGGATCTGCTAGCACAAGGGTCGGATGCCTTAACAATTCCATAGGATCAGTATTCTCTGATCTATGTGTTCCCTCCACTTCTGCTTACCCCACGATTCCTTCAGAGGATCAAAAAGGAAGGAAAGCCGGTAACTCTAGTATCCCCGGCTTGGCCCAGGCAACCTTGGTATGCAAAGATCGTAAAAATGGCAGAAGGAAGACCTTGGGTTTTTCCGCTGCACAGAGATCTACTCTCACAGGGTCCAGTATTCCATTCTGCCTTACGAAGTCTGAATTTGGTGGTTGAGACCCACATTCTGAAGGGTCATGGCCTTTTGGGGCCAGTCGTGTCTACTCTAGTTAATGCTAGGAAGCCGGCCTCCGGGCTCATCTACTACAGAATCTGGAAAGCAAATGTTTCCTGGTGTGAATCCAGGGGGTGGACCCTAGAAAGTATGCCATTAGCAGGATTCTTGCCTTTCTTCAATTAGGCGTAGAAATTAAGCCGGCCTTGAGCACCATCAAGGGCCAGATCTCGGCCTCGTCGATATTCTTTCAAAGACCACTTGCCTCTCATTCCCTGGTCCGGGCCTTTGTTCAGGGGGCACTACGCTTGAATCCGCCGGTTTAGCCTCCTGTGTGCCCATAGGATTTGAATTTGGTTTTGTCTGTCTTAAAGGAACAACCTTTTGAACTATTAAACCAGGCTTTTTTAATTCTTTTGACAAAGAAATAGTTTTTTTCTGGTAGCCATGTTCTCGGCTAGAAGGGTATCGGAGTTAGCAGCTCTTTCTTGTAAAGAGGCATATTTGATTATTCACAAAGACAGGGTGGTGTTGCGTCCTCACCCAACTTTTTTGCCTAAAGTGTTTTCAGGATTCCATATGAATCAAGATGTGGTCCTACCATCCTTTTTTCCAGATCTGCAGTCCACAGAGAAGTTGTTACACTCTTTCGATATTGTAAGAGCAGTCAGAATCTATCTGCAGGCAACGGCTCAGATACGAAAGACTGATTGTCTATTTATTCTGCCAGAAGGCCCCAAGAAGGGTCAGGCAGCGTCAAAATTCACTATCTCTAGATGGATTTGACAGGTTATTGTTCAGGCTTATGGTGGATTCCTCCTTTTCAGGTTAAAACACACTCAACTAGAGCAGTTAGTGCTTCATGGGCAGTGCATCACCAGGCCTCCATGGCTCAGATCTGCAAGGCTGCAACTTGGTCTTCAGTCCATACATTTACTAGATTCTAAGGATGTAAGAGGGACGATTTTGGGCACAGTGTGCTGCAGGCAGCAGTATAAGTCCTCTTGTCTGTTAGCAGTCTGTTTTCTGATCTGTCTCCCTCCCCTCAAATTTGGGCATTGCTCTGGTACATCCCACTAAGTAATTATCAAAGGCTCTGTGTCCCGTGATGTATGAACAAGAAAATAGGATTTTTTTTAAAAAACAGCTTACCTGTAAAATAATTTTCTTGGGAAATACAACACGGGACACAAAGCTCCTGCCCCTCTTCGGGATTATACGTTGGGATACTTATTGCTTTGCTACAAAACTGAGGTACTCTCCTTATGGAAGGGGTTATATAGGGGAGGAACTCGTCTTGTAATTAGGGTTGCCAGTGTCCAGTCACCTGATGGTGACTATCTAACCCACTAAGTAATTATCAAAGGCGCTGTGTCCCGTGATGTATTCCCAAGAAAAGGATTTTACAGGTTTATAGGTCCTATTTTTTTCCCACCTTTTTTCTTTTGTTAGAACTTTACTGAAATGCCACAAATGACATTTCTAGTACAATAGTTTTTTTGAGAATAACAACATAACAAAGTACAAGCTGAGCATATAAATTCTATGCAGGGCATTTAAACAGGTAAAATATCATGTAAACATACAACAAGCACACTTGGTCGAAAACAGCAGCAATTGTCCAAGTACGGTGGCCCAGAGCTCAGTGGAGAAGGGGTGAGATTACCCATCCCTTGGTAGAAAAGAAAAAAAAATTAAATGGGGGAGGTAAAGCTTGGGTCTGAGCCCAAGTCGGAAAGGGGGAAAAATAAAGATGGGGGGTAAAAGGGGTGGGGAGTATTGGCAATACTAAGTAAGGGAAGAAGAAAACACCTGGGGGCTGGACTGCATTCTACATTGGCCTGGAATACACAGGCTGGTTGGGGGCAGAGTGGGGAGAGCATAAGACCACCATGGGCTCCACTCTTTAAGGTATTTGGAGTGGGAGTTGTGGAGAATGCTGGTCATTTTCTCGTGGATCATGAGGGTAGTTAAAATGCTATTCACCTCTGCAAACCTGACTGAGGGCGTCCTCCAGGCCCTAGCAATGGGGCACTGTGCAGCTATGAAAAGGTACGTGGCCAGCTTCTGTTGTTCGGAGAAAAGGTCTGGAAGGGTGCAACGGAGGAGTTCATGTAACATGTCCCTGAGGAAAAGAATGTGAAAAAGCATTGAGAGGAGGCCGTAGACACTTGACCAGAGTCCCACCAATCAAGGATGGGACCACGAGATGGATCTCATCTCAGCATTGACCACAGCCCCTGAAACATCTATCGCTATATGATGGCTTTGAGCGAGCTATGCAGGCCAGTACCAGTGAAGGAGGAACTTGTAAGATGCCTCCAAGGGGACTGTGTTAAAGAAACATTTGGTTATAATTGACTCGCCCCCCTCGGACACATTATGGGTAGGAACGAGACAAACCCTCCCCCCCACAGTTGAGGAGTAGATTGAAGTAAAAGTCCCTGGGGCTCCAAGTGAGTGGAGGCAAATGTGCTCAAAGGCCCTTTTCTGGATTGGGTAAGTGGAATTGGGACGGAGGGCAGAAATCCAGTGGGTAGCGGAGTTGCAGGTATTGCTACAACTCTGCAGAGGGCATGTTGTGAGTCTTGCAGCGGGAGACCCAAGATGAAACACAACACAAGTGATACTTTATTCAGTTCTGTTAACTAAGGTAGTGTTGTTTGCATTTCCATGGGCTGCGCTGAAAACTAGTAGTACTTTTTTTTTCCCCCAGAGCTTGCCACCACAATGCTGTGGACAGACCCAAAAACCCGTCTCAAATCCACTTAAACTAAGAATATGATTAAAAATGCATCATCAGGGGTTACCTTCAGGGAAAAAGAATTTTCAAACAATTAGTAAATGCAGACATAAAAGTAGGCTATAAGAAGATTGCCAAGACCCTGAAACTGAGCTGCAGCATGGTGGCCAAGACCATACAGTGGTTTAACAGGACAGGTTCCACTCAGAACAGGCCTCGCAATGGTCAACCAAAGAAGTTGCGTGCACGTGCTCAGTGTCATATCCAGATGTTATCTTCGGGAAATATATGTTTAAGTGCTGCCAGCATTGCTGCAGAGATTGAAGGGGTTGGGAGGTCAGCCTGTCAGTGCTCAGACCATACGTCGCACACTGCATCAAATTGGTCTGCATGACGGTCGTCCCAGAAGGAAGCCTCTTCTAAAGATGATGCACAAGAAAGCCCACAAACTGTTTGAAGACAAGCAGACTAAGGACATGCATTACTGGAGACATGTCCTGTGGTGTGATGAGACCAAGATAAACTTATTTGGTTCAGATGGTATCAAACGTGTGTGGCGGCAACCAGGTGAGGAGTACAAAGACAAGTGTGTCTTGTCTACAGTCAAGCATGGGGGTGGGAGTGTCATGGTCTGAGGCTGCATGAGTGCTGCCGACATTGGGGAGCTACAGTTCATTGAAGGAACCATGAATGCCAACGTGTACTGTGACATACTGAAGCAAAGCATGATCCCCTCCCATCGGAGACTGGGCCGTAGGATAGTATTCCAACATAACGACCCAATACACACCTCCAAGATGACCACTGCCTTGCTAAAGAAGCTGAGGGAAATGGAGATGGACTGGCCAAGGATATCTCCAGACCTAAACCCTATTGAGCATGTGTGGGGCATCCTCAAACGGAAGGTGGAGGAGCGCAAGGTCTTTAACATCCACCAGCTCCGTGATGTCATCATGGAGGAGTGGAAGAGGACTCCAGTGGCAACCTGTGAAGCTCTGGTGAACTCCATGCCCAAGAGGGTTAAGGCATTGCTAGAAATAAATGGTGGCCACACAGAATATTGATACTTTAGGCCCAATTTGGACATTTTCACGTAGGAGTGTACTCTTTTTGTTGCCAGCAGTTTAGACATTAATGGCTGCGTGTTGAGTTATTTTGAGGGGGACAGCAAATTTACACTGTTATACAAGCTGTACACTCACTAATTTACATTGTAGCAAAGTGTAATTTCTTCAGTGTTGTCATATGAAAAGATATAAAATATTTACAAAATTGTGAGGGGTGTACTCACTTTTGTGAGATACTGTGTGTACATATGTGTGTGTGTGTGTGTGTGTGTGTGTGTGTATTTATATATATATATATATATATATGTGTGTGTGTGTGTGTGTATGTATGTATGTATGTATGTATATATATATATATATATATATATATATATATATACATATAATAATTTATTTACATATAGATATATATATATATATATACATGCATTTTAAGCAGTTATACATAATTTATACATGCCTCCACACTAAAATCTTTTGCAATTCCTTACCCTAATGTGAAAAACAGTGCAGCGCTTATCACATTTCTGTTAGTTGGACCTAGTATCTGTTTTTTTGTGCTCAGCTGCTATTTTCTTAATTGATTTTTCCCATATCAACAAATTTTTTTACCAAGCGCAAGTTTCACTCCTTTTGTAATTCCTTACCCTATCAGCCCTACCAGCACTCCAATGTATTACAAACCACTGATAATTCAATCAAGGAATGAGTGCAGCACTAAAAAATTCTTTACATTCTACAGTGTAAAAGTGCAAACCAGTTGACCATAAATAAAATGTTTGTACAATAAAAATCTAATGATTATACCGTATAAAACACCAATAAAAAAGTAAGAGAACAGTTAGAACTGATCAAAGTCCCTGATATAAAGCTAAAAGAACAATAAATTGAATGTGTAGATAAACAAAAGGTGAGAGGCTTCCTTGCTAGCTTCAGCAATATATGGTAATCCAGGTACGTCTTAGGCCTTGCTGTCCTCTTCAGATATGGGGATCCTGGAAACTGAATGAAAGAATACGAGAAGGGCGCACCAGCCTAATAAGATACCTTTTTTTTAAATGTATAAAAACAATGCAATATACTCACAAACCCAGTTGAGTCAGGCTTAAATACATACAGCGCAGCTAACTCCAATAATTCTTGAACCACAAAGCTCCGAAGAAGGGGTATACCCCTTAAAACATGTTAGTGTCTGGTCCTGCTTTGTGATGTCGCTGATGCACACCTAGAGTTGTGCTTGTTGGAGTTTTTCACGTTATGCATTTAAGCCTGATACCCAATTGGATTTGTGAGTATATTGCATTGTTTTTATACATTCAAATAAATGGTACCTTAGGTAATTCTTGTATTCAGTTTGCATGTGTATGTGTGGCTTAATTCAGTAAAGATATTCCTTCTTACAGCTAATTTGTGTAAATTCCTGTACCTTCTTGAAAAGCACTGTAGTATCATAAAAAAAAAATCCAACCCAAAACAGCCTAACATGCATACACCCAAAGTTTTGTTTCTCAGGCAGATTCAGGATAATTAAATATGAAATTTAGTTGCTATGGGTAACACCTCTGCATCAAAATCGTGCCCTTTTTTTATGCAAGGTACTTTTTAATTTGACATGCCCCTCCATTTCTTTCACTTTACAAATGTTATTTTTTTTTACAGTGCATATTACAATTCATGTTTATTTTCATTTGCTGATCTTATTTAATGCAACAATCTAAAGGTTATCTCTTTTAGTGGTTTTGCTCTGAAACAAATAGAGTCAAATTTTTACATGTCATTAATTATTTTGTGTAAATTTGGATTTTGCTTTTTATTGCAAATTAAATATCACAAGTCTTCTAGTGATCCGAACACAATGTATGGTTGACAAAGCAACCGGTAATTTCCTGATAATGAGCTATTAAGTTTTGTGTTAGCTTGGATGAATTGCAAACATCACACCAGATAAAACAAAGCATATTAGGGTTTCAGAAGAATTCATTTACATACTTTAGCAACTCTCAGAATTAACCATTACTGGGATCGTGGCACTCTTATGAAAAGAGACTCCATTATCCTCAGTAAGAGGTGTAAACCCAATTAACTTCTCTTATTTGCTCCCTTTTGGTCTGTTAAATATACAGTTGAAAGTGTTTTGTTATACAGTGGGTATAGACAAGAATCACCCCCTTAAAAATAATCACATGTTGTTGCTTTGCAGCCTAAAATGAAGACTGTGACAATTTTTGTTTTTAACCAGCTGTATTTACTGCAACTTATAACATCCAAGTGAAAGATATAACACCGACATGTCAGAAAAAAAATCAAAAGCAGAATCATCGATAGGGATGAGCTTCGTGTTCGAGTCGGCTGTTCGAATTCTGAACGTTATGGGCCGTTCGCGCCAAATTCGTGTGGCGCTCACGGCCCACAATGCACTGTGATGGCGCAGTGCATTGCTGGCTCATGATTGGCCAAGCATGCACTGTGACCCCGCATGCTTGGCCAATCACAGCGCCGGCAGCGAGGAGAGCCATGATTGGCCACAGGCAGGATGCCTGTGGCCAATCATAGCTCAGGCTGTGTAGTACACGCCCCACACTATATAAAGCCGCCAGCGCGGCGGCCTTGTGTAGTGTGTTGGCGTCTGTAGCAGTTAGTGGGTGTTCTGTGTACCTTCAACACAGTATACACCGATCGTTATCGGCCGATTTTTCGTTCTTGCTCTTCTGTAGTGGTTGTTGTCTGCGTGCCCTGACCGCAGTATACACCGCTATATTCACCTATATAGCTAGCTATATTTCTCTTTTTTAATAGAGCTTGCAGTCAGTGTTAGGAGATTGTGCGTGCTCTGAACCCAGTATACACCGCTATATCCACCTATATAGCTAACTATCTTGCTCGTTTTAAATAGAGCTTGCAGTCAGTGTTAGGAGATTGTGCGTGCTGTCTGCGTGTTCTGAACCCAGTATACACTGCTATATCCACCTATATAGCTAACTATCTTGCTTGTTTTAAATAGAGCTTGCAGTCAGTGTTAGGAGATTGTGCGTGCTGTCTGCGTGCTCTGAACCCAGTATACACCGCTATATCCACCTACATAGATCTTCTCTATTTGAGCCATCTGCCATCTGCAGGAGTTAGTGGAACTTGTGTGTGCCTCCAGCACAATATACACTACCCAATTGCTGGTTTTCCCAACTCCCTTCAGGCCATTACCATGTCTGGAAGGCCAGCAAGGAGAGGCAGACAGGCGCGAGCCGATAAAAGAGGGCAAGCAGGCCCTGTGTCTAGAGACAACAGTGCTGGTCGTGGACGCGGTGCATCGTCATCATCAGCACGTGGCCATGGGACACGCTTGTCCTTCTTTTCGGCAGCTGGACATGTTGAGCCGCAACATGCCAACGACTTGGTAGAGTGGATGACCAAGCCCTCTTCATCCTCTCTCACCCAGGCTCAGGGTACTAGCAAAGCAGCTGCCAACGCATCGTCTTCCCTCCTCTCAATGTCATCATCAGTGACTCCTTCCCTAGACCCACCACATCCTCCTGAGGAGTTTCCTGAACTCTTTGAGCACAATGTTGGGTACATGCTCCAGGAGGATGCCCAGTGTTTTGTAGGCTCTGATGATGATACTCAGCTAGAGGAAGGCAGTAGCGTGAGCGCAGAGAGAGGGGATGCTCAAGAAGGACAGCAATCTGGCAGTCATGTTCCACAAGCTGCAGCATACTGCCAGGTTTGCTCCAGCGATGAAGAGGGAGGGGATGATGAGGGCACTGACGCCATGTGGGTGCCTGGTAGGAGAGAGGAGGAGCAGGAGGCACATGTCCAACGAGGCAGGATGCCCTCCGGGAGCCAGCTTAGGGGCAGCACACCGACTGAATCACACTGCAGAGCTCCGCCTGTGCAGGGCGCTGCCTCTGCGCGTTATTCTAAAAGTTCTTTGGTGTGGGCCTTTTTTGAGACGAGTGCCTCAGATCGCACCGCTGCTATTTGCAACATATGTCTCAAGCGTATCTAGCGTGGCCAAAACATCAGCCGCTTGGGCACCACATGCTTGACCAGGCATATGTTGACCTGCCATGCAGCTCGTTGGCAAGCGTACCTCAAAGACCCACACCAAAGAACAAAGCGGACCTCTCCTTGCTCCTCATCAGCTGGGATCTCCAACCCCACTAGACCTTCAGTCCTCTCTGAAACCTGCTCTGAGAGGAATGAAGGTGTAGAATTAGGTGTGTCACAGCCAAGTGCTTCCGGGCACTCTGCTAGCAGTACACCCACGTCTGATTATAGCAGGCAAATGTCCCTGCCCCAGCTGCTGGACCGGCGAAAGAAGTTCACTCCCAGCCATCCACATGCCCAGCGGTAGGGATGAGCTTCGTGTTCGAGTCGAACGTACGTTCGACTCGAACATTGGCTGTTCGGCCGTTCGGCGAATTCCGAACGTTTGGGCCGTTCGCGTCAAAATTCGAGTGGCGCGCGCGGACCACAATGCACTGCGGTGGCGCAGTGCATTGCTGGCTCATGAATGGCCAAGCATGCACTGTGACCCCGCATGCTTGGCCAATCGTAGCGCCAGCAGCGAGGAGAGCCATGATTGGCCACAGGCATCCTGCCTGTGGCCAATCATAGCTCAGGCTGTGTAGTGCACGCCCCACACTATATAAGGCCGCCTTTGAGGCGGCCTCGTGTAGTGTGTTAGCATCTGAAGCAGTGGGTGTTCTGTGTACCTTCAACACAGTACACACCGATCGTTTTTGGCTGATTTCCTATCTTGCTGCTGTGTAGTGGTTGTTGTCTGTGCCCTGACCGCAGTATACACCACTATATTCACCTCACCTATATAGCTAGTGATCTAGCTTTAACCACTTAACAACTGCCCATTGCCGATTAACAGCTTCAGGGCGGTTGTTTAACTCTGAGAGGCCGTTAATTAACGGCCTCCCAGAATTCTGCTCTCGCGCTCCCCCTGGGGCGCGCACTCGAGAGCATCTGTGACCGCCGGGTCCACAGGACCCGACGGATCACGGTAAACGGCCGCTCGTCGCGGCCGTTTACCACGTGATCACTCCGTCAAATTGGCCGATCGGTACAGCGGAGGGGAAAGAGATCGGTGTCAGCAGCGATGTGGGCTGCATCTGCAGTGCCCAGATCGCTGCTCACCGAATTTAACCCCTAAATTCCCTGCCAATACTCTGCAATACCAGTGCATACTCTGCAGTACCCCGCCATTACTCTGCAGTACCCCGCCATTACTCTGCAGTGCAGTACCCTGCCATTACTCTGCAGTACCCTGCCATTACTCTGCAGTACCCTGCCATTACTCTGCAGTACCCTGCCATTACTCTGCAGTACCCCCCAATACTCTGCAGTACCCGCCATTACTCTGCAGTACCCCGCCATTACTCTGCAGTGCAGTACCCTGCCATTACTCTGGAGTACCCTGCCATTACTCTGCAGTAACCCCCATTACTCTGCAGTAACCCCCATTACTCTGCAGTACCCTGCCATTACTCTGGAGTACCCTCCAATACTCTGCAGTACCCTGCTATTACTCTGTAGTACCCCGCCAATACCCCGCCAATACTCTGCAATACCCTGCCATAAATTGCCATTCCCAGCCATACTCGGAGATACCCAGCCATACTCGGTGATACCCTGAAATACCCAGCCATAGACGCCCCCCACCCCTCACCGCCCTCCGGTGCTTCTACCAACTCGCCAGTACGATCAAAGTCAGAATCTTTTTTTTATTTTTTATTTCAGGCTTCCCAGCCTAGAGGTAAGATGTGGGGTCATATTGACCCCCAGATTTCACTGTAAAGAGGACCTGTCACCCCATATTCCTATTACAAGGGATGTTTACATTCCTTGTAATAGGAATAAAAGTGATCAAAAATATATTTTTGTGGAAAAAGAAATTTTTTTTAAAGCGCCCATGTCCCCATGTGCTCGCATGCAGAAGCGAACGCATGCGTAAGCCCCGCCCACATATGAAAACGGTGTTCAAACCACACATGTGAGGTATCGCCGAGAACGTTAGAGCGAGAGCAATAATTCTAGTCCTAGACCTCCTCTGCAACTCAAAACATGTAACCAGTAAAAAAAAATTTAAGCGTCGCCTATGGGGATTTTTTAAGTAGCGACGTTTGGCGCCATTCCACGGGCATGTGAAATTTTGAAGAGTGACATGTTTGATATCTATTTACTCAGCATAACTTCATCTTTCACTTTATGCAAACATTGGGCTAACTTTACTGTTTTTTTTGTTTGTTTTTTAAGCACAAAACTGTTTTTTCCCCCCAAAAAACGCGTTTGAAAAATTGTTGTGCAAATACCGTGTGAGATAAAAATTTGCAACGACCACCATTGTATTCTCCAGGGTCTTTTGGTATGCATATGCTGTGTGTGTGAAATAACCTGATAATATGACAATTTTGTGGAAAAAAAAAAAAAAGAAAAAAGGAAATAGGCCGTCAGTACTTCAGGTGTGATCAATTTTCAGATAGTGGCACCATAGCTTGTGGACTCTATAACTTTCACAAAGACCAAATAATATCCACCAATTTGTACTTATTTTTACCAAAGATATGTAGTAGTATGAATTTTGGCCAAAATTTATGAAGAAAAAATTACTAATCTGCTAAATTTTATAACAGAAATGAAGAAAAATTCATTTTTTCGCAGAATTTTCGGTCTTTTTTCTTTTATAGCACAAAAAATAAAAAACTGAGAGGTGATTAAATACCACCAAAAGAAAGCTCTATTTGTGTGAAAAAAAGGACAAACATTTCCTATAGGTCCAGTGTTGCATGACTGAGTAATTGTCATTCAAAATGTGAGGGCACCGAAAGCTGAAAATTGGTCTGGTTATTAAGGGTGTTTAAGTGCCCAGTGGTCAAGTGGTTAATAATAGAGCTTGCAGTCAGTAGTGTTAGGAGATAGTGCGTGCTGTCTGCGTGCTCTGTACCCAGTACATACCGCTATAATATAGGGCAGGCCCCTACTTTCAAACATCCAACTTACAAACATCTCCTACTTGCAAACGCAAGGAGACAGCAGCAAGTGAGATGAAAAAAGATGGACGACAAAAGAAATTATACAGGGGTGATAACCCTTCCCTATGTTTTCCAAAAAGCTTAAAAATAGTTTGTTTGACTGGAGCTACACTTTAAAAATGTACCGGTTGAAAATTACAAACAGATTCAACTTAACACAACAAACCTACACAGTCCCTGTCTTGTTTGCACCGCCTGTATACTGCTGTTCTGAGTATATAGGGCCTGGGGGCCACACGCATTTCCTTTTTTTAATATGGGTACGGGGTTCCCCTTAATATGCGTACAAGACCCAAATAGGCTGGTAATGGGCAGGGAGGGCTACCCATGCCATTTTTCTGAATGATTTTCAACCATATTGCAGGAACCAGATATAACATTAAAACCGCAAGCAGTTTTAAATGGTGTTATTTTCGTTTAATGTCATTTTGTGCAGGGACTGTTCCAAACACGGGAAACACGTGGCACTTCACAGGCATACTACAGACACCCCCCAGGCACCATATTTAAAGGAATATTTCACCTTTTTTTTTTCACTTTAATCGTCATTAAAATCAGTGCTCCCGCCAAAACGGCAGTTTTTAAAACTTTTTTTTGCAGTGACCCATGTCCCCTGAGGCAGGAGGCAGGTCCCCAAACCCTTTTTAGGACACTATCTTGCATATTAGCCGTTAAAATTAGCACTTTCCATTTTGAACGTTCGAGTCCCATAGACTTCAATGGGGTTCTAACGTTCGTTTCGAACGCGGGGGTCGTTCGCAAGTTCTGGTGCGAACGGAACCGGGGGGTGTTCGGCTCATCCCTACCCAGCGGTTGAATGCTAGCTTGGCTAAATTGCTAGCACTTCAACTGCTGCCTTTTCAGTTGGTAGACTCGGCTCTCTTCCGTGAATTTGTACAATGTGCGGTTCCTCAGTGGCAGGTCCCCAAACGCCACTTTTTCTCACGGAAGGCGATTCCGGCTCTCTACCGGCATGTGGAAGGCAATGTCCTTGCCTCGCTGGACAGGGCGGTCAGCGGTAAGGTGCATATTACCACTGACTCATGGTCCAGCAGGCATGGACAGGGACGTTACCTGTCTTTCACGGCCCATTGGGTCACTCTTCTGGCAGCTGGGAAGGATGCAGGACAAGGTGCAGTAGTGTTGGAGGTTGTTGCCCCACCACACCTTCAAAATGCTACTATTGGTTGTGACACACCTCTCTCCTCCACCCCTCCTCTTCTTCTTCCTCCATGGCCTCTTCCATTGCTCTGTCCTCAGAACCAGCGGTGCTCCGTAGGCGTTCCAGGGGCTAAGCAAGTACGCAGGAAAAACTATGCCATGCCGTGCTTGCGCTGGTTTGTTTGGGGGACAGGAGCCACACTGGGGCGGATGTTTTGTCAGCTCTGCAGGGGCAGGCCGAGAGGTGGTTGACGCCACGCCAGCTTAAGCCAGGAATGGTGGTTTGCGACAATGGCACCAACCTCCTCTCCGCCCTCCGACAGGGACAACTGACCCATGTGCCCTGTGTAGCTCACATCCTTAACCTGGTGGTGCAGTGGTTCTTGGCCAGGTATCTGGGCTTACAGGATGTCCTGAAGCAGGCCAGGAAAGTGTGTGCATTTCCGCCGATCATTTAATGCCTGTGCTTGGCTGGCTGAGCTCCAAAAGGAGTTGAACCTGCCCAAGAACCGCCTTATATGTGACATGCCCACCAGGTGGAACTCAATGTTGGCCATGCTGCAGCGGCTGCACATGCAGCAGAGGGCCATCAATGAGTACCTGTGCGACTACGGCACCAGGACAGGGTCAGGGGAGCTCGGTTTTTTTCACCACGCCAGTGGGGCATGATCAGGGATGCATGCACTGTCCTGTCACCATTTGAGGAGGCCACAAGGATGGGGAGCAGTGACAGTGCATGCATCAGTGACACTGTACCTCTTGTCCACCTCTTGGAGCATACGCTGCGTGGAATAATGGACAGGGCACTTGAGGCAGAACAGAGGCAGGAAGAGGAGGACTTCCTTGCCTCTCAAGGCCCCTTTTATCCAGTGTTCCTGCTGTGCCACCCATCACACAGGAAGAGGATGAGGAGGAGGATGATTGTGTCAGCATGGAGGTGGAGGCTGGCACTCAGCATCAGCAGTCTTGTAGGGATGATTTACAGTCCCAAGAAACCCGTGGACTTGTACGTGGCTGGGAGGAGGTAGCTGCGGATCATGTTGTCCTTAGTGACCCAGAGGACTCCGGACCAAATGCCTCAGCTAACCTACGCTGCATGGCCTCCCTGATCCTGCAAAGCCTGCAGAAGGATCCTCGTATTCTTCGGATCAAGGAGAGGGACCATTACTGGCTGGCCACTCTCCTTGATCCACGGTACAAGGGTAAGGTTGCTGACTTTATCTTGCCATCGCAGAGGGAGCAGAGGATGAGACATCTCTGGGAGGCCTTGCAGAAAGGTCTGTGCAACGCGTTTCCAGAGACTGGGAGGTTACAAGCTCCTGGTCCTGGACAACGTGTTGCATCGGTCAGAAGGAGCAGTGGAGAAGGTGGCCGTCTGACCGATGCTTTCAGGCAATTTTTTTAGTCCGCAGCCCAAGGTATGATCAGTTCCAGCAACCATCGCCTATTGAAATCATATCCCCTCTCAAGCATTTCTTCTCCAGAGAGAACAAGATCAGTGTTCGTAACCTCCAGACCCTTTATTTGTTTTGTTGCCCTTCTCTGGACTCTCCAGTTCCAGCACATCCTTCCTGAGGACTGGTGCCCAGAACTGCGGCCTGACCAGAGTCTTATAGAGTGGGAGAATTATTGTTTAATCTCTGGAATTAATTCTCTTTTTAATGCATGCCAAAATTCTGTTTGCTTTGCTTGCAGCATCTTAGGATTGCATGCCTTTGCTGAGCCTGTCATCTACTAGGACCCCCAGGTCCTTTTCCATTTCTCTGAGCTCTCTTGCACATTGGCCTTCACATTTTTCGTTGGACTGATTTCCCTCCCTCCCTTCAAGCACCAGGTATTTATCAGACCCTCACGAGCCACCCGCTCCACTTGTCCCCCAACTTTCCCTTCCTCTGCATTTGGGTATCTTGGTGGCTACCTTCCATTATGGTCTTCCACCTCTAAACCCGCTTAGTCACAACAATATCCGTTTTCATTTCTGCACTAACCATCTTTACTATCCAATCCACCCTCACTTTTAATTATTAATTCACTCACATAGCCCCAATACTGGTTCACTTGATTGACTCACTCATCACTGATGTTTACCATGTTTACACCAGGAGTGCTTGTGGGCCCGGATGTCAGGGCTGGGCTCAGCTCTTCCTTCTCTCAGCTGGCCACTCGCTAATTGTCAGCTCCTATCTCTCCACAGCTACTCACCTGTTGATGATATCCTGCTCGTCAGTCCTGCCTACTTAAGCTGTCCAGTCCAGAGGATCTCTGCCTTCATCTTGGTCAACATCACAGAGACTATCTTCTGCGTTCCTGTTTAAAGACTTGCTTGGCTAACATCCCTTCTAGCTCCAGATCCTCTTGATCCCTAACCTTCTGGCTTGGCTGATTATACATTCTGGTTACCGAACTTTGGCTATTTTTTAACTACATTTGTTCCATTTACTTTTATTATTAAACAAGTGTGATTTGGTTTCTGACATTAGGCGAAGGCATCTTCCACTGTGGCTGCTCCAGTACAACCTGTGTTGCAGGCCGCCCCCTGCTGCTGCTCCAGTCTCTGTGCAGGCATCCGCCTTGAGTATTACCTCTATAAGAGGTATGTCTGATTCTGCTCCACTTCCCCAGCGATTTGGGGGCAATCCAGTCCAATACAGAAGGTTTCTCAACCAGATTGAGATATACTTTAAGATGCTGCCCCAGACCTTTCCCACGGACAGAAGCAAAGTAGGTTTTGTGGTATCTTTGCTTTCTGAGAGAGCCTTGGCCTGGGCAAACCCTCTATGGGAGATGCAAAAACCTGTTGTCTAGAGTTACCCTGACTTTGTGGCCTCCTTTAAAAGGGTATTTGACGTTCCTGCACGCTCCGCTTCTGCTGCCCAAGTGCCTCATGTCCATCAAACAGAGCGTGAAAACTGTTGCCGATTACGCCATTGAATTCCGTACTCTGGCAGCAGAGGTTGTTTGGAACAATGAGGCCCTCGTGGCTGCTTTTTCTCATGGTCTCTTGGATACCATCAAGGATGAGATAGCAGCCCGGGATATACCCACTGAGCTTTAGAAGTTGATCACCTTTGCCATCCTCATTAACTCCAGACTCAGAGTAACACTTTCTTTTAAGGAGCGCTTGTGGAAGCCTCCTGTACGTTTGTCTCCGAGCTTTGCAGTCCACCCGTGCCTGCCTCACCTCCCATGCCTCCAGGTACAGAGTCAGTCAGTGAAGGTGAA
The DNA here is from genome assembly GCF_037356315.1 of Lithobates pipiens. Classification (NCBI taxonomy): domain Eukaryota; kingdom Metazoa; phylum Chordata; class Amphibia; order Anura; family Ranidae; genus Lithobates; species Lithobates pipiens. The sequence continues at coordinate 104,007,389 of NW_027507718.1, read as the reverse complement.
CCCATGCACTTGTGTTGCACGCATCTCTCTGCGGATGAGAGAACCTTTAGGAGGCGGGAGAGATTGTACCTTTATTGTGGCCAGGCAGGTCACTTTTTGAAGTCTTGTCCTACTCATCCAGGGAACGCCTGAACCTTGAGGTCCTGTCACGGACAGACCTTAGGTGGCGTTGTTTCATCCCCAGTTATCCAGAAGGATAAGCCCCTGGTTTTGGTCACTCTTTCTTGGGCTAAGTCATCCGTGGAGATACAGGCTCTTATTACTCTGGGGCTGCAGGCCTGTTCATTGATGCTGCCTTTGTATCGAAGCACTCGATTCCGCTGCAGCTGCGTGACACTCCACTTGCCATTGAGGCTCTTGATGGGAGACTTCTACAGCCTGCCCAGGTGACTCATAAGACTGTTCCATTGTCCATGGCTGTAAGGGCTCTTCACCATGAAATAATCCAATTCTAAGTTATTTCCTCACCTAAGTTTCTGCTGGTTATTGGTTATCCTTGGTTACAGAGGCACAAGGCTCTTTTGATTTGCTCCGTGCTGAGGTTCTCTCCTGGTCACCACAATGCAGCAAGACATGCTTCCAGAAGGTAGCCAAGGTCCTGTGCACCTCTTCACGCTCCTCCCTGCTGGAGCAGTACCGCGATTTTAGAGATGTCTTTGACAAAGATCAAGCTGGTAGTTTGCCTGCACACCGGTCATATGATTGCGCAATTGACCTTCAACCTGGTGCCATACCCCCTCTTGGCTGGGTTTATCGTTTGTCTGTCTTGGAGAATAAGGCTATGGAGGAGTATGTTGCAGACGCATTTTCTCGAGGTTTCATGCGCAAATCCTCGTCTCCTGCTGGTGCTAGTTTCTTCTTCGTGAAGAAGAGTGGTGAACTGAGACCTTGTATTGATTATAAGAGTTTCACGATTAAGAATGCCTATCTGATTCCATTGATCATGGCATTATTTGACCGCCTCAAGTCACAAACCTTGATTTGAGAGGGGCATACAATCTCATGAGGATTAGGGAGGGCAACGAGTGGAAAACTGTGTTTAATACCAGAACAGGCCATTATGAATACCTCGTAATGCCTTTTTGCCTTTGGAACGGGCACGGCAGTTGTCCAGAAATGTATTAACAATGTCCTCCGAGATTTGTTGCATTTATGTGTGGTGGTTTATCTTGATGATATCCTCATATTTTCTAAATCCCTGGGCAGCCATCACACAGATGTCTGTCATGTTCTTCAGAAACTAAGAGAGAACAATCTCTATTGTAAATTAGAGAATTGCGAATTCCATTGTGAACAAGTTAAATTTCTGGGTTATGTCATTTCCACTGCTGGTTTTTCGATGGACCCAGAGAAACTTTCAGCAGTCCTGCAGTGGCACCTGACCCCTGGGTTTATGTCCTCTTCAGCGTTTTCTGGGCTTTGCCAACTATTATCGAACGTTTATTCTGAACTTCTCATCTCTGGTCAAGCCCCTGACTGATATGACCAGAAAGGACGGTAATCCACAGTTTGTCTCTGGAGTCCATTAAGGTCTTTGAGAGTCTCAAGGCTGCTTTTGTTTCTGCTCCTGTATTGGCACATCCTGATCCTACATTACCTTTTATCCTTGAGGTTGATGCTTCTGAGACTGGTGTTGGCACCCTACCTCTGAGAGCGCTATGAATCCTTGTGGCTATTTTTCCAATAAATTGTCACCTGCAGAGTGCAAATACGAGATTGGTGACAGAGGTCGGTTAGCTATCATTTTATCCCTGAAAGAAAGGAGACATCTCCTCAAAGGTACCACTGTGCTGGATCTCATTCTTACTGACCATAAGAATCTCACGTTCTTGTCTGAGGCTAAACAGCTCTTTTCTTGTCTAGTTTCAATTACATTGTCTCATTCTTACCCGGTACTAAGAATGTAAGGGCTGATGCTCTGTCACGACAATTTTCCTCCACTTCCAAGATGGAGTTGGTTCCGGTTCCTGTGATTCCTCCTGATCATATTCTGGCTACGGTTTGCAACAACCTTTTGGGTGACAAAATTCTTGCTGCTCAGGTCCATGCTCCTCTTGAGAAACCTTGTGACTGTTGCTTTGTCCCAGAGAGTCTCCGTACTGCCGTGCTCCAGACTTACCATTCTCCCAAGGCTGCTGGCCATCCTGGGAAGAATCAACTCTTTTGGGCCATTTCCCAACAATTCTGGTAGCCTAGTCTACGTGCTGATGTAACCGCCTTTGTAGCTGCCTGTTCCGTGTGTCCTCAGAGTAAGACTCCACGACACCTTCCAGTGGGCCTCCTACAACCCATACCCAATGGAGAGAGGCCCTGGAACACACCTGTCTATGGATTTCATTGTGGGGTTACCCAACTCCCAGGACAACGCAGTTATCCAAGGTGGTTGAACGGTTTTCAAAAATGTCTCGTTGTATTCCACTTAAGAAGATGCCCACTTCTAAGGAACTGGCTTCCATTTTTGCTTGGGAGATCTTTTGCTTACATGGGCTACCCAAGGTGATTGTCTCGGACAGGTGTATTCAGCTTGTGTCCCGGTTCTGGTGAGCCTTATGTGCACAGTTGGGAATTCAGCTTGCTTTTTCCTCTACATATCACCTGCAGTCTAATGGGGCCACAGAACAAGCTAATCAGTCTTTGGAGCAATTCCTACATTGCTATGTTTTGACCATCATAACAACTGGTCAGACCTATTACAGTGGGCAGAGTTTGCTCACAATAGTGCCTTGAATTCTGCTTCCAGATTGTCCCCATTTATGGCAAACTATGGTTTCCAAACTTCCATGTTGCCCGATTCATTTGTTCCGCAGGGTATTCCTGCGTTAAAGGAGCGTCTACATGGTCTTTGTTACACTTGGGCAAGTCCAGGAGGCTTTGCGACATGCTAATCATAGGTACAGATTCCATGCTGACCACAGACGCCTGCCTGCGCCTTCATACCAGGTTGGGGACAGGGTTTGGCTGTCATCTCACAACCTCCGACTTTGTGTTCCCTCTCTGAAGTTTGCACCTAGGTTTATTGGGCCTTTCCCTATTCTTCGCAGGATTAACCCAGCGGCTTGCGCATTAGACCTTCTTTCCAATATGTGTATCTCTAATGCCGCATACACACGACTGGACTTTCCGACGGTCATCCCGACGGAATTTTGGCGGAGGTCCGACGGACTTTCCAAACGAGGAGACTTGCACACACACGAACGCACTTTCCGGCTGACTAGGTCTAACGGACTTCCCAAATGAATGGACTTGCCCACACATGGACTAAAGTCCGTTCATTTTGAACGCGACTCCAGGTACGATGGGACTAGAAAGGGAAGTCGATCTCCCAGCTTTCATCGGCGAGATTGACACCTTGCAAGCCCTGTTGCCTGGTATGGATTTTAAGGGGAACCTCCTACGCCAAAAAAATTGTGGGGGTCCCCCCAAAGTCCATACCAGACCCTTATCCGAGTACGCAGCCCAGCCGGTCAGGAAAGGGGGTGGCCGCATGCCCTCAACATGGGGGGGTGGGTGCTTTGGGGAAGAGGGGCATCCTGCGGTCCCCCCACCCCAAAGTACCTTGTCCCCATGTTGATGAGGACAAGGGCCTCTTCCCGACAACCCTGCCATTGGTTGTCGGGGTCTGCGGGTGGGGAGCTTATCGGAATCCCAGCCTACCACCCTATGTGAATGAGTATGGGGTACATCGTACCCCTACCCATTCACCTGGGGGAAAACGTGTCAATAAAAAAACGCACTACACAAGTTTTTAAAGTAGTTTATTAGGCAGCTCCGGCGGTCTTCTTCCGATTTCTCCTTTCTTTCCGGTTCTTCTCCCGCTCTCTGGCCCCTTCTCCTGCTCTCCAGTTCTTCTGCTGGGCTCCTCCACTAACTTCTGCTCTTTTGCCACTCTTTTGCTAGCGGTGGCCTGGCTGTCTCCTTCGTCGTCACCGTCGCCATCTTAGTTGTACCGTTTGCCAAAAGTCTAATTAAAAAGGGCCATTTCTGTCTGTCAGTTCCTAAACTGTAGGCCTACATCCTGCTCTTAAAAAATGTGAGACCTGATATAATCCCCGCTTTATCAATATGTCAAAGGATCCCTTTCGTAAACCTAAAATGAATTGTGGGTTCTCCAAAATAGGGAGCAGGGTGAATCCCTTGAGGATAGCTTACCATTGGCAAAAATATTATTGCTTATGCGTAAAGTTGGTCCTATAGTTGGGTGTGACTTGGTCGTGGATGGGAGATCCCTAATCCTTGGATGTCTATGTGTCCAAATACATTTTGTGGTTTAACATCATTAATTTTACCATTTCACTCGGTACTGCCGCTTCAGATTTAGAAAAGTTTATCTTAAAAAAGATAATGCACTGTAAAGCTCTATTTCCCTGAAGAGAGTCAGAAGAGAAATCATTGGATTAATCATTGAAAAAAAGCATATCATCTGCTAATGCTGGCACTTTGTATTATGCTCCTTCCACCATTATCCCCTGAATATCCACATTCAGCCAGACTCTACACAGAAAAGGCTCAAGAGACAGGGAAAACAATAAGGGAGACAGTGGGCATTCCTGCCTTGTCCCATTTGTAATCGCAAAGGAAGGAGATATAGCTCTGTTTACCTTGACTTGGGCTGTAGACCCCTTATAAATACTTGCGATCCATTTGAGCATTTTTTTCTGTTGTAGAACAGCAAACATGAACCCCCAGCCAAACTGATCAAAAGCCTTCTCTGCATCGGTTCCAAGGAACACATGTAGGGGGTTATTTAAGAAAGGCAAATCCACTTTGCACTACAAGTGCAAACTACACTTGAAATTGCACTGAAGGTGCACTTGGAAGTGCAGTCGCTGTAGATCCGAGGAGGACATACAAGGGAAATAAAAAACAGCATTTTAGCTTGCACATGATTGGATGATAAAATCAGCAGAGCTTCCCTTCATTTCAGATCTACCCCTCAGATTTACAGCGGCTGCACTTGCACTTGTAGTGCAAAGTGGATTTGCCTTTTGACTCAGCATTCCACATGCTGCCAAATAGTCCTCCATCACCGATTGGTCTGGTACGTCCACATTCAAATTATAGAGTGAGGAGTAGAAATCACCTCAGCGATTTGTTTAGTTAATTTAATTTCTTCCCCCTATTTAGTATTTAGGATTGAAGAAATGTACGTTGTTGAATGCAGATCGTGCAAGGCTCTACCGCGTTTTTTGCCAGACTAGTAACAACATTTACGTCCTACCATTTTAGCTCTGTACTGAAGTAAACCAATCACTTGTCTATGGGTACTTAAGAGTTCTTGTTCTATTTCTATAGTAGGGGCATGTTTGTACCGTGCCTCTAGTCCAGTGGTTCTCAACTAGGGTTCCATGTAAGGTCCTCTGTCATGTCTCCTGTCCCATGTAATGTGCCCTGCCCCATGTAATGTCCCCTGTCATGTGCCCTGCCCCATGTAATGTCCCCTGTAATGTGCTCTGAATGGATCAGCTCTGCAGGAAAAGAAAGCACGAGTTTCACATTAAATAGGTACGTTTTAATATTTATTCTTTTATTTAATGCTATTTCTACAAATATTTTTTGTTATTAACAGCTCGCTGATCATACCAATGTTCTGTGAGCTGTAGATGTGAACATTATTTCAGGGGTTCCTGGAGATCTCAAGTTTTTTGCCAGGGGTTCCTCCAAGGTAAAAAGTTTGAGAAACACTGCTCTAGTCGATCCAATTGTTCCCTTAATGCCGCGTACACACGTAGCCGACTATCCGACGGACTTAGTCTGGCGGACTTCCCGCCAGACTGTCCGTCGGACTTTCCGAACGAGCTACTTGCCCACACACGGCACTTTTTCAGCGGACTAATACGGCGTACTAAGTCCGCGTACTATCCGCCCTACTTCCGCGAAGGAGACGTCGCAGGCCACGCCACCTGGTATGGACTTAAAGGGGAGCCCCAACGCCGAAAAAAATCGGCGTGGGGGTCCCCCCAGGTCCACATCAGACCCTTATCCGAGCACGCTACCCAGCCGGCCAGGAAAGGGGGGGACGAGCGAGCGCGCCCCCCCTCCGAGCCGTACCAGGCCGTGTGCCCTCAACATAGGGGGTGCCTTGGGGTGGGGGGGGCCACGCGCCCCCCCCACCCCAAAGCACCTTGTCCCCATGTTGATGAGGACAAGGGCCTCTTCCCGACAACCCTGGCCTTTGGTTGTCGGGGTCTGTGGGCGGGGGGCTTATCGGAATCCGGGAACCCCCTTTAATAAGGGGGGCCCCCGAATACCGGCCACCCACCCTATGTGAATGAGTATGGGGCACAACGTACCCCTACCCATTCACCTGTAAAATAAAGTACAAAAAAAACCACAACACACAAGATGCGTGTGATGCGTTGCGCGGCGACTTATATAGGGACAATGGGCGGGGTCATCGGTTGATATCACATGGGTTGATGTCACATGGCGATAGTCCCAGCATCCTCCGGGACTGTGACTGTGTTGTAAGGGGGCGGGGTCACCATGTGACATCAACCGATGACCCCACCCCTTGTCCCTATATAAGTCGCCGCGCAGCGCTTCCCTGGCATTGCGGCCGGAGAGAGCATCGAGTCAACATCTCCAGAAGAAGAAGAAGAACGGAAGGCGGCAGCGACAGAAGACCGGGCCACCGCCTGTAAAAGAGCTATAAGAAGGCGCGGTGGCCCGGCAGAAGAAGCGAAGAGGGGGACAATACCCCTGAAGTCGGAAGAAGAGGCCGCGGCGAGGAAGAAAGCCGGGCTCCTCCGCTAGCAAAAGAGCCTGAAGAAGATAGCGGAGGAGTCCGGCGAGAAGACCCCCGAAGATGGAAGACCCCCGGAGCTGTGCAATAAACTATTTTATCTTGTGTGTTGTGTTTTTTTTGTACTTTATTTTACAGGTGAATGGGTAGGGGTACATTGTACCCCATACTCATTCACATAGGGTGGGGGGCCGGTATCCAGGGGCCCCCCTTATTAAAGGGGGCTCCCGGATTCTGATAAGCCCCCCGCCCGCAGACCCCGACAACCAACGGCCAGGGTTGTCGGGAAGAGGCCCTTGTCCTCATCAACATGGGGACAAGGCACCCCCCATGTTGAGGGCACGCGGCCTGGTACGGCTCGGAGGGGGGGCACTCGCTCGTCCCCCCCTTTCCTGGCCGGACGGGTAGCGTGCTCGGACAAGGGTCTGATGTGGACCTGGGGGACCCCCACGCTGATTTTTTTCGGTGTTGGGGTTCCCCTTTAAGTCCATAGCAGGTGGCGGGGCCAGCGACGTCTCCTTCGCGGGCCCCGCCTACCTGCAGACCCACTCGAAATGAGTGGACTTTTCTCCGGGCGGGAAAAGTCCGTTCATTTCAAAAGTACGGCGGACTGGCACACACACAACCGGATTGTCCGCCGAAATGCGAGTCCGGCGGGAAGATTGGAGTGCAAAACTACTTTCTAAGTCCGCCGTACTTTCGGGTCAAAAAAGTATGCCGGAGGCTACACACGGGGGGATTGTCCGGCGGACTTGAGTTTGCCAATCTTTTCCACCTGATTGTTTGATCGTGTGTACGTGGCATAAGAAATAAATACCTTCCTTTTGTACCTATCCAGGTTTAGTTTTAGTGTTGCGATTAGACGCATGGTACACCAATGGATAACTTCTATTTCTAAGCAGAGGGAGATTATTTTCTCTAAAATGTGTCTCTTGAATAAATGCAATATCTATCTGTAATCTCAGGGCTCAAGTCCTGCGGGAACGCATGGGAACGGAGTTCCTGTACTTTTTCCACAACAGGAACTCAGTTCCCATTAGCAGCCGTGTCCTGGAAGACCTTGTAGTCTGTGAGGTGTATGGCAGGTGCTACACCAGCAGCCGCTGACACAGCTCGCAATAGTAAGTGCCGCACACCTGACACACCTGACAATTCAGGCATTGCCAGCAGGGGGCCCCATTCGATCTACCTGTCAATCACAGCTAGCTGATGGGTAGATCAGGTCCCTGCTGCTAAGAGATTGTATTTAGTCAGACCTCTCGTGATGCGCTCCTCCCCGCCGGCCCCTTCTGATTTTCTGTCTCCTGCATACTTGCTCTGTGTGTCCAGCTGAATCTCCCCCTCCTCTATCTTCAGTGTAATATGATGAGAGAACCCAGAGGAGGAGCACAGCTATTCTGCTCACAGGACATGCAGGGAGAGAGGTGAGCTGAGGGAGGAACATCAGTTTGGGGTGGTAAGCGGAGCACAATACCTGGCAAAGTTTAATGCCAGGAGGGAGGTTTATGTGGAAATATGTGAAGGGTTGGAATAGCAGCGAGTGTGTGTTGGAGCCCCTGCAGAGTTTGCAGTCCCCCCCCAAGCTAACATACATCTCCTAAGCAGGAACACATCACTATCTCCCCAAGCATTCTGTCCAGATAATGTGCAGTTCATTTATGACCGTTCTGTTTAAACCTGTGCTATCCAAACTCTGTTCAATGAAAAGTGTAAACTCACCACACAAACACTCTATATACAAAATAACATTCCCCAATAAAGATCAGAACATGATGTTCACATTTGCATGGAAGCACAATTGAATGAATGCTGATTATTCAGAGAATTACCATATTTATGTTTATTGAGGATTGTTTTTTTGTATGTACTAACAGTTAAGCTTCATACACACAATACGAAAATACCACTTTTGAAGCGTTCGTGCATATGAGCGTATCATTTTTTATTTTTTGGTGGGCGAATGGATCTTGGGTGGGAGTTCCCACACTTTTTCCCCAGGACTTGACCCCTGTGTAATCTCTTTAAATCTTGAAGCAATATATGTTGCATTTCCGGAACATTTAATCCCTTTACATTAAGGGACATTAAAGAGAGGGTATCCATCCTCCTGTACCCTACCCCTGAATCAGGGATGTACACCCGACTCCTAAAGGGAGGAGGACTGTCCCAACTCTGCTTTAAGAACTCAGCTTCTATTCCTACAATTAAATGAGTGCTGGCCTAATTGGGGGGTAGTTATACATGGTGCTCTAAGCTGAGCTTCCAGGTAGGCGGCAGTTTTAATGAAATACCAGGTTTATCATATACCTTATAGCAAAAAAAAAATATTATGCCGCGTACACACGACCTATTCAGCAGACTAGGTCTGATGGAATCAGTCCTTTGTACAATCCGATTGTGTGTGGGTTAATCCGATCATTTTTTATAAAAAAAAAAATCATACAGGCACCGCATGTGATCCGAACAGCTATGCGGTGCGAATCGCATGCGATGTCCAGCATCGCAATCGTGTGAACAGGACCCAAACTAGCGAAGTTCTATTAGTCTCTCTACTTCCATCACTTAAATCCTTTAGTTAGGGTAATACTCATAAGGTGAGAACAGAGGATGGCTCCTTTGGTTCCTTGGACAAAAAAAAATAAAAAATAAAAAAAGAAGATAAAACAAAGGGGGGAAAAAAATACACACACACACACACACACACACACACACACACACACACACACACACACACACACACACACACACACACACACACACACTAGAGTACACCCCTCACATTTTTGTAAATATATTATAATAAATATATTAATATAATAATTATATTTTCATGTGACAACATTGAAAAAAAAAGACACTTTGCTGCAATGTACAATGTTGCCAGCGGTTTAGACATTAATGGCGGTGTTGAGTTATTTTGAGGGGGCAGAAAATTTACACAGTTATACAGGCTGTATAATCACTTTTTTTCAATGTTGTCACATGAAAAGGTATAATAAAATACATACACAAATTTGAGGGGTATACTTTTGTGAGATACTTTATATATTATAAGATGGAGCGGGTTTTATATATCCGCCACATTTAAATGTTCTTCCAATCTCCTATGGGAATTCTAAAAAAAGTCCTATTTCTGTTCCAGTCACGATCTCCAATTGGTCCATAGGAGCATTTCTCTGTGAGGTCTTAGCTCCTCTGCGATTTTTTGTCTGCGATAATAGTTGCAGCCAGTTTGGAACCGCAAAAGGCTCCACTTTTAAAAAGGAAAAAAGGTCTGGAAAGTTGCTTTGTAACCTGAGAGTGAATGTAGACAGACCCTTCATTATTTTTACTGCTAATGGATACCTCCACTGATATGTGCAGCCCTCCTGGCGCACTCTGTCCAATACCGGATGGAGCAGAGCTCTGCGTTGTAGTGTAGCTCGGGACAGGTCGGGTAATGTTTTAACAGATGTCCCGTCAAATTCAATTATACCTGCCTCCCAAGGTTTCCGGAGTATAATCTCCTTGTGTGTAAATTGGTGAAGGCAGACTATGTCATGGGGGCGTTGACGGTCTAAGGATTTAGGATCCATTGCCCTATGTACCCTGTCTAGGTCCATATTGTCCGGTATTCTGCCATCCAAAACTTTATGGAAAATAGCCATTACCTTGTCCCGGAGGTTGTCCTGGTCCGTGGCCTCTGAAATCCCTCGGAGCCGCAAATTACCACGGCTGCTGCAGGTCCTTGAGGTCTTTGTTTTGAAGCTGTAATGCTGCCACTGTTTCTGAATGTGACCCCCCCTCTCTCTCTCTCTCTCCAACATAACTACCTTTCCATTGTCCTGGTGTTCCAGGGCCTTCAAAAGTGTAATAGGTAGTCAAGAAGTTAGATGTGTGATTTATGCTTCTAGAACACCTGATGGGTGCTCCATGTATGATGGGCCTCTCCATGTGGTTAGGCTGTGAAAAAGTCCCACATGTGGTATTGCCATACTCAGGAGGAGTAGCAGAATATGTTTTGGGGTGTAGTTGCAAGTATGCATATGTCATGTGAGAGAAATAACCGGTTAATATGACAATTTTGTTGGGAAAAAATTACAACTTCAAAAACTCATCATGCCTCATCATACCTGGAATGTCTACTTTCCAAAAAGAGGTCATTGGGGGGTATTTATACTGTCCTGGCTTGTTAGTGTCTCAAGAAATATGGTACCAATTTTCAATGATTGGTACCATAGCTTGTAGACTAACCTTCACAAAGCCAAATAAAATACACTTATTTGGGTTATTTTTACCAAAGACATATAGCCGTATAAATTTTGGTCAAAATTTATGAAGAAAAATTACGAATTTGCTAAATTTTATAACAGAAATAAAGAAACGTGCATTTTTGTACATTGTTTTTGGTCCACAAAAAAAAAAAAAAACAGTAATGATTAAAAAACACCAAAAGAGCTCTATTTGTGTGAAAAAAGAGACAAAGATTTCATATGTGTACACTGTTGCATGACTGCGTAATTGTCATTCTAAGTGTGAGAGCGCTAAAGGCTGAATATTGGCCTGGTTAGGAAGGGGGTGTACGTGCCCAGTGGGCAAGTGGTTAATGCATAGAATGCATTACTGTTTTCCTGGTGGTTAGTGCACAAGACTTAGTTCATGTTGTGCTTTGTTTCACCATGGTAAGCATTTCGCACTCGCCCACTATCTTCCTATTCGTCTTGCTCTTGGGTGGTTAGTGTTTAGTCTTTTGGTTCTCTCTTTCATATTCTAGTGAGCTGATCTACACTGATACCTTTCTGCCTTTTTTCACATATCCTTCTTTCTTTTCCAATGTTCATTCACTATTTATTTTAACGTTTCTCAATTTTGGTATATTCTCACTAATATCAGTCAACACATATACTATGGTATTTGACACTCTTATATTATTATGACTACTTCACTGTATTTTGGCCAATATCTAGTTGATATAAACACTTAATATATATCCTTATGCACATCTTTTTCACATTGAGTACTTTGAGTCACCTACTGGAACAGATGGTAATGCCTTGCCTGCACTATATGCATCTCTGTTTGTCTCTACTGACCCTTATCCCACAGCTCCCGGGCCAGACATCCCTGGCGGTCACTATCCGAATGTGATCATGCACATTCTATTCAAGCTGATATATAAGTATGGGTCTCCTAATGGAGACTCTTAGCTTTACAAAATCTATAGCAGATTTCACCTACTGGTTATGTATTTCAACACTGTTTTAATTTATAGATTACTATGTGTGCATTAGCTCCTGAGGAAGTGAAACGTTTATTCACGAAACACGTCAAGCTCAATGGTGTACCTTTACACTTACTACATAGGGGCGTTTAGGAAACTGTATTTCAACATGGAATCTATGATGTAATCATAAAAAGTAAACTTGCCAACATGGTATCCATTTTACCTCTTTCATATGCCATGCCATTTTACCATTATTATATTTGTCAATAAAATTGCTACCTTCTTTTATTACTTTAGGTGTTGCACTTCAAGTCCCACTGGGCACATATTTTGTGCTTGAAAATTGAAAAACCTTCTGCCTTTACACAAAACGTTATCACTTGGCAGTTTCAGTCCACTGAAGCTGCTCTGCATTCTGGTCTCTGACTGATCTTTTTGCTGCTTCATTTAGCGACATCACCACATCAGGATGGGAAATGCTGCTAGAGCTACCCAATCATATTCTAGCACTGAAGATTAGAATACTGGGACTCCAGTGTGAAAGCACCATGAATTTAGGTGGAACTAAATGCAAAAATTTTAAATTTGCAAACAGGCAGGCTTTTTATTGCAGAAGAGACATGCAATGTGCCGTCTGCAGCAAAGTACACTTGCCTACCTATTTACAATCCTCTGTGGAATGTAGACTGAGTTGCGCATACATAGCTCAGGTTACATTGTGGCACACTGCCAGAGTTATCCCGCACTGGCCCATCAAAATTGCTGAAAACTGGCACCTGGAAGAACCCAGGGACAAAATGCCAGTGCTGGTGAAGGACCTCTCAGGCATTAGATCATTGGGGCATAGGTGAGTATTTGTTCCGTTTTAAGGTATTTGTGTGTATGTTGGGAAGGGGTAATTTATTTATTTTTTTGTAATTCAGCTTCAAACTGTCACTCTAATTTTGAGAAAGAGAAACCATACATATTGCTTGGATTTCCAAAGAGAATGCTGTTTGCTTGACCATGTTCTTTCTGACGCTTATTTTTTTTCGTGGGTGAAGTAACTGATCAATTCCGTCTAGTGCTATTATCATCAGTTATGTATTCCTTTGTTTAGTCCCTATAGTTCAGCTAATCTATCAAATACGCCAAGCACATGTTATTGTTAATACTACAATGTTACCACCCTTGGCTATGAAATCAATACACGTTTAAGGTCAATTAAATCTCATTTATTTCCCAAGGAAATAATACAGCGTGCATAAGGTATCAATAGAAGTTACAATAATACATAACATACAATCACAGTGCAATCTAAGCCTTATACTTATCGATCCTCGTGACTGGGTCTTCTGATGGAATAAAGAGGCAGAGCTCAGGTCACAACCCTTTTTGTCAAACATACTTCAGCCATACCACACCCCATAGCCCATCCTACTCTTTCCCATAGACCAATCAGCGTCTCTGGGGTGTCTCCTCCCCCAGGCTACCAGTCCTGCCATACTTGGCCTCTGGGGGCAGTGTTTGCCCATAATTGCAACTGCTCCGACTGGATTGCTATCTCGTGGCCTGATCTCGGACGCCCCACCAACTGTCCCTCTGTTCTTGCAGACAAGCCGGCGCCATATCCTCTTTGAAGTTCCGTACATTCCAGGTGGGCTGAATAGAAACTCATTCTGCTATTCAAGTTGTGTCACATTCCTTGTTTTTAAACGTGTGAAACTGCCTGGCAATCACTATGGCTGAGTTCGGCTGTACAAACAGCTGTGTAGATGTATAACAATAATTCCTGTCTGATTCCAACATATGCCGCTTTGCGCCTAAACACGGCGCATACCACCCTTCTTCAGACACGGCTCCTTTTGAACAGTCCATAACTGTCTTAACGTGTGTGGTTCCCCAACATGTGCTTCCGAACCAGTACCTGTGGCACAGTCCTTAGCTTGTGTAACGCGTGGTTGTTTCCAACGAGCGCTCCAGAGACATCTCTTATGGAACAGTACACAAGTGTCTTACCACGTTGTGTTTTCAACGTGTGCAGAAACAGGTCCTATGGAGCAGTCCATAATTGTTTTACCACGTGATGTTTCCCAACACGTGCCGCTTTGCCACTGAGTGACACATCTCCACCATTCTTCAGCGACAGCTTCCATGTCACCATTCTGCATCTTGGGTATCTTCAGGATGGCAGTACAGGCAAGGGGTGCCCATTCATTCACCATTCACCAGCACCCATTCAGAGCGACATATCACCCAGCTTTCAGACCCAGAGTCTTGAGGAGGGCCTTTCTTGCCCATATTACTAGCCTACAATACCCATAGGTCATACTCTACCACAAACATAAATCAACTTATTACCATAATATATCCTTATATATGTATTACGCACCCCGCTCCCAACCTCCTATAACCTTTTACTGTAAATACGGGTCGGGATTAGGCAGGCTTGCTCGCAGCGGCGTTGCAGGGCTCTGACTTGGCAGCAACGTCTCCAATTTGTACACAGAGCGCTCACCGTCAAATCATCCCTCAACTTGCATAGACAACTGGGAGACCCTTCTAGATAAATATCGCTTAACTACACATATAAGTTTACAACAATTACCAAACCCACACACTTCCACCCCTGTACCTGGATTTCAGAGATCATGCCCATTGTGTACCATGCACCTCTACCTACGGTTAGGTTCAAGGAACCCTCGAGTCCCATGACTAACACTACACCGGTATTCTTTAGGACAAAGAAACAAAACTCGCCTATGTCCTAAATAATACCTGGGTGCCTTCTTCCCAGCAATGACCTCTCCATCCAGAATACAGAGAGAAATAACTTCCCAACATTACTCGTTCATCCCCATGTATTGATCTAGCCTACAAAGGACATCATGGTCATGCTTCCGACAAAGGGAAATATCAACCTGCCTCCAGCGTTTATCTTCTCTGATCACATGTGTGATATAGCCTCAAATGCAACAAGATAGAGTCCCCAGTCAGTAAGCCCATTGATGCCACCAAATATACAGACCAAGTCTGCACTTCTGTATATGAGAACATACAGCATAACACATTTCACAATCCAACTTAGTACCACCCATACAGGCATTCGACCACTATTTTGGATTAGTGTAAGCAACGTGTTTTGGCAAAATCTTACTGAGCGGTGACGCTAACTCATCAGGCCACTGCCCCTCATACAGAGACGGTATAATCAGCTTGATGTTGGCTGATATTTCCACCTGCCACAGAGTGCGCGCCAGAGACAATGACAGGTTTCTGGCTTCCCTACCAACCTCTCAACATGGTTGACAAAATCCGGAGCCACTCTAACCTGAGTGTTTCTGTGATTTCATTGAATGTTATCAAGGATACCACCAATCTCCCGGGGTAACAAAGTCACGCTCCTTCTCTGAAGCTATGGCTGTGAGTTTGTTCCTCAGGAGGCTGATGTCCCCTCCATTAACAACACCCATCCCAGCTATTGTTCCCCCCCAATATAGTGCTGAATACATCCCTTCTCTTTCGGGTTACTCCTCAGAAATAAGCATCCTGCATGGACCTCATTCTCATCTCTGGGAGTAAGTCACTGGTACAATAACCGCACCTGATTCAGTGTATACTCAGCACATATAGGGTGATAGGTTTTTGTCAACCACCATGAGATGTTGCAGCACCATGTGGTGAAGTCCTACGGTACCCTGGTAGCCAGCGTTTGTTCCCTTTATTTTAACAGAGCATGCTCCTGTGTGTATTCACTGGCATTATCTGTGCAGGGTTTCAACCTCTCAGGTGAGACACCAACCGGGCGTATCTTCCTCGTGTCTAGTTCTGGTGTCCCGCATGTCCTGTACCCGAAAGCTTCTCTCTAGGACCGCTAGGATTGAGACACCACCCCTACGAGGAAGTTTTCCCCCATTGATGTGTCACCTGGCACCCTTTAGTCTGATCCACAGCTACCTTATTATGCATAAGCGCCAGTATGCCTCCTGGGTACCTGCACCATATTAACTCCCTTACACCAATGCATGTCATACATTAAAACCTTACTTCTTTCAATTCCTCCTTCCAACATAAACAACACATATTTTACATTTTCATGTTTTGACGGATTGGATGTGTCAATTCTTCCCCAACCTCCAACCCATTGCACATGTATAAATAACATGTTTGCATTCATCAGGAGAGACTTCAGCAAAAATATTTCACAAGTTCTCTTGCTAGGCACAGTCTTTCAGATTCAGCATTAGCACCAAATTGTCCATACGGAAAAAAACAGGTATTAATCTGAATCTTTCAGTTTTCCTTCTCTCCTGATGTGTATTGGAACTAATTTATGGTATGGTGTGGCACAGACAAACTGCCAACCAGATGATCATCTGTCATCCATGTTCCAGAAGCCTCTCCAATTCTCGCTCCACTTGGATTCTGGAAGTGAAAAACAAGAGCAGTATCAACTTCTTATCCACAATATCTGCTCGCTTACCATGTTTACTTATAGTTCCCTCCTTGGAGCCCAGGACCTCAGTATTCCTGGCTTCTGCAACTCTGACCAAACTATCCAAACAACCATGACCTCTTTAGGCTACACCCACTGTAAAATGGATCCCCATGGTATGATCAAAAAACGTTTAAAACTGAACGTCAGTGTTGCTTCTCAAAAACTTCAAATTTTACAAACTAAAAAACAATGCATCTATCTGTATCTTTACGATGTATGCACTACCCCTTTTCAGGTGACTGGTTCTGAGGGCATTGTCCATTCCCCCCCTTTCAGGTGGATTAGACCTACTACTTTTCCACCTGAATAAAAATATAACTAACATAGAGGACTAAATCAATATCAACAAAAAAAATTTTTTAGAAGAAAAATAAATAATAAAAAATAAAAAATAAAAAATAAAATAAAATAAAAATAAAAAAAAATAAAGATGAAAATAAAAATAAAAATTATTTTTAAAAAATAAAATAAAAAATCTGGCCATGATCACACAAACAACATGACAAGACAACCATCATAAAACTATGACAAACACTCAACTTTTAGTTAACACCATCCATGGACTTCTCTCCTGCAAAGAGTGCTTATTCCAATCTGAAATACAATTAGTTAATGGGGAAAACGAAAAACAAAACAAAGCATATGTATCATCACAACATTTTAGCTTCATTTGTAACTCTTTTTAGTACTATTATTTTTCATTGTTTGCAAACAATTACTGACTAATGAGCTCATGGTACCATGTGATAATCGATTATGCATTTACAATAACCTAACCCCTGTTCTGTTATATTTTACCACTGTTGTTACTTTGAGAGACCTGCAAACAAATGCAAATGTCCGTATACGAATCAGTTTAACTTCTTCCTGGTCTCTGGAAAAAGGGACACACAAGTGATTACACACAATTCTTATGTTAATCAGCAGTATTGGATACTCAGGAAAAGTTTACAAAGACTGACAATAAGAGAAGAGTAAAGAAACACAAGATTAAAAAACTCATAACAGAAACATCTTTTAACCACACAAAAGAAAAACCACAATACCAATTCAGGGGTTTATCCCTAAAAGTACAAAACAAAAAAAATGTATATCTATATCCAGGTCCTCTATCATATTCTGAACTTGAAACTTACATCAAACCTTTTTCATAGCCGGGAAACATTGACCAGAGTATTCTTACCATGCTTGCAGCTCACTAAGTTCTGCTAACATTGTTTTCCCCAGTGCTATATTTGAGTAACCATGCGTCTATCTCCATTTTGACTCTACACAACTGTCCTACATATTGCTTTTTAGTTTCTAGACCCCGCATTTGCGTTTTACACGGGAAATGGGTTTGATTACTATTGGTTCTGTGCTGTGGATGGCTACCCCACCTGGCTGAATAACACACCTGAAGCCTTGGGGTCGTTTTCGGGTATAATTTCCTTTCGATATCATTATTCGCCGCCCGACAATATTTTGAAGTGTGACCCCCCCTTTTACACAAAAAACATTTTAGTTCTGGTTTCCCTGCATAGGCCATTTTTTTAGCATATGGCGCTGGAAATCCACATTGCTGGATAATATTACTGCGATTGGAATGCACAGACTTTACACTTTCGTTGTCTGAGGAGTCATCCAAAGTGTCAACTCCTGAGTCAATTTCAAGTGCAGTTATCCCACCTTTATTTGCTTCTTCCACATCGATTCCCATCACATTACTATCATTTGCAGTGATAATAGCATACGGGTTTTCTTCATATTTCACTTCTGGCTTTTCTATACACTGAGCATGTGTGGAGGGTACCTCCACTATTGCCCACTTGGAGGATAATTCCATTATGGCTGCTTGTGCCTTAAGCCTTGTGATAACCTGCAAATTCTCAGCCTCCCTTTGATTCAAAGAGGCAATGCAACTTTCTCTCAATTTACACGTTCGTTCTAATTCATCTAATCTCTGTTGCAATACACATTTCTCAGCCACTAATTGTTTAATCCGACTACAAGCATCCGCATCAGCCTTTTCAATCCTGATTGATATATCACTTACCTGTTCCATCACTTTTTCTCTATCAGCAAACCATTCTAATTCTTTTTGTTCCGCAATTTCTTTCATTCTCATTAACATGCATAAGGCATTGGCCATTCTCTGTTTCCTGCCTTTTTTTGACTTATTAAATATGCGACTGTTATGTGTATCACATTGTTTTAAAAGTTCATTAAACTGATATGTTAATTTACCTTTGTGAGTAATTTGAAATCTAATCCCACCATGCTTGCTAACGAAACCTTCAATGGCTTCCATTGATATGCTAATTAGCCTATCCACACCAACTGGTTGAGCAATCTTGCTTAGACAAAAGAAATCAGATAACAAATGGACAACCAAAAAAAAAAAAAAAAAAAAAAAAATACGAACCGTTTAAATTTCCAGTGACTTGTGGTTCTACAGCATACAAGACACAAGGCACACTCTTAATCAATGCCTTGGTCTTCTATTGGACCAGAGCTATTTCACTCTCACGTGTGTAGAAATAAAAACCTTTCCTGACAGACTCCATGGCAGCAACGTGTGGGTTAAGTCCCGCCTCCACTACCCTATAGGACACTACTCCCATAAATCTTTGCTCCCTGCCCATGGCCGTGTTCTTTTTTTGTCCTCCTCCGTAGGACCAGACGTATGGTCTTTCTACCTGAAGATTGCTCCCACACGGTTCCGTCGTTGGTTTGGCCGAAAAGCGACTGTGGACGAAGTTGTCGCATATCTCCGTTAAGCCCTAGCTACTAGCGGGGTATGGAGTGGGCAGTTGGATATAAGCGCTGGAGGAAAGCCAGGAGCCTAGCCACTGGCAGGCAGGCTGCGCATTTGGTCGGATAGCCCAGCTAAATAGCAGGTGACCTATTGTGCCCTAAGAAGTCCGGTATGTATTGTGCTTACCTTCGGCCTGGAGACGTTCGTGTGGGAGCGGTAAGATTGTTCCTCTTTTTTCATGGCAGCAGTTTGTGTTTGTTCTTTGCCTTCTTCCCTTCTTTTCTGTTCGTTTTTTCCTGTGTATAGGTATATGGGTTTAGACATTGCGGTCGGATTAGCCTGCGTTCCAGCCGTCGCTCACTTCCTGGTTTTCGTTAATACGTTCGTTCTGCGCATGCGCGAGTACGACTCAGGATCGAGGCTTGGTTCGCGCATGCGCGATAGCGGCAAAGTGACGCTATTCGCGCATGCGCGGTAGCGGCGCACGGGACGCGGTGATGACGTCATTAAGGCGCCTTATTTAAACATGGGATATAGCCTGCAAGCCTTGGGAATGCTTGCAGGTTATTTCGTGACTTCCCCTTGTCCAGGTTCTCTGCTGTGGAGGTAGGTGGCCTTCTGGGAAGATGGGGGTGGGCATGTGTGTGTGTTTATAGCATCCTCAGCCTTACTTATATGTCTTTGCAGCAGTTATGGAGACCCTTAGAGATACGGATTCACCTCCGCCTGTATGTGGCCAGCCCTCTCATAATAGGTACTGTCTGGGGGGGAAGTAAGGGGGGGGGAGGGGTCCGGTATTAGTCAGTCTGTTATCTTTCCTTATCTGTATGTCTCTTCTATCTCTGTCTTAGCCCATCTAGATCAGAACAGCAACGCAGCTCAACGCACAGAGGAAGCGATTCTTCTAAATCTTACCACCGGCACTCATATTCCAAGTCTAAGCATCACGGCTCACCCTCTAGATCTGGGCGCCGTAGCGAGGATCGATCTCGCTCCTCCAGGGCTCATTCCAGCCACTCAGTTATCAACTCTTGCTGGGGATGCAGATCACAAGTTCCCATTGGAAAATCCCTGTGTGACCTCTGCTTTTCCAAAGCCTCTAGTGAGAGAGGGGGTACGGACCAGCAACTAAGATCCCTTGTGGAAAAAGTGGTGAAGGAGTCCCTCAAGGGGATCAGGGCCAATCAGACCCCTGTGCCTCAATCAGAGTCACCTCAGTCACCAGTCAGGGAGTCGCATGCTCAAGAGCTCTGGGAATCCTCTTTAACCAGCCATCATTCAGCTGCTGCTTCAGACAGTGAATCTGAGGAAGATAGTCCCTGTGTGGATTTTGATTTTGCTTTACTTTCCCCCTTGGTGAAGGCCATCAGAGAGGCTTTGAACTGGGAAGATGAGGTGGCTAATCCTTCCAAGCAAAGGAAGTATTTTAAGCAACTTAAAAGGGAGCGTCTTAACTTTCCATTTCTGTCTGAACTTGGTGAGGTCATCACGGATGAATGGAGTAAAGTGGAGAAAAAGAATAGTATGCTCTCAAAAGTCCTAAGGTTATATCCCTTTAAGGAGGATGAGGTCAAGCATCTGGAATCGGCTCCTCTTGTGGATGCAGCGGTGATGAGACTAGTAAAACACGTGACCCTTCCTTTGGAGGATACAGTTTCATTTAAGGATGCTTTAGATAGACGGATTGATTCCGATTTAAAGAGAGTCTACCTCACTGCCGGTATGGCATGCAAGCCAGCATTGGCTTTAGCGGCAATGTCCAAAGCCATGGAAGTCTGGACGGACGGTGTGGATGATACCCTCAGAAACATTTCGGAGGAAGTCGCTAAAAGTTCTCCTATTCAGGAGTTACGGCTTGCTTCGGCTTTTCTGGGGGAGGCTTCGATTGACATCATCCGCCTAGTGTCCCGGGTTATGCTTTCGGCTGTAACCGCAAAGCGGGCCCTATGGCTCCGTCCCTGGCTGGCTGATCCAGCTTCAAAACAGGTGTGGTGCCGTATCCCTTTTGAAGGTTCTTCCCTTTTTGGGAATAAATTGGATAGCGCCATATCCCGGGCCACTGGTGGTAAATCGGGGTTTCTTCCTCAGGACAGACGTCTAAAAAGCCAGAAGAGATTTTTTCCTAAAAAACAGTATCAGGAGCAAGCCAGGGAGGCCCGTAGCTATAGACCGGGTCGGGAATATTCTAGATCATGGAAATCAAGGCAGTCATCCTTCAAGAAATCTGCCAAGAGCAGTGCGACAGGAGAGAGGGAACCAACCAAATCTTTTTGAGATTGGGCCCGCTCAGATAGGCCAGGTGGGGGCTCGTCTTCTACATTTTCGGCATGTCTGGGCGGCCTCAATCAAGGACTTCTGGACCGTCAGAACGGTCTCTTCAGGCCATTCTTGGACCTTCAGCAGGTCCCCAAGACTAAAGTTTGTTCCCACCTCCCTTCCAGCCTCAGAAGAAAAAAGGCAGATCTTGTTGGCCTACGTGAAATCTTTATTGGCTCAAGGCGCTGCCGTACCCGTGCCAGACGATCAACGAGGGAGAGGAATTTATTCTCCTCTTTTTATGGTCCAAAAGAAAAACGGTTCTTGGAGACCAGTCATAGACCTTACACATCTGAATCATTTTATCAGAAAGGAAAGGTTCAAGATGGAAACCTTGTCGACAATACAACAGTCAGTCCAGTCAGGCGACTGGATGATTTCAATAGATCTAAAGGACGCGTACTTTCATGTCCCTGTGGCAGAAGATTTTCAGCAGTTTCTGCGATTTTCAGTAGGAAAACTACATCTCCAGTTCGTTTGTCTCCCGTTCGGACTTTCAACATCCCCCCGAGTGTTTTCAAAAGTGTTGTTGGCCGTAGTGGCTCTATTGAGAACCAAGGGAATTCGTCTTCACCACTATTTAGACGATCTTCTGCTGCTAGCCCAGGACAGAGACCGTCTGTTAGTGCACAAGGAGCAGGTCATCTCCACTCTTCAAGAATTCGGTTGGATCCTGAATCTAGAAAAGAGTCAGTTAATTCCTTCCCAGTCTCTGGTATTCCTAGGCGCACTCTTCAACACAGTGAGGGGTACCATCTCATTACCCGAGGAGAAAGTAGTGGTAATTCGGGACAGAATCCGTCCGGCCCTCTCAGCCTCCCATCTTCCGGCTCTTCAGTGCTTGAGAATTATTGGCACCATGGTGGCAACGATTCCGATGGTGAAGTGGGCCCAATGGAAGATGAGACCGTTTCAAAAAGGTTTTCTTCACCAATGGCTAGGCGACAAGACTCAACCTATCCGGATCACATCTTCAATGAGAATCTCTCTGCCCTGGTGGCTTCAGAAGGTGAACCTATTCAATTGTCATTCCATTCTCCCCATCTCGTGGATAACAATAACTTCGGATGCCAGCAACAGGGGCTGGGGCGCCCACTGTTTGTCGGAAGTAGCACAAGGCACCTGGGACTTCCCTTCCAGGGGGACGGTGTCGAATATTCTAGAATTGAGGGCAGCCTTTCAGGCACTCCTGGCCTTTCGTCATCTGGTCTCAGGAACCTCGGTCCTACTCAGACTAGACAACACAACAGCAGTGGCATATATAAGGAGACAAGGAGGTACTCGGAGTCTCTCCCTTCTTCAGGAGGTAGAGCCAATCATGTCTTGGGCTCAGAAGAACCTGGTCAACATTACAGCAACTTATGTTCCAGGAACACAGAATGTCCAGGCGGACTTTCTGTCTCGAGTCAGTCTGGACAACAACGAATGGTCCCTTCACGTAGAAGTTTTCAGGTGGATTCTAACATTGTGGTTCGTCCCAGAGGTCGACCTATTTGCCTCCCCTTGCAACAAGAAACTGGCAAGATACTATTCCAGGTTTCGGGATCCTCAGGCCTACGGAGTGGATGCTCTGACGGATCGATGGTGGTTCAACAAAGCCTACGCCTTTCCTCCAACTCCTATTATTCTACAGTTCCTGCGGAGACTCAAATCAGAAGCAGTAGAGGTGATAGCTGTAATACCTTATTGGCCCAACAGGCCATGGTTTCCGCTTCTAATGCTCCTCAGTGTCAGGGATCCGATTCCCTTACCTCTCAGATCCGATCTTCTGTCCCAGGGCTCGAAGCTCCATCCCTGCCCGACCCATCTATGTCTGAGGGTCTGGTTTTTGAGAGGGGAAGGTTAGAGGCTCTGGGTTGTCCAAAGGAGGCCATCCCTACTCTCATGAGTGCTAGAAGGAAAAGTACCAACCAGGTGTATGAGAGGATTTGGTTTAGATTCACAAATCACTTATCTTCCAGGTCTTGCTCCGATGGTAATTTGACGGTTCAGGATGTTCTGAGTTTCTTACAGTCCGGACTAGACATTCCCCTATCTGTCAGCGCTCTTCGTGTGCAAGTCTCGGCAATTTCAGCCTTTTCTGGAATATCTTGGGCTAAACATCCTTTGGTTCAGCAATTTTTTAAAGGAGCAATTAGACTTAGACCACAGAGGAAACCCAGATTCCCCAAGTGGGATTTACCCTTAGTTCTCGACTTCTTCTCTCAACTGGACAGATCACTTTCAGTCAAAGAATTGTCCCTAATGACATCTTTTTTGGTAGCCATATCCTCAGCGAAGAGAGTCTCTGAGTTTCAGTCTTTAGGATCAAAGGAACCTTTCCTCACATTCTTCCCTGACAGAGTGGTCCTAGTGCCAATGCTGGGTTCAAACCCAAAGGTTACCTCGGTCTTCCACGAAAATCAGGACATTACTCTTCCTACCTTTAATTCTGCTGGGAGTCAGGATCTTCATCCTCTCGACATGGGAATTATTCTGAAACGGTACCTGGAGGCGACAGCTTCTTTCCGGCAATCGGATTACCTTTTTGTTCTTTTTCATGGCAAAAACAAAGGCCTTAGGGCTTCGGTCAGATCCATCTCCATGTGGGTGGTTCAGGCGATCCAGTGGGCTTATAAAGAGAAGGGCTTGGCTCCTCCTGAGGCGGTTACGGCACATTCCACGAGAAGTCTCTCTACTTCTTGGGCAGCTTCACGTCATGTGGCTCCTGAGGTTATCTGCAAGGCTGCCTCTTGGTCGTCCATTCATACATTTATGGCTCACTATTGTGTCGAACCTGCCAGTTTATCTTCTGTTGATTTTGGTTTAAAGGTGCTGTCAGTGGACAGTGTTAAATAAATCTTGGTTCAGCATTTTTGCCCACCCGAGTGTGTTTGGCGAGTTATTTCCCACACGTTGCTGCCATGGAGTCTGTCAGGAAAACGGAAAATTCCTATCAAAATACTTACCGTAATTTTCCTTTCCTGATGGACTCCATGGCAGCAGGAGTTCCCTCCCAAAATGGCTGGAGTAGGCTAGTTATCGAACACGGCCATGGGCAGGGAGCAAAGATTTATGGGAGTAGTGTCCTATAGGGTAGTGGAGGCGGGACTTAACCCACACGTTGCTGCCATGGAGTCCATCAGGAAAGGAAAATTACGGTAAGTATTTTGATAGGAATTTTCCGTTATACTTCCCCCACTTTTTTCTCAAAGATGTATGGTAATTCCTGCCACTCTCTAACCAACACTGTGCATTAGCAATACACTAAACAATCAGATACCAAGCACCCAAAGACATAGAGGAAGCTGTTTAGAAGCTAGCTTTGACCTGTAGTCCCACCCCAACTTCAGACCAAAAAAAAAAAAAAAACAGCGGGAAAAAAATAAAAAAATAAAAAAATAATAAAAAATGCAAAAAGCCAAAAAAAAAAACAAACAAATACAAATTCGTTTACTCACGAATTTCTTTAGGAGAACACACTCTTATTCAATGTCCTTCTAACCGATAGCAGGTCATAGGGAATTTCTTTTGGGACAGACCGCTTTTTCACAATCACGTGGATATTTCCACTTTTCCCTCAAAATTGTATGATTTATCCTGTCAATCTGCGGTTATATCACATAACCAGGGATGATCAGTCCCTTATCTCGCCAGTGCGCCAATTTGCCCTCTGGTTACAGTTTCTGCAGCAAACACAACAATAATGTACATATATATATATATATATATATCAGTCACAATTCTCACCAGGTTTTACGCGTCCGTTCTACCAGTGGAATATCTCCCAGAATCCTCCTGCTCATCCAAGCGTGGTTTCAGAATTCGCGAGCCAGCGCTAATCTTGTCCACACTAGAGATGACTTTCAGTTCTGGGTGTCTTTGAGGATCGTCGCGACTTACAGGGACTCAGAAACAAAAATACATTAGATTTTCGTGGATTCTGTGTAAAAATACGTACTACACGCCTTCTGGGGTGCCAAATGAAGTAACTGATCAATTCCGTCTAGTGCTATTATCATCAGTTATGTATTCCTTTGTTTAGTCCCTATAGTTCAGCTAATCTATCAAATACGCCAAGCACATGTTATTGTTAATACTACAATGTTACCACCCTTGGCTATGAAATCAATACACGTTTAAGGTCAATTAAATCTCATTTATTTCCCAAGGAAATAATACAGCGTGCATAAGGTATCAATAGAAGTTACAATAATACATAACATACAATCACAGTGCAATCTAAGCCTTATACTTATCGATCCTCGTGACTGGGTCTTCTGATGGAATAAAGAGGCAGAGCTCAGGTCACAACCCTTTTTGTCAAACATACTTCAGCCATACCACACCCCATAGCCCATCCTACTCTTTCCCATAGACCAATCAGCGTCTCTGGGGCGTCTCCTCCCCCAGGCTACCAGTCCTGCCATACTTGGCCTCTGGGGGCAGTGTTTGCCCATAATTGCAACTGCTCCGACTGGATTGATATCTCGTGGCCTGATCTCGGACGCCCCACCAACTGTCCCTCTGTTCTTGCAGACAAGCCGGCGCCATATCCTCTTTGAAGTTCCGTACATTCCAGGTGGGCTGAATAGAAACTCATTCTGCTATTCAAGTTGTGTCACATTCCTTGTTTTTAAACGTGTGAAACTGCCTGGCAATCACTATGGCTGAGTTCGGCTGTACAAACAGCTGTGTAGATGTATAACAATAATTCCTGTCTGATTCCAACAGTGGGAAAGGTCAGTATTCATCATAACCAGTTTTATGACAAAAGCTGAATCATCTGCATCCCTGTAGAAGTTTTGGCATTTCTTTATATGAACCCTAAGACCCCTTTTACACAATGCATTGTGTTACTGCAATGCATTATTGTGCTTTAAAGCTGCACATTCACCTTTAACATGCTATATCAGGCATGTACCTTTTTTTAGGGCAGCAGACTGAAAAGCATGGCTTGTGCATTGTGGTGGGTTGCCCGCTACTGTAAATGCGAACATGTGGTAGGAGTGTTGCCATGACACAGGGCTTAAAAGATATCTCACCAAATATGAAATTCTTAGCCTAGGGGATGCCTGGAATTTTATATATAGTTCAGAGTAAATAATACAATAAATATGATTTCTAGGTACATTCTGTACTCCATATGTGAAAAGAAAGTGTAGGTTACCATATTGCAAGGGACCCCATTTGAATATATTGACTATCGTAGAAAAGTTCTGAGTTTACTATGAACTCTCTTCCTGATTAATGTTATAGTACTAACTAAAGACACTATAGTTTCCCTTTAAGAACTAGAGGAGTGATCCTCTTTGATCCCTTCCATTCCAGTACAATATGAAATGTGACAGCCTCAATCTAGCCCTAATAAAACATTCAAAAAATATGATTCCACCTTGTTTTGTTTAGATTGTTTCCTCTTTATAGAACTGTCAATCTTCGTTCCAAAAAAGCCTGAGACAGAGAACTGCTAAGGTCTCCAGAGAGGTGCAGTGTCTCAAGGTCACAGTGATGTACGCTGTCGGAGGAATCGTAAGATGAATACATAGTGTGAATAAATAAAGGGATACTCTACAGCCTTGGGGTCATAGTCATGACTGGTAGTAGCAGATCCCAAGGGTGCTTCAAAAAGTAAAAGCAGGTTCAAGAGCTGTGGTATTCTAAACATAATAGCTTTAAACCTAATCATTTTTGACTTATGTAATTAATTATTTTTTTAACTCTACCTTTAAAAGAGAAGAGTAGAAATAGCAAAAAATAAAATCATACGCGCCTAGATGGCTGCAGCACCAATCTCAGCTGCAGCTGTCCCCCACTTGCTCTACCCCAGGAACTGAGCGATCAAACACTGCTGATTGTTCAGTTCTCCCCTCTGTTCTGAGCAGAGAGCGGTTAATGTCAGTCACCAACTCTCTGCTCTGCCCCTCTAGTGCTCAGCGGAGCACTGGGCTGAGAGATGTATTTCCATACGAGTTTCTGATGCATTTTTTTGCACTTTCTATGCTTTTTTTGGCCAATTTGTTGTTGGATGAATTAAAAAATGCAAAATACTGCAAAGACGCACTACATGCTTTTCTGCAACTTCTCCACTGAAGTCTGTTAAACCAAAAAAAGCACAGTTTTGCATTTTAAATAAGTCCCTGCAGTCCATGCAGCAGCTGAAAAAAAGCATAAATGTGAACGTGTCACATAGGAAACTATGTTAAGTGAACTGTTGTGCATTTCTGCAAAAAGCACCAAAAAACAACATAGGCATCAGCAAGGCCTAAAATGTGAATTCTTTTCACATTGTAGAATTGTTCTTTAATTTCCTCTTGTGTCTCTGGGATAGGAAGTGAGGGGAAATCTCCCCAATGTCTTTACTGAGAGAAACTAACCTCTTTTCTTGAGATTTTTCTATTAATACTCCTGGTTGCACCATAGCCACTGTATCTCCTCTCTGCAGTTTCCAGATAGATTAATTGCTCAACTGAAAATGTAGAGGAAGGGTTGGTCTGTAATGTTGCTTTAGGCACTGAATCCTGGGCACTCACCTTGGCATATGGTGCATTGTATTGCGTTAACCACAGGATGTTATATGGGTCCAGGGTCATGGTTTTCCAGCCAGTTAAATTTGGTGTAATTTTTCCGGTGGTCTGGCAAAAGACAGTTGCATCAGGCAAGACTGCACCTGTGCAGCTTCTTTTTTAGATTCTTCACTGTACATGTGCACACTGTTTTCTTCTTTAGGGTTCACTTCTCATGGTTGGTACCAGCAGTTCCCAAAGTACAGCACAGTGATCTTTGGATACTTGCTTGGGTTCAGCATACTATAGTGCCTAAAAATCTATAGAAAACAGATTTAAGCAGCACTAAAACTAAATAACTATTGTATCAAAGCAATTAGTTTAAAAAGTAACTACTGCATCAGAACAATTAGTTTAACATCAATCAGTTTTTGCAATCCATATTCTGTGTATACAGTCCATATATCAAATGGTGATAATTGTTGTCAAAGGCTGTATAAAAAAAAAAGTCCATTACAGACTATTCAGGTGAAGACAAGTATAGAGTGCTGGTACCGAGAGAAACCACCTCCACGCGTGCACTGATAAATAGGGGGGTGTGTGAGAGGAGCCACCCTTGATACAGCCCGTACCGGGAAGCAAGCTTCAATCTGGCGTGTAAGGTCTCATGCACACGAGACGCAGTTAAACACGTGTTCAGATGCAGTTGGACACTTTTTTCAACTGCCCCTAAACTCATTCAATGTTATACTATGTGTCCATGCACACAGTCTAGTTTTTTGCCGTTTTTATGCAGTTGCATTTAACCTCGTTTTTCCAGAAGCAAAAAAATGGGTTCAGACGCAAAAATGTCCACGTTTCAGACGCAAAACGCAGCACCCGCGTTTAGCCGCGTTTGCATGCCTTTTTAAAGGAACCCAATTTTTTGGACCTGAAAACTCAGAAATATGATCTGAGAATGACATTTTGTGACCCGACTTTGGGGGCCCATATCTTGGGGTCACTTATTGCCAGGAACCCCGAATTTGGTATGAAGACACTGTGGATCTAGCACTACAACATATCCAAATTTGAGGATCCTATCACCAAGTGACCCCGAGATAGGGGGCCCCAAATTTGGGTCGCAAAATGTCATGCACTTTTCTGCATCAGAGATACATGGCCTCAAAGTCAACTGTGACCATCTGTGGCAATGCAATTTGGTCATAAGGGTTGGGTGTTATGGTAAGTGGTTATCCGTAATGCCACATATACACGATCAAACAATCGGGTGGAAAAGTCCGGCAAACTCAAGTCCGCCGGACAATCCCCCCGTGTGTAGCCTCCGGCAGACTTTTTTTTACCCGAAAGTACGGTGGACTTAGAAAGTAGTTTTGCACTCCAATCTTCCTGCCGGACTTGCATTTCGGCGGACAATCCGGCCGTGCGTATGCCAGTCCGCCGTACTTTTGAAATGAACGGACTTTTCCCGCCCAGAGAAAAGTCCGATCATTTTGAGCGGGTCTCCAGGTAGGCGGGGCCCGCGAAAGAGACGTCGCTGGCCCCGCCACCTGGTATGGACTTAAAGGGGAACCCCAACGCCGAAAAAAAATGACGTGGGGTTCCCCCCAGGTCCACATCAGACCCTTGTCCGAGCACGCTACCCGGCCGGCCAGGAAAGGGGGGGGACGAGCGAGCGGAACCCCCTGAGCCGTTTCAGGCCACGTGCCCTCAACATGGGGGGGCGCCTTGGGGAGCCTCTTTCCAACAACCCTGGCCGTTGGTTGTCGGGGTCTGAGGGCGGGGGGCTTATCGGAGTCCGGGAACCCCCTTTAATAAGGGGGCCCCCCACCCTATGTGAATGAGTATGGGGTACAATGCACCCCTACCCATTCACCTATGAAAAAAAGTACAAAAAAAACACAACACAGGGTAAAAATAGAAGACCGGGCCACCGCCTGTAAAAGAGCTAGAAGAAGGCGCGGTGGCCCGGCAGAAGAACCGAAGAGGGGGACAAGACCCCCGAAGTCGGAAGAAGAGGGCGGCGGCAAGGAAAAAAGCTGGGCTCCTCCACTAGTGAAAGAGCTAGCAGAAGATAGCGGAGGAGTCCGGCGAGAAGCCCCCCTGAAGACGGAAGACCCTCGGAGCTGTGCAATAAACAATTTTTACCCTGTGTTGTGTTTTTTTTTTGTACTTTTTTTCACAGGTGAATGGGTAGGGGTACATTGTACCCCATACTTATTCACATAGGGTGGGGGGGCCAGTATCCAGGGGCCCCCTTATTAAAGGGGCTCTCGGATTCCGATAAGCCTCCCGCCCGCAGACCCTGACAACCAACGGCCAGGGTTGTCGGGAAGAGGCCCTTGTCCTCATCAACATGGGGACAAGGTGCTTTGGGGTGGGGGGGCCACGCGCCCCCCATGTTGAGGGCACGCGGCCTGGTACGGCTCAGGAGGGGGGGGCGCTCGCTTGTCCCCCCCTTTCCTGGCCAGCCGGGTAGCGTGCTCGGACAAGGGTCTGATGTGGACCTGGGGTGGAACCCCACGCTGATTTTTTTCGGCATTGGGGTTCCCCTTTAAGTTCATACCAGGTGGCGGGGCCAGCGACGTCTTCTTTGCGGGCCCCGCCTACCTGGAGACGCGCTCGAAATGAGCGGACTTTCCTCCGCGTGTGTGGGCGAGTCCGTTCATTTCAAAAGTACGGCGGATAGTACGGCGGACTTAGTACGCCGTATTAGTCCACTGAAAAAGTGTTGTGTGTGGGCAAGTAGCCCGTTCGGAAAGTCGGACGGACAGTCCGGCAGGAAGTCCGCCAGACTAAGTCCGCTGGATATTCGGCTACGTGTGTACGCGGCATTAGGCTTATTGACGGTTCCCTCTATGTGGATTAATCATATTGTGATAAGGAGAAGTCTGGAAATGCGATCTTTTACAATTCAATCCTACGTGCATTTGATATGCGTACTGACGGTAAGGGTCAGTAATATCGGGTGTTGGTGGTGGTTCCCTTTGTTCCTCTTATGAATTAAAAGACAACGATTTCGTCTTGACCATTTTCCTGGAATCCGTTCATTAATAATTTGAACTTTACATTTATTATTGTTTAAGCGCTATATCATAATTTATATCTGTTTCCATATTGTTTCCAGCAATATTTGTGTTAGTCGCTGTATTTTCTTTGTTTATTTTCTTATGCTTTTAGCGCAACAAAAACTTGGTTTTATATATTCAATATGGGATCCATTTCAAAATATATACCACAGAAAGAGAGGCAAATGCAAGTGTACAACTGCTCTCTATGCTGTTGCTGCTCACTCTGATCAAAATAGTAGAAATAGTTAAAAAAAACATGCTTGGGGAGGGTCTACATGATGTTATCTTTCTAAACACTTATAAACGCAAACGCGTCTAAACGCGGCATGCAAACGTGCGTTTCAGCTTTTTTTCACCTGTTTCTCGTGTGCATGAGGCCTTAGTCTGCAATTAAACTGCAGCAGCAATCATCCCTTTCTTATTCACCTTTGCGCTTATCCCCCTCAGTGATTTAAATAAAGAGAGAAGAATAGCGGACATAGAATAATCTCGCTTTTAAAATATCTTTAATGCTATTTAAAATCTTCACAAAATACACTCACAAAACATGCTTAATGTCTTATTGTGTATTTTGTGAGTGTATTTTGTGAAGATTTTAAATAGCATTAAAGATGTTTTAAAAGCGAGATTACGCTATGCCCGCTATTCTTCTCTCTTTATTTAAATCACTGAGGGGGATAAGCGCAAAGGTGAATAAGAAAGGGATGATTGCTGCTGCAGTTTAATTGCAGACTTACATGCCAGACTGAAGCTTGCTTCCCGGTAAGGGCTGTATTAAGGGGGGCTCCTCTCACACACTCCCCTATTAGTGCACGCATGGAGGTGGTTTCTGTCTGTACCAGCACTCTATACTTGTCTTCACCTGAATAGTCTGTAATGGACTTTTTTTATACAGCGTTTGACAACGATTATCACCATTTGATATATGGACTGTATACACAGAATACGGATTGCAAAAATAGATACAATAGCTATTTAGTTTTGGCGCTGCTTAAATCTGTTTTCTATAGATTTTTCTGTGTTTTTACATGTTTTATCATCTCTGTTAGAGAGTGAGTATAAGCAGCAGCTAATACCATTGACTGGTTGATGAAGTCTAATTAGTATAATTTCCTCGTACTTCCATTTAGCGCTTGTTGTTTATGAGAAATAGGCCTTGTTTTTCTTATATTCTTTTGTATACGATAGTGCCTAGCACAGAAGGCTTCACTCTTCCTTCTCCACAGCTACGAAGATCACGAGTATCCCTTTGGGGCCATATTTTGCACCAATGACAAGTGGTCAGGATTAGTTGGCCTCATTAGTCCAGCCTTGGCATATTACTTCAAAGGGAGGTCCTAGTACCCTCTTTTTGGACAGTTGCGCCAAGTCTGACCCCCTGCCTTCCTCTGGGCACTTAGTTGGCCCAGCAAATGCAAAGCCTCTCTCTTATCTAGGGGAGATTTTTATGCTGCAATGTCTGATTTCATGGGCAAAATGTGTCCTTTTAAAATCCATAGATAATGGGTCACAGATGAGTCTTTTCATTCTCCCCTACCGAGTCAGTATCTGACTTTGCCTTTGCTGCAGACACCCTGTCTGAAGCGGAAGATCCCCCCTCTCTTGTGAGGAATGGAGTCCCTACACATGCCCAAACCTGCTAAGTCCCTCCCAGCCCACACTTTCTTAAAGCCTGGCCTCATGCTTAAGAGCTATTTACTCCTCCAAAGACTTTTGCTCAGAAATGTTATATTGAAGAGAGCTTCATGCAAAAATTAATGGTCCCTGTCGTGGACACTGCCATCTCTTTTCTTAAGATGCTAAAGGCTTCTAAGGAGCATTTTCCCATATTTAAGGAACCAGTGGACGAAAGGTTGAGCCCCTCTGTAAGGCCCCCTTTCCTTTGTGGACCTTGCTATGCAACCTAGTGTTGCTTCTATGGCAGTCTGCCAGCCCTTGCTGTCTAGACAAGGTGCATGGCCCACAACCCCAGCTCCATCTTAACAGATCCTTCTGTTCACCACCAACTAAGCTTTAACCTGTGGCGGCCTTACACTACTGCATTTCACCAGGTCTCCAGAATGAGCCTCCTTGCTGTGAATATGCAGAGGATTCTTTGGCTTAAATGCTGGTTAGCAGAACTCCCATGCAAGAAACACCTTAAACGTCTGCCTTAAACGTCAGGTAGAATGCCTGTTTTGTCCCTCTTTGTATACGTAAATCAAGGATATCATTGAGAGTAAGAGCATGGGGATCCATGTTAGAAGACTCACGTTAGTGTTAC
The DNA here is from genome assembly GCF_037356315.1 of Lithobates pipiens. NCBI lineage: Eukaryota > Metazoa > Chordata > Amphibia > Anura > Ranidae > Lithobates > Lithobates pipiens. The sequence continues at coordinate 103,974,095 of NW_027507718.1, read as the reverse complement.
TAATGATTGTGGGGTCAAAATGTCTTTGAAGGCCTTATAATATGCCACCGCAAGGCTGTCTGGACCTGGGGCTTTGCTTTTAGTTGATGATTTAAGGGCCCAGATAAATACCTCCTCTGTTAAATCCGCCTCCAATTTTTCTAGAGCTGCCAAAAGAGTGAGGAAGTGCACCTTAGCTAGCTAGATAGTTGACAATGTTTTTTTGTCTATTACAGGGGGTAGAACAAGGTTGATCTGAGGACACATTATATAAGTTCTGAAAAATTATTTAAAGGTATGAGGTTTAGGGTGTTTTAATCTTGTCTATGTACAGTATAAACAATTAAATTTTTTATCTATGTGCAAAAAAAACACACTTTTTACATCTAGAGGAAAAGATATTTAATCTCCAAATCCAGAAAGGTTTCTTCACAGTAATCCCTTGTACACACGGTCGGAGAATCCGTCGGAATGTGTCCTATCCGACTGTGTGTGGTATGCATCGGACTGATTCCGTCCGAATATCCGTCGGACCCAATTTTCCAACATGTTGGAAATATTTCCCGACCAACTGGTTCGATCGGACATACTCCGATCATGTGTAGCGAATTTTGATCGTACCAAGTGCCACGCATGCTCAGATCAAATTCCTACATCAAAGCTATTGGCTACTAGCCTGAATGTAGTCCCATCGTAACGAAATTACGTCATCACGTTCTCAAAGATCGGATTTTTCGACAACTTAGTCCGACCGTGTGTATGCAACAGTTTCGGACACAATCCGTCGGACTAAATCTGATGGACAAAATCCAACGGATTTGGTTGGCAGAATCTCCGACCGTGTGTACAGGGGCTAAGAGCTGTGAAAATGTAGAACAGACTCCCTCAAGAGCTGGTTCTGGCCAGCTCAGTAGATTGCTTTGACCACTTAAGCCCTGGACCATTTTGCTGGCCAAACACCAGACCACTTTTTGCGATTTGGTACTGCGACACTTTAACTGACAATTGCATGGTCGTGCGACATGGCTCCCAAACAAAATTGATGTCCTTTTTCCTCCCACAAATAGAGCTTTCTTTTGGTGGTATTTGATCGCCTCTGTGGTTTTTATTTTATTGCACTATAAACAAAAAAAGAGTGACAATTTTTTACATTTTGCTATAATAAATATCCCCCAAAAATATATAAAAAAAAATGTTTTTCCTCAGTTCTCAGGTTGATACATATTCTTCTACATATTTTTGTTTAAAAAACCCCAAAAAACGCAATAAGCATTTATTGATTGGTTTGCGCAAAAGTTATAGCGTTGCAAAAAAGGGGATAGTTTTATGGCATTTTTATTAATATTTTTTTTTTATTACTAGTAATGGCGGCAATCAGTGATTTTTATCGTGACTGCAACATTATGGCGGACACATCGGACATTTTTGGGACCATTGTCATTTATACAGCAATCAGTGCTATACAAATGCACTGATTCCTATGTAAATGACACTGGCAGTGAAGGGGTTAACCGCTAGGTGGCAGTGTAGGGGTTAAGTGTGTCCTGGGGCGTGTTTCTAACTGTGGGGGGGTGTGGCTGTGTGTGACACGTCACTGATCTCTGCTCCCGATGACGGGGAGCAGAGATCAGTGACACTGTCACTAAGCAGAACGGGGAGATGCTTGTTTACATTAGCATCTCCCCGTTCTTCCTCCCATGAGACGATCGTGGGTATCCCCGCGGCGATCTGAATGATGGAGGTCCCGACCGGTGCACGCGATGGCAAGGCGGTAAATTTAAAGGAATGTACAGATACGCCCATTTGCCTGTCCGTGCCATTCTGCCGAAGTACATCGGCGTGCGCCAGTCGGGAAGTGGTTAAAAAAGGCCTGGATTCCTTTCTAAATGTACATAATTTAACAGAAAATGAAATCGCCTCCTGTGGGATCAGGAAGGACTTTTTTTCCCCCCCTAGTGGAGCACATTGGTTCAATGCTTTGCTGGGGTTTTGTCTTCCTCTGGATCAACTGTGGGTATAGGATTGTGTATATAGGATTGTAATTTTGTTTTCTCCACTTTTATTGGTTGAACTAGATGGACTTTTTTTTTCCACCAGACTATGTAACACCAATGGTACATCCAGTACTCAATTAATAAGACCAAGGCTAATATATTGTCCATTAAAAAATATGGCACGTTCATGAGTCTGTTAATAGCAGATGTAAACTTCAAAGTAAAACACAATCCTGCAGCTCTTCAGTGAGAGATCCAATCAGTAAGATGAAAGAGAAACAAAGTTGTAAGGAGCAGGGATTAAGAAAATGGTAAGTTTATTAACATAACATAGCATCACTTACAAAGGGGTAAACTGTGTGAAGCTCATAGTGCAGAGAGACAGGATGTAATTATGGCCAGCTGGATACACTGTAATAGGTAAGTCAAGGTGAAGTACATGACTCGCCAAGAATGGTAACTGTTGGTGGCATCCACAATCACTCTCACTGCACACAACACAGGTTTTTCCACAGCACAACATTAGGAAAAGGTACGTGGCAACCTGTTTCTGAGGCTGTTATAAGATATTTGCAATGGTTTTTCCAGGCTTATTGCTTCATTCATATATTTTTTGGGGAAATTAGAAAACTGCTTAGATTTTAGCTAAAGTGATTTCAGCTCATTCCTCTTTAAGGCTAGCTGATAAAAAAAAGAGCTTGCTGCGTGGAGTGTTTGTAGAATTGTTCCAGTTTACCAATTTGGTGTATTAATGAGGAAATCTTTTGAGTAAGTTTATTCTTTTTCTATTAGCTCCAAGCACAGTAAGCTTACCCCCTAATTATGAATATTTGGGCTTTCCATAAGAGGCTCACAGAGATACCCTCTGTGTCAAGCCAAAATTAATTTTTTTTTTTAAAGCTATCATATTGTTAGGGTCAGAAAGAAGAGAGTCATTGAGCTTCAAGTTCGTAATGTGAGGGAGCAAGCTGGTGACACAGATCTGTGCTACAGCAGGAGCATGATCAGAAAATGTAGATACACCAATATCAGCTTTTAAAAGATATTCCAAATGGTGATAATATGGGAAGATATCATCAACCCTGGAGTAAAGATTGTGTGTAATTGAGTAATCTCGGCTTTGAGCATGCAATATTCTCCAGGAATGGATTAACTGAATTGTATAAACATTTTCTGAGATGTTTAAGACTTTTGCTGGGGATTGAGGAGGAGCCTTGAGAGGTATTGATAATAGTGTCCTGAGCTATATCAAAGAGTAATTAGCACATTATCATGGTCAGAGACTGCAGACATAGTACAGTCCCTAGGATAAGTAATGGATAATGGCCGACAGGCTCTCTTACCAGACCCAGCGAAACTACAGCAGTGATGCCTCAGGCTGGTCGATCGCTCACCCTGTGTTCCCCGGGGGCAATTCTGGTCAGTAGTGTAGCATGTCTGTACCCTGGCAGTTTCTCAGTCTTTCTTTCTCTGGTGGTGCTGGGCAGCGGGGCTCTCTCTCTCTGGTGGCGCTGGGCAGCATGGCTCTCGGCAGGGTGGCTCCCACTTTGGTGGTGCTGGGCAGCATGGCTCTCTGGTGGCACCGGGTAGCATGGCGCTCTCTCTGGTGGCGCTGAGCAACAAAGCTCTCTCGCTGGTGACACTGGGCAGTGTGACTCTCTCTCTGGCTTCTGCCCAGCACACTCCTCGTTTGTCCTGTAGCACGCTCTCCCTCAGCTTTTTTGCAGGCTGCATTCTCTCAAGCTCTCTTAATCGAGCTGTAGTCTCCTTGTTGTGGAAAATGGGGCCGCCAGTCTTCAGGACTACATGTCCCATGATGCTCTCCTTTACTAGTCTTCTTTGATTGGCCCTCAGTTATGGCCAATGGGGAAGGAACAGAGTGGGCAGGAAGCTGGACGGGGAACCTAGTGAGAGCCGCGAGAAGGGGAAACCTCTGACAGCCCGCAGCTCGCCTTTCTCCTGTGACAGCGCCACCGAGTTTACTGCTGGACTGAGCGGGGAAAAGAGCCCACAGTCACACTACGCTAATGGGGGGAGGGGGGCTTGACAGCACCTTGATGGTGTCGCCCCAGTGGCAGGTGGCACTTGAGTGCAGGATGCCTGCACCACCATAACGATGTCACTGTTTAACAATTTAACAGTGCTGATCTGATTCCAGTGGGGGGGGGGGCACTTGACCTCTGATGATCACTGTATGTACATTGCAAGGATTTTAACAAACTTTGTTGTAGATTCCTACCTTTTGTTATTCTGAAGAAATCCCTCTTTGTTTCTCTGTGCCCATGTGCTCAGTGAGTTTAATTTGAGTGGTTTCATAATTCCCAAACAGCTGCTGTACCTGCAGGGCTCGAATGAAGAACATTGCAGGGTCTGCATCCCTTAAAATGTGATCTCCTATTGGTAGTATCTTACCAAAAAGGACATTTTTGCTGCAGGGGAAGCCAACAATCTGGCTTGGAAGTGCAGACTTCTGGGAAAATTATTGAGCCAATCGCAGAACACCTCCAGGTAGCCATTTTGCATTTTACAGAAATTAACAGAGTTGCAGATTGAAAAGGAAAGGTAATTTTTTAATAACATTCAATTTACAATATGATTTGTGTCGCAGTTTTATATGCTGTATTATTATTTTTTAATTTTCTACTTGTTTCCCATGAAAGTGGAGTAACCCTTTAAGGTCTCCCGCTACTATGAATAAACTTGAAGCAAATTTCAGATCATTTAGATAAGGTTTAAACAATAAGAGGTTTGATTATAATTAGGGCTGTAGTTGTTAACCAGAGCACAGTGTGTGTTACCAAAGGTGCTTTTTAGGAACAAGTATCTCCCGTGAATATTAGCATCCATGTCAGATAGTTAAAAGGGAATACTCTTATGGAAACCCTGTTGCGAACATTTTTGATTTGTTAGTATCGGACAGAATACCAAGTGGGTTATGTTGGAGATTGTGAACTATTATAGGTACAAGCAGGAAAGCAATGCGACACTGAAGCCATTTTAATTCTTTATATACAGTTCCTTGAAAAATGTTTGTTACAAACATAAATGTAAATGTATTTTATTGGGATTTTATGTGAAAGACCAACACAAAGTGGCACATAATTGGGAAGTTCAAGGAAAATGATAAAAGGTTTTTCAATTTTTTTTTTTACAAATATCTGAAAAGTGTGGCGTTCATTTGTATTCAGCCTCCGAGTCAATACTTTGTAAAACCTCCTTTCACTGCAATTACAGATGCAGGTCTTTTTGGGGATGTCTCTTCCAACTTTGCACATCTAGAGAGTAAAATTTTTGCCCATTTTTTGCAACAAAAAAAAAGCTCAAGATATGTCAGATTGAATGGAGAGTGTCTGTGAACAGCAATTTTCAAGTCTTGCCACAGATTCTCAAGTGGATTTAGGTCTGGACATTCACTGGGCCATTCTAACACATAATTATTCTTTGATCGAAACCATTCCATTGTAGCTCTGGCTGTATGTTTAGGGTCGTTGTCCTGCTGGAAGGTGAACCTCAGCCCCAGTCTCAAGTCTTTTGCAGACCCTAACTGGTTTTCTTCTAAGGTTGCCCTGTATTTTGGCTCTGTCCATCTTCTCACCAACTCTGACCAGCTTCCCTGTCGGGGAAAAGCATCCCCACAACATGATGGTGCCACCATCATATTTCATGGTGGGGATGGTGTGTTCAGGGTGAGGTACAGTGTTAGTTTTCCACCACACCACACACACACACACAGCCATTTTATTTAGGCCAAAAAGTAAAATTTTAGTCTCATCTGACCAGAGCCACTTCTTCCACGTTTGCTGTGTCCCCCACATGGCTTCTTGCAAATGGGACTTCTTATGGCTTTCTTTTTGCCACTCTTCCATAAAGGCCAGATTTGTGGAGTGCATGACTAATAGTTGTCCTGTGGACAGACTCTCCCACCTGAGCTATGGATCTCTGCAGCTCCTCCAGAGTTACCATCGGCCTTTTGGCTGCTTCTCTGATTAATACTCTCCCTCCCCAGCCTGTCAGTTTAGGTGGATGGTCATGTCTTGGAATATTTGCAATTGTGCCATACTCTTTCCATTTTCGGGTGTTGGATTGAACAGTGCTCTGTGAGATGTTCAAAGTTTGTGATATTTTTTTTATAACCCAACCCTGTTTTAAACTTCTCCACAACTTTATCGCTGTCTTGTCTCGTGTTTTTCTTGGCTTTCATGATGCTGTTAATTCACTAAGGTTCTCTAACAAACCTCTGAGGACTTCAGAGAACAGCTATATTTATACTGAGATTAAATTAGAGACAGGTTGACTCTAATTAGTAATTAGGTGACTTCTGAATGCAGTTGGTTCCACGAGATTTTAGTTAAGGGAATCAGAGTAGAGGGGGCTGATTACAAATACACACCACACTTTTCAGATATTTATTTGTAGAAAAAAATTTAAAATCATTTATAATTTTTTTTCCCACTTCACAATTATGTGCCACTTTGTGTTGGTCTATTACATAAAATACACTTACATTTTTGGTTGTAACATAACCAAATGTTGAAAATTTCAAGTGGTATGACTAATTCAAGGCCATAGACATTACAAGTGGTCAGGTTAACATTGGTCAAAAGATCATTAGCGCTCTTCTCTGCATATACCGTTGAAGTCAAGACCAAAGGAATGGGGAGGAAGATAAATAAAAAAAATCAAAAAGTAGGAAACAGACTTACTGTAAATAGAGTCTATGGTATTTTAGACAAAATCAATCTACAATCTTCTTATACTTACAGGAGTAACACACAATAATATTGCACTTGTTTACCCCAGGGGAAAAACGGGATCAAAGACAGCCATCCAATAATTGTGGATACATGCTCACTGTCACCAACACTAATGAACCCAAGAAAGGGAGGTTATAAGGGACTAATATGCACCTGAAAAATGGTAATAGCAACACAGAACATTGGACTATGACAATAATAGGTCCAAAATTGTATTGATAAAAAACTTGCAGAGTATACTGCTTTCCCTAATATCTTAGGAGGAATATACTTAAGTAAAAGTGACCATATACGAAAACCAGCAGAGACAAACACCTCCATTAAACTATAACAGTCAGCCTTAAATAACAATACAATATGGTGCCAAGCTGCTTACATTATAAAGAAAATAATCTGGATGATCTGAAAATAGGCCTTGCCGGCAAGGGGGTGAAAGTGCCCAGTGTTGAAGTGGCTAATCCACTGTTGCATATGTGTTTTTTTTTTGTGTAGTACAAACTGTACCATCATTGCCAATAATTTTTTGTAACATGAGAAACTCCTTTTCACCTACTATAGCCCTCCTTCCATCTTCCCCACATTCCCCCTCCATTAGTATCTGAACCTTGTCTGTCTTCTCTGCCTCATTATATTCTCCCTTCCTCAATCATAGGTTAATTACTCCTTCACTGATGCCAGACCCTTCTTCACTCATTTGTTATGGACCTGTTGGCATTTGTTTGCTCTGTTGCCCACCCTTCATTTGGATGTTTCATGGTTAAATACTAAGGAGACTGTGTCCTATACTGTACAACAAAGAAAATAGGATTTTGATTTACCAGTTAGGCCCAGTTCACACTGATTTGACATGCGCTCTGACTTTGAGAGCACCAGTCACATGACAAGTCACAAGTGCAATGGAACTGTACTAATAGGAGCAACTTGACTCGCTCCAACTTAGAAAAAGGTTCCTGCATTACTTTTGGTGCAACTTCAGCAAGACTTGCATTGACTTCTGTTAAAGAAGCCATATGCAAGTCGTGCCAAAGTCATGCTGGGATGTTGGCAATGTGAATGGGGCCTAATATCTATTTCTTGGAAGATAGTACATGATACAGGTCCCTCCCCATCTGATCATAATCTCCCTATTGCTTGCTAAAAAACATAGGCTAGCTGGGAATGGGAGGGGTTATATAGGCGATATGCCTACAGCGTTCTTTTTTTGTCAAGTGTCCAGTCGCCTGAAGGTAGCTGCATATAACCTGTGGTCAAAGGCTAAAAATCCTGTGTCCTGTACTGTATTCCAATGAACAGATTTTACAGGTAATTAAAAAAATTTTTTAAAGATTTTCTTTTCACATGGTTGGATAATTAAAGTGAATCTTAATGCCATTTTTGTGTAAAAATGTTGAATACTAATCAGCCTCCCTGCCTAGCAAAGCAAACTTAGGGAAACAAACAGTTGGACTGGATTCACCAACCAGTATCTACTATGATTCCACAGTATGTGTGGTGCAGGAATGTCTGTACTGTAAGTTAAAGTATATCTAAACTCAACAACAAAAGTAATTATTGCAGCTTACAAATCCTTAGTAGGGATGAAATGGATTCATATCTGAACTCGGTTCAACACACACAGAAAGCTGTCCGGGATCGCATCCCCGCCAGCCCATGAGCTACGGGTGGGAAAGGCCCCGCTCTACAGCTTCAAGTAAGCAAGAGGTAAGGATGCTCATGATATCAATGAGCTAATATGGCTACATTAGCACAATGTATTATATTTAATGTAATTTGTATCTCTTTTAAAATTTGATTGTCTTTTTTTCTTCTTTTTATTCAGAACAATCTATATGTAGTCATTCTGACAAGACTCGTACCTCTTCCGACATAAGGAAATACATATGTCCCCGTGCATAGGCCCTAAATAAGGTGTTTCAAATGATCACCTCCTGACAATTCTACTGCATTAAATTTGGACACTGTTAAATTACCCATGAATTTGACCATGTACAAGCAAAATGAAACAAGCAGCTAATTAAAAGACTGGCCTGTCAAAACACTTCTATGTCTATATAAAATAAGATTAAATGAATTGGAACACAGCAGCTTGGCATTATGCCACTTAATTAGACAAAACAACAGTATAGTTTGGTGTCATACAGTAGTTATGTTGTATATTAGACAAAAGTTTATTATTGTACAAAGCAGTTACTGTTTATGCAAAAGTATAACTCAAAACTAGCTTGTAGTACTGTAGTCTTTTTTTTTTTTTTAGCAAAATCTATTATTGGAGACATTTAGGAAAGCCTTTTCAAAGGGGCAAGATGGTATTAACAAAACCAATAACAAATGCATTTTTTCTTCAAGCCCATCTTTGGGTAAAGGGGATAATTATGAAAAGTGTGAGATTAGTGTGACTTTTGAATAGCCCCTTTGTACCCTTAATGTTTATGTTTTATGGTGCAGTTAAAATTAAAAGCTGGAAAAAGGAAAGATTCTCCTTTGCAGTGGGGCAGCGCCTTCGCTGCAAGGGTTAAATTCTAGTTAAGGTCTAGGGGGCAATTTTACACACCCGATCCTGTGCTCCCCTTTACACTGTCCCTCTGTGTCCTCACAACCAGTGCATGGCTATGGGCTTGTCACTGTATTTGATTATGTCAGAGGACCTACAACCACTAGTCCTCTAGACTTAAATGAGCATTTAGAGGATAGGTTCACCTGTAGGAACATGTTACGCTGATAGAGTGCATCTTGCTTCGAATCACCTGCCTCCTATGGCCAGAGCCCCCTCCCAGTGACAGTGGGCATGGGATCCTCTCCCCCGCAGCCACTGACTCATTTTAAATCAGAAATCTGTGAATGAATAGACTACAAGTTCCATCTTCCACCAAAACATTTGGACTGTAGTTCTAAGTGAGTGCTGATCAGTGCCCTTGTAGTCCACTGACACTTCCTACTGCTCTAAAGCGTACAATCCATACAACGGTACAGGCACAGTGTTACACAGAGTGTATAAAGAAGCCTAACATTACACCTGTTATTTCCAGGGAAAATGTGTGCATTTATTCTTTTTTTTCATAAAGGTGAATTTAGCGTTTAAAGTGGTTGTAAAGGCTAATTTTTTTAAAATGTAAAATAACAAACATATACTTACTTTCACTGTGCGGCTCGTTCTGATCCTCGACTTCTGGGGTCCCTCGGCAGCTCCTCCCCGCATCAGATAACACCCTAGGAGAAGCGCTCTCCCAGGGGGGGTTACCTTGTGGGCAGCATTTGGCATCCATAGACATGAATGCTGGACTCAGCCTTGCTGCCCGCTTCATTGGATTTGATTGAGAGCGGGAGAGCCAATGCCTGCACTGCCATCAATCTATCCAATCAAGAGCCAGGACCCCATGCAGAGAGGGACAGCGACTCTCTACCGAGTGAAATACAGGGCTCGGGTAGGTAAAACGGGGAGTCGTGACTGCCAGAAGTTTTTTCACCTTAATGCATAGGACAGTTAAGGGTACTTATTGAAATTCTAACTACTGTCTCCAATAGTTATAATTATCCCTGACACAGGATTAAAATCCTTCACTTATGAAAATACCAATAATGTACCAGACAGTAAAAACACACAGATCTCATATGTCCACAACTGTATATTAATGGCCTAAGCCCACAGCAAGGTAGTTTTTCATAATCTGAATGTATCAACATATAAAAAAGGGTGGGTAAACTTATTTGCCATATAAAAGCATTTGCTGTAAAACAGGACACTAGCACGACAAACATACCCACTACAACCACAATCAGTGCTGAATCAAGATTGCCTCAGGTAACTATTTAAGTGGGAGAGCTTAACACAGGTGATTTTTTTGCAGAGAATGCATCAAGTTAAAAAAAAAAAAAAAAATACCTCTGCCTTTATAGCCACTATAATGTTATTCTGTGAAGTTACACAAGCCTTTTTTTCTTGTGTACATCGCAATGTAGTGTCAAAAAGAGATTAAAGCTCTCCTAAAGTAAAACAAATCTGTTCACCTTAAAGTGGTTGTAAACCTCAGTTGTGAAATCTGAACATATATATCTGTAGTGTTTACTTGTCTCGAAGCATGGTTTCTCTCTGGTGCTTTGTTCCTTGGTTATTTCTCAGATGGGAAATATAGGACAAAGCTCTTACAGTTCTTCTTGGGCTCCAGCAAGATCTGCTCCAAGTCAACATGAGGCACATCTCAGGCACTGCTAAGACATAGCTAGGTACTGATGAAGAGGAATTGCGTGTCTCCTGTGCCATTGACACAAGCTGGTGACTAATGCATCTGTATAGAACTGCAATGAAACCTGTTGGAAGAGAGAGTGTGCGAAAAGTGCCTTATACTGTGCTAGTAAGCATCCTTGTGTCATTGGTCACCTTGTTCCTTCATGTGACCACTTACAATAGATCATACCAATTTTAAATTTCTAATATGTTTATAGACCTACTTTGTTTTTGAACAAATTTGGTTGGAGTAGAAAATGCAAATTCAAAATTGAAATATTCAATTCAAAACACAGACTTGTCCTGTAAGCTGAGGGTAAAATAGTACAAGACCCTTTTTTGCCGTCTATTCCTAACTGATATCACTTATCTTGGGGATCAGCAAGGATTTTTTTTTTCCTCCTGTTATGTCTTCCAGTAAACTAAAGATGCAAGGATGAACTTAAAGTGAAGGCATTTTTTACTTAAAATAAAAAAAGATGTTATATTTACCTGCTCTGTGCAAACTGTGTGATGAGGGGGCACCCGTGTGACTATCCTACCAGGTCGGGTTATGTGCATCCATAGGCACACACAGCATGGCTCTACCACCCCCCCCTTCCCTCCTCACAGGATTTGACTGACAGCAGTGGGAGCCTATGGCGCTGCAGATGGGATAACACCACTGGATCGGAAGAGCACGTATTTAGGGATTTTTATAAACGTATAACTTGCCTATATGGTGGCAAGGAAGCTATCTCCTGCCAGATTACTATGTACATAGTCTGGCACTTCCAGGTAGGGTGTCAGAGGGTGACGCCAGTGGACGACCGGTGGCACACGCTGATCGTCAGGAACACAAACAGGACAGAGCCCTGCCTATGTAAACATGGCAGAGCTCTGCTCTGTTCTGTCAGCGGGGGAGTAAAGGATTGTCTTTCTCACCAAAGCAGGGAATAAAATACATTACTTCTAGTAGTAAAAGCACCGCACACAGTACATGAAAACACTGCTTAGTCACACATTTAACCCTTTGATCACTCTAGATGTGTAACCCCTTCCCAGCCAGTGTCATTAGTACAGTGACAGTGCATATTTTTATCACTGATCACTGTATTGGTGTCACTGGTTCCCAAAAAAGCATCAGTGTCCAATTGTCCACCACAATATCGCAGTCCTGCTATAAGTCGCTGATTGCTGCCATTACTAGTTTAAAAAAAAAAAATTCCAGTATATATCCCATAGTTTGTAGACGCTATAACTTTTGTGCAAACCAATCAATATACGCTTATTGGGATTTTTTTTTTTTTTACCAAAAATATATAGCAGAATACATATTGGTCTAAATTTATAAAGAAATTAGATTTAAAAAAAAAAGAAAAATTATTGGATGTGTAATATAGCAGTAAAAAATATATTTTTTTTTCAAAATTGTCGGGTTTTTTTGTTTATTTTTTGCGCTATAAACTCAGAGGTGATCAAATACCAACAAAAGAAAGCTCTATTTGTTGGGAAAAAAAAGGACATACATTTTATTTGTGTACAATGTTGCATGACCACGCAATTAACAGTTAAAGTAACAGTGCCGTATCACAAAAAATGACCTGGTCATTAGGGGGGTAAACCTTCCGAAGGTCAAGTGGTTAATGCAATAAAGTTGTAACGTTTTTTTTTTTGTTTTTTTTTATATTAATGCATTCCCTATATTAAGGTAAAAAACCTGTGTGCAGTTCAACCCCTGGCTCCCCTTATACTTGGACATGGAGACAGCAGCGGGAGCCACTGGATCTTGCTGCTGTCAATCAAAGCCAGTGAGAAGAGAGCAGGGGCCAAGACACGCTGTGTGTCAATAGACACACACAGTGCAACTTGGGGTTAGGCCTGTATGACCCTCAACAGGGGGAGAAGCTAGGAGAGGCAGCAGGAGACTCGGAAAACGAGGATCAAGGCTGCTCTGTGCAAAACCATTGCAGAGCAGGCAAGTATGACATGATTATTATTTTAAAAAATATATGTTTAAAATCACTTTAAGGTAAAAAAAAAAAAAAATGGCTTTGACTTTAGAACCACTTTCATTAACATTAGTCTTATTACCATGTACCACAATGATAAATCACATTTAATTTAAAATGAAAGTCTTTGTTACAATGATCTGACAGTATCGGATGATGCACTCTGTGAGTCATATGGGGGGAAATCATTGGCTGATTGTTCATCACCAGTAAAGATGGAGATGTAGGAAAGAGATAACGGTGACACAGAGTCCGTTTGGATCACTTGATCTCCAGTTATACTGGATACTGGAATGGAGTGGTCAGGAGGCAGCATTTGCACTTGACTTGAAAATTTAGAAGCTGGCCTCCTGTTCTTGCAGAATCTGGGAGATGCATGTTCTCTATTAATCTGCACTCGCATGTCTGCTTTGTGAACTGTACGAATATGTTTCTTCATGTTACTCGGATGTCTGCAGCCTTTCCCACAGATCTGCAAAAAAAAAAAAAAGAACGTTCAGAGATTTGGCAAAAAAAAAAAAAAAAATCCAGAAATACATTCTATCTTTATTTTACGAAAGAAAAAAAAATATGCTTGTAAAAATCCCTCAGTATTGCAGAAGGGAACCAAAACTGGTATACTCCTTACATTTGTGGAATTTACAGACTTTCTAGTGTATCTGGTTTTAGTTGTGGCATTTTTTACTTCTATTTGTACTGATGACAGTCACCAAAAAAGAAAGTGATAGGAAATTCCTAGAAAAAGAGGCAATCTTCTAACAGGGCAAGTCTATGAGGATATTCCCTTCACTATGGGAGCTTTCCTCCCTTCCTGTTGTGTCTTTGGGACAGAATGTAAAGTGAAATTTGAACAATGGTACACAAGCAGCAAAAAAAAATAAAAAATCAGGGATTGTAACCCTTCTCTACTCTATTCAAAAAAATACCCTGTAAAAGGAGGAAATAAATTATCAACAAGGGATCAAGCCAGAGATTTCATTGAATGATTAAAAGACCAACCATGGCCAGGTTAAAAAATGATTGCTAGAACATCGCCCTGTTGATTAGAAATCTTCCTTTTTAACCTTCTCAGAAACTAACACTTCCAGGGTGTTGATCTCATATGTATTCACTGCACTCAGGTTGTTCCTTCTGTCAGCCAAGTCACTACCGTGTCCCTTAGTACAGAGACACACTCCCAGGTTACTGAGGATTTTTATTTATTTTTTACCAGTGAAGCATTTGGTGGCACAGGCGGATGTAGCGGTATGTATCCTCTTCTTTTAGGGTTGTTTTAAGGTGGCGCACCAAAACGTGGGTGGAGGAGCCTAATTTCAGGACTAAGCCCTAATATTTAGTGAGGTGGGAAAAGTTGTGACTCAGCGTTGAAGGCATAAATGTCGGGTGACAAAGAAAAACTTGATTTAGAGGAGCTTAGCAAGAGCGGTTTCTGCCTAGTGCAAGAATCCAGTGTATAAATTAATTGTAAACCCAAAGTACCATGGTATTATAAATAACAATATACATTAAATAAAGCCAGTGATAGTGCACATTAAATTTAAAAAAATCTATATATAGTCCCATAGAGAAATATCGGTGATGTGAGTTGTCCCAAAGTGAAAAGTGAATCAGTGAAGGTAATCTTGACCCACGAAGACACTCCACCAAAGCTATCGCTCGTGACGTCATCAAGCTCTCTGAAACCAGGAAGTAGTTCATTTAATGCGATGTGGTCTCGACTCTTTTTCCATGTTGACATGGGGTAGCTTCGATTGCCAATGTGTCGTCTAAAAGGATACAGTAGTGACCTGGAGGATGTTTATCATCCATACCAGTGACCATTGAGATTCATATGCCATTTTGACTCTTGGTTAAAGAGTTTACTAACTCTGGTGAGAGTGTTTTTTTGTACACTAAGGTGGTGTTGCACTCAAGGGTGTTGTAGTATCCAGAATATCAACTGATCAAATGTGGATCAAGATTCCCTTCTCTGATTTACTTTTCACATAACTGGTATTTCTCTGTGGGGCTATATATTTTGTTTTTATTTTGGTGTGTACTAGCACTAGCTTTATTTGATGTATATGGTTATTTATAATACCTCATTTAGGTCTTACTTTTAGCATGGCACTTTGGGTTTACAATTTATATGAGAACTTGTGCAAGCTGCTTTTACGCTTTTCAGTGTGATTTCGTGTTTATTTTTAGTAATCCAGTGTTGTCTGCTTCTAGATAGAACTTTCATATAATCATAAAACTATTTTTATAAAGAACAGTAAGACATTTGGTAAGAGTGTGCAAAAAAAGTTGGTCAGACTTGAGTTAACAAAAAATAGCTATCATTACTCAATCAATAGGAAACAAATGCTCTTACCAAAAGCGACTGGTATGTACGAATATATGCATAATAATTTGAAGTCTGCCTCCAAAAGAGTTAGAGAGTGTATACATTTGGTCTTGTAGGGAAAGGCAGCACATATAGGAGCCGTTGTAGTTAAAATGATCCCATGTGGCTCTGAGGGGAAGTAAGCTTGTGTTGTGGATAAAGCAATTTGGAACCTCAGTGTATCAGAACGACAGAGAATGGTGATGAGAAAGGATGGAAAAAAGGTGGCGAGGTGGCTGGAATGATCTGGAATAGATAAAAAAGGTACCTGCCCCCAAATATTATATTTCCATAGTGGCAAGGGAAGGAAGTAAACTAAAAGGGACCAAGTGTTATAAATAACAGCTGAAGTTAGAAGAGATAATCCAATATGCCAAAATGTTAATAAAGTTTCCTTGTCCGTCACTGTCATCCATCAGTCTCTACACACTGCTTTACTGGAGAGAGATTGAGACCATCAGTGAATTGGGATTGCCAATGTAGCAGCTGTGAGGTAATTTCAGAGAAAACCCTTATTCTAGCTGAACAAATAAAACTGGGAAGTACAGATAGTAACATTTTTACAGTGTTGTCAATCATTTAGCTACTTTATAATGGACTTTGAAATGGCCGAGTTACTTTACTTTTTTTTATTAAAGAAGTAAGGAGTTACAGTATCCTCCAAATGGCATTAAAACATCCTTAAAACCTTGTATCTGCCAAACTAAGTAAAATAGATTCCTTGCCATTTGGTCAGATCTCAAATCATAGGTCCAGCAAGGAGTAAGGTTTATTTGGAATGCTTGGAAAAGGTCAGCAGCAACCTGGGATCAATGAGATTTTATTGCTGGTAAGCACATTCAAAACATTTGCTTTCCCTTGGGGGTTGTTAATGATACACCTAAAGCAAGCCATAGATGGTGCCATTTTCTTTCCTGGATCGACGAGTTGCAGAAAAGAAAATCGTTAGATTCCCCCATCAACACAGTCATTTTTGCTAGCACCTATACCCGCTGGCAATAAAGGGCATGCCAAAAATCCGACACGATGGTTGTACCCAAGTTGATTCATGGATCGACTTGGGTACATTCAGCCTGCCCATAGATGGTTTGAATCTCGGACGGTCCCTGCTAAACCTGCCAAGATTCTAACCATCTATTTATAGCTCAAGACCCCAGATGTCTGTACAAAAATTTTGAAGTTAGAAAGTTATAATTTTGTAACTATTTGAGTAGTATAGGGATAATATAGGAGGGAAGTCAGGGGTTAGAACACATAACATAGTAAATAATTTGTGTGAAATGCGTTACCTACCCATTGACCTAATCAGACCTTCCGAGTCTGATCTTCCTAAGGAGGTGTTCTACAAAGAAAAAATTAATCGTGACATGGAGAAAGCCCTGTCTGCTGCCATTTGTAATTTAAAAAGTGTTTTGGATATTTTGCCATATTCTTGATTACCTACATAAGTGTACAACAGAGTGCTCTGATTCAGGAACGCATGTGTGGTGGCAGGTCATTATATAAAAGGGTGAGCCAAAGGCCTTCTCCATATTCACAGAAGGCAGAAGAACTGGAGAGGCCCCTGACTGGATATAAGAGCCAGGTTTAAAACGGGAATTGAACCCTGCTCTTCTTTTCAGCCCAGGAAGCTGCCACCTTGACCTCTGTTTGATGTTTACCTTTTCATGGTGGTGCACATGTGATCAGTTATTGCACCAGCCATTTAATGGTTTTACAGCTTGATTGAGGGCACAAGCAAATGTAAGTTAGAATTCCTGGCATGACGGTAATAACTTTTTTTTTTTTTTTAAATGGTTACATCGGTGGGTTTAGTTCCGCTGTAAGGTCTCATGCCTCTTTCACTGTCACAAAGCCAACAATGATTTAATTGGTTGACTTTCTGTAAGAACGGTATCATCTTGCTGGCCAGTATTTTAGCCTAAAACTGGACATAACAATTGAACAAGCTGGCACAGTTGGTAGTACTTACTTTGCAACGATATGGAAGTTCTCCAGTATGAGTCCACGTATGCCTCTTGAGTTCTGAAATGCGGTGGAAAGACTGAACACAGAAGTCACACTTAAACTTCTTCACTCCACTGGCCAACACAATAAGATATAGAAAAACATAAATGGTCACATAAAACATGTTCAGATTGGAAAATCAACTTTGCTAATTTAGTAACACTAATACATAAAAGCAAAGATTTGTGGGTCAATACACCTATCTACATTTCATTTGTTGGCTCAATGCACCTAAACTACCCACACACATGAAGTACTGTACATGTTGTCCAATCTGCAGCAGATTTTGCTATACCCATTATTGGCCAACCTTGAAAAAAGAGGAGGTAGTCTAGGCAAGTGCCGATTGTCCATATCTGGGGTGTATTGGAGTTACTGTATATTAAAGATGTTAAAGCCTTTATACTACATCTTCTATTCTGTCATTTGATATCCAAGTGGATATGTCTTTGCCTTAAAAGTTGGAAACGACCCACAAACATCATTATTCTCAAAGAAGGTCTAAAACAAGGCTTTATGGAGACACAGCTAGCAAAGGAGAGACTGGGCTGTGATACACTGTGTGCCCAATTATTAGGCAAGTGAGTATTTTGATCAAATTATAATTTTTATGCAGATTGTTTAACTCCAAGCTGTATAAACTTGAATGCTTATTGGGTTTAAGCATATCAGGTGATGTGCATTTGTGTAATGAGGGAAGATGTGACCTAAGGAGATCAACACCCTATATCAAGGTTAGCATAATAATAGGCAGTTTCTTTTCCTCTAGCAAAATGGGCCAAAAAAGCGTTTTAACCTCACTGGCGGAATGATTATTTTGGATTTTTGATGCTCAAAGCGGTACAATGTTTTGCATGAAAATTTGGCGTTTTATATTTGTAGGCCTGTAATTCTTAGGAATAACACACTTAAATCTGTCCAAACCAGAGTCTAGTAGACATCCCGGGTATGATAAAGTTTGAAACACAAAATTATAATATAATAAATAATTATAACAAATACTAATAAAAAATATTCAGCAATGTAATCAAATCAAAAACACTGAAATTTGCTCAGTTGCAGAATTGTCGCTGTCATTACTTTCAGTGTTTAATGATGGATTTCCCCACAAATCGCTATCGCTCAATTCTGCAAGTGATTCTAATTTATTATCGCTGTTTTCTAGCTGGTCTAAAACTGCTTTTGATGTAAAGGGACACTTTTTGGTTGCTATGGACAATCTCCAGTTTACAGGCAGAAAAAACAGTTTTTATAATATAAAACTGCATGCAGTGCACTGGACAAACCACTAGGGACAAAAGGGATGTGCAATAATTTGATACAGTAATGTAATCTGTAAGATTACAGTGTACTGTATGTGTAGTGTGTTTTTTACTTTTTGAATTTGGCGCTGTTCTCCGTCCCCGTGTGTTGCATCGCTTGCGGGGAATGGAGCTTTGCACTGTGATAGATCCGGCTCGCACACACAGCAGGGAGACAGCGCAGGTTAGCACTCTCACCTAGCAGTAAAAAGGGTCGCTGGTTCGAATCCCAACCACGACACTACCTGCCTGGAGTTTTCATGTTCTCCCTGTGCCTGCGTGGGTTTCCTCCGGGTACTCAGGTTTCCTCCCATATTCCAAAGACGTGCTGGTAGGTTAATTGGCTTCTGTCCAAAATTGGCCCTAGTATATGAATGGGGACCTTGGGTTGTGGGCTCCTTGAGGGTAGGGACCAATGTGAGTGTACAATGTACAGGGATAGGGACAATTGTAGACACTTACTCAGGTTGAACTGGATGGACTGGTGTTACCAATTATGTAACTTTGCCTGGATCATGCGATGCGATCCCGAGTGTGGCTCGGGGTTACTGCTTTTGGTACTGAAAATTCACCCCAAGCCACACACGGGATTATCGCTAAGGAGGTTAACTGACTCTGAAAAATCAAAAATTGTAAAAAAAAAAGAAAAAAAAAAAAAAGGTCTTTCAGAGGGATGCAGCACTCTTGATCACAGACCCATCAAATGTTGTGTTGCAAATAGTCAACGGGGTCACAAGAAAGACATTGATTAAAAAAAAATATGCAAGTTAACTGCCAAAGATTTGAAAATAATCAAAAATGTGAAGCTACCAGTAACCCATTATCCTCCAGTGCTGTCATATGGCAGAACTGCAACCTACCTGGAGTGCACAGAAGTACAAGGTGTTCAGTGCTTAGAGCCATGGCCAAAGTAAGGTAGGCCGAAACCCGACCACTACTGAACAAGGCACATTGAAACGTCAAGCCTTTTCCAAGAAATATCTGAAGATAGGTTTTAGGGACTGATGAAATGAGTGACTCTTGATGGACCAAATAGATGGGCCTGTGGATGGATCAGTAATGGACACAGAGCTCCACTTTGACACCAGCAAGGCAGAGGTAGGGTAGCGTTATGGGCTGGTATTATTAAAGATGAGCTAGTTGGATCTTTTCAGGTTGAAGATGGACTCAAAATCAACTCCCAAACCTACTGCCAGTTTTTAGAAGACACTTTCTTCAACCAGTGGGAGAGTAAAAAGTACTCCACTGCCTTAAAGGTGAAAGATTAATGACTCACTTCATCACCTGACCTAACCCCTATTGAGAACTTGTGGGCCCTTCTTAAACAGGAGATTTACGTGAAGGAAAACAATAAGGGCCGGTTCACACTGCAGGCGATGCGAGGCGACACCGACTTGCCTCGCCGCGACCTGCCGCGACCTCAGCGGCAACTTGCAGATGACTTCTGTATAGAAGTCAATGCAAGTCGCCCCCAGGTCGCCCAGAAGTAGTACAGGAACCTTTTTTCTGAGTCGTAGCGACTCGAGTCGCTCCTCTCAGAACGGTTCCATTGTACAGAACGGGGGCGACTTGCGAGAGCGCGGCGAGGCGAGTCGTGTCGCCTCGCCCGCAGTGTGAACCGGCTCTAATGGGTGGTTTGTTTATTATTCTCACTTTAACAGATGAAAATAAACAGTGAGATGGGAAAATGTTTGTTCTTAATTTAGTTGCATAATTCTGCACCGCAAGTCTTAGTTCACACTGGGGCAGCTTCAAAGTCGTCTAACTCTGAAGCCGCCCCACACAGCGCGAGTTCAGCAGGGCCTGCAAATGACTTCTGTGATAGAAGTCAATGCAAGCCACTCCAAAGTTGCCCCCAAGTAGTACAGGAACCTTTTTATAGGCCAGAGCGACTGAATGAGCGTGACTTGTTAGGCAGGTAAGTCGCCTAACAGGTCATCCCAGTCTGAACCAAGCCTAATAACACACCCAAGCCATCATTACTCCCACATATCCTAAAACCCCTACAAAATTGTTTTTTTCAAAGTCAGTCAAATGTCTTTTAAAAATTATTTAAAGTGAAACTCCACTTTTGTTGAGATGAAAAAGAAACCAGGTAAGAGTGAGTGAATGTGTGTGTGTATATATATATATATATATATAATGTGTGTGTGTGTGTATGTGTGTATATATATATATATATATATATATATATATATATATATATATATATATATATATATATATATATATATATATATATATATAAACACATATATACATATATACATATACACACATACACATATATATCAAAGATTTTAACAAACATAAATGCATACTTGTACTTGATAAACCATTGCACTAATATCCTTAACTACTTCATGATTTTATATGTAGAAGATACATCCTAGAAAACATTAACAATGTTCAACCGATGTGCTTTCTTTGTTCAGCTCCCCTCACAGCTATTACCAATAATTACCAATTCTCAAAATAACAGCCAGTATTTGCTGTGTATTACATAGCGTTAGTCAAAATGCAGCCACGCCTGTGTAAAGTGACACTTGCAGATAATCTGCATGTGTCATCGAATGAATACAGTGTAATAAGTATTGGTACATTGAGCTACTTGTAAATGAAATAGTAACTGCAAACGTTTGACCTTTCATTTGCACATTAACATAAGTTAAAGCAGTAATAAACCCAAAAGTAAACATTTATTATATTACAGCTTACTTATTCTTAGATGATGGCTGTATGTTTCCTTTTTAGGCTCTATTTTATTTTTACCTGGTGATCTAGACAGTAAGTCTGATGTTTTTCAACAGAACAAACAGGCCTGCTGATGTAGCAGTTAAAGGGTCAAGACAAACCATTTAACACTGACAGGGGTGCTTACAATGATCAGCTTTTATTTACTGTGACTTGAAAAAGTATTCATACCCTTTTAACTTTTCTACATTTTGTCATGTTACAACCAAAAACGTAAATATATTTTATGTGATAGACCAACACAAAGTGGCACATAATTGTGAAGTGGAAGGAAAATTATAAATGATTTACATTTTTTTTACAAATAAATATGTGAATAGTGTGGCAATACATTTGTGTTCAGCCCCCCTGTGTCACTTTGTAGAATCACCTTTCGCTGCAATTACAGCTGCAAGTCTTTTTGGTTATGTCTCTACCAGCTTTGCACATCTAGAGAGTGACATTTTTGCCCAATCTTTGCAAAATAGCTCAAGATCTGTCACATTGGATGGAGAGCGTCTGTGAGCAGCAATTTTCAAGTCTTGCCACAGATTCTCAATTGGATTCAGGTCTGGACTTTAACTGGGCCGTTCTAACACATGAATATGCTTTGATCCAAACCATTCCATTGTAGCTCTGGCTGTATGTTTAGAGTCGTCGTTCTGCTGGAACATGAACCTCCCACCCAGTCTCAAGTCGTTTGCAGACACTAACAGGTTTTCTTTTAAGTTTGCCCGTTATTTGGCTCCATCCATCTTCCCATCAACTCTGACCAGCTTCCCTGTCCCTGTTGAAGAAAAACCTCCCCACAACATGATGCTGCCACCAACATGTCTCACGGTGGGGATTCTCCCGCCTGAACTGTGGATCTTTGCAGCTCCTCCAGAGTTACCATGGGCCTCTTGGCTGCTTCTCTGATTAATGGTCTCCTTGCCCAGCCTGTCTGTTTAGGTGGATGGCTATGTTGTGGTATTTTTGCAGGCATAGTTTTCAATTTCCATTTTTGGATGATGGATTCAACAGTGCTCAATGTTCACCCGTTGGTATATTTTTTTATAACCTAACCGTGCATTAAACTTCTCCACAAAGTTATCCCTGACCTGTCTGGTGTGTTCATTGGCCTTCATGATGCTGTTTGTTCAGTAAAGTTCTCTAACAAACCTCTGAGGGCTTCACATAACAGCTGTATTTTTATACTGAGATTAAATTACACACAGGTGGACTCCATTTAGTAATTGGGTGACTTCTGAAGGCAACTGGTCCCACTAGATTTTAGTTAGGAGTATCAGAGTAAAGAGGGCTGAATACAATTGCACGCCACACTTTTCAGATATTTATTTGAAAAAAAAAAATTTGAAAACCATTTATCATTTTCCTTCCACTTCACAATTATGTGCCACTTTGAGTTGGTCTATCACATAAAATCCCAATAAAATATATTTAACCACTTTAGCCCTGGAAGATTTGGCTGCTCAATGACCAGAGCATTTTTTGCGATACGCACTGCGTTGCTTTAACTGACAATTACGCGGTCGTGTGACGCTGTACTCAAACAAAATTGGCATACTTTCTTTTCCCACATATAGAGCTTTCTTTTGGTGCTATTTGATTATCTCTGTGGTTTTTATTTTTTGTGCTATAAACAAAAAAATAGCGACAATTTAAAAAAACAAAACAAAAAAAAAACAATATTTTGTACTTTTTGCTATAATAAATATCCACAATTTTATTTAAAAAAAAAGCATATGCTCTTCCTCAGTTTAGGCCGATATGTATTCTTCTACATATTTTTGGTAATAAAAATCACAATAAGTGTATATTGATTGGTTTGCGCAAAAGTTATAGCGTCTACAATAGATTATAGAATTTTTATTATTATTTTTTTACTAGTAATGGCGGCGATCTGCGATTTTTATCGTGACTGCGACATTATGGAGGACACATTGGACACTTTTGACACATTTTTGTGAAGACTGACAATTATACAGCGATCAGGGCTATAAAAATGCACTGATTACTGTATAAATGTCACTGGCAGGGAAGGTGTTAATTGTGTTCCCTGACTGTGTGTTCTAACTGTAGGGGAGGGGACTGACTATAGGAGATGACAGATCGTGGTTTCTAGCCATTAGAAACTTACAATCTGCATCTCCTCTCAGAGCAGACTGTTTACACACACACGTCCTTGTTCTCCCTCTCATGCCCGCAATTGCTCGTGGCTGGCGGTCATTGCGACCGCCAGCCACAAGCATCGGCACTCCCGCAGTGCAGCGGGCACGCGTGTCAGCTATCCGACTTAGAGGAGCCGACGTATAGCTACGATGGCTCGCCGGGAACGTGCCAACCTGCCGCAGTACAATGACGGTGGCTGGTAGGCAAGTGGTTACGTTTTTGGTTGTAATTTGACAAAATGTGGATAATTTCAAGAGGTATGAAAACTTTTTCAAGGCACCGAATGTAAACCCTTTAGGCCTCATGCACACTGGACATTTTTTGATGTTTTTACAGCAGTTGTTTTTGGCTGTAGATGTCTTTTTCTACAGTCATTAACATTTCCATCATGTGATCCTATATGTCCATGCACACATAGGCCGTTATCAACAGTTTTGGGCAGTGGCGTTTTTGAGCAGTAAAAAAAAACTCCAAACCTAGTGGATTCCGAGAGACATTTTTCAGCTGTAAAAACGCTCTAATGCTGATAAACGCTCCAAAACTTTGCTCACCAGCATTTAACTGTTTTGATCCATTGAAATAAATACATTTTCTTCAAAAAAATAAAATGCTAAAAGGCTAACACTAATAAACGCTAAAAACCGCTATTGTAAAAACGTTGAAAAACTCACTGTAAAGCTACTGACGTTTTTATAACATTATTTTAACGTCCATTCACACAATCGGCCCGCTCGGAGATGTGTCCACCGACAACCTATTTAACTTCTAACTAGCCCTAATTACCTTTTTTTCTGCAGTAAAATTACTTTTTTTTTAACCAACATTGACCAAAATAGATTTTTTCTTGTCTATTGAATACATAAAAAATACTATTGGTGTTCATGCATTAACATTGTCACTGTCCACTTATGAATAATAAAATTGAAATGAATCACATTGCTTGCAAAAAACTGAATTTGCTGCAGTTTTATACTTACCTGTCCCAAATTCAGCGACATATCACCAATGATACCGGCTTGTCTAAACTTTTCTGGTCAGGTCCATGAAAGTGCTTTGCACTCTCATTCAATCCAATAGAGAGTTTGTTCTCTAGCTTAACTCTACATTGGAATGAATAGGAGTACACGTCCCGACCTACCTGGGAAGATTTTGTCAAGTTGCTCTGTAACCTCACTGACAATATATTGCTGGATGAGGGACAAGTGAGGATAAGACTGGGGTTGGGACAGAAAATAAAAAAAAAAGTGTACCTACACCAAGCTGCATGGGTCAAAGACATTCAAACAATGTTATTTGTACCTGCAAAATATTTTATGGCTTTTATAGTGCTTTACTGCTTGGCCACAAAATTCGCACAACTGGAGTAAAGGCGGTTTTCCTGTAGCGGCTTCTATATGTTTTACTCTGACATGCTGGGTAAGATCACCTGTAACAAACAAATGCATAATAATAAAATTGTATCATGTCTTTCGCTTATATTCATGCATTCTTATATACGATTGTGTAGTGTTATCACATGGTTGCTCTGGAGAAAAATTATTATTAATAAAATGATGTGCTTTGTACATCATTTCAGTTTCATCAGCGGTCTCCAAATGTTACCTGAAGTCACTTTTACTAACCAATGGCTAAAACAGCAGATATACTATTAAGACATTCATTATAAGCAACATAGTGGTTAATTACTGTTTGCCCTTTAATTAGTCTTGGCACAGTAACTGAAACCTGGCTCGCTGACTCCTTTGTTGCGCCTGTCCACAGGCAGGAGAAAATATTTTGCTTGGATACATATCCCCATCAGGTCTATACTCTAAATGACATCAGCTTCTACAGCTCTGTTGACAGCATAGAAGACGTTCACAGTAGAACAGCTCCATGAAGACACGTTATTCTTTATTTTTTTTAAAAGCATCGGTCAAAAATGTTTTGATTATTTTAGGGCTCATTTACACTTGCTTCAAATTGCGGCATTGGACATGCTTTTTTTTTTTTGTTTAAAGTACTCTGAAAGCACCGGTCACTAAATAAAAATGGTTAGCTTACATGTTGTTTGCTTCAAAAATTATACCCCATGCCACTTTCTTGATGCTTCAAAATATCTTCAAAGCCCACACAGATGTTTATGACAAAGCTTGCTAACAACACCCGCAGCTATTGGGAGGCTTTTATTTGGAGTTCACTTTGCTATTGAGTTGTTGCAGGTATGAGATATCCCAGGATGTACTAGGAAACCAACAAGTAAACTAGAAAGACATCACCGGCAGTCACTTCTGGTTTGGGTCTATATATTATAGGAATGTCTGGTGTAGATGTCACATCTGGTGTGTAGCGTGGAGCAGCAGCAGGAAGGTAAACAGGGTCCATATTGGAGCAGAGCAACTAGTACATGGCACATGTGGTGTGCAACATGGGAACGCTATAGTGGAGGGTGAACGAGACTGGAGAGTAAGGACTGAGCGGTGGAGGATCAGCAGAGCTGGGGGACCAGAGCAGAAGAAACCAGCAGATGCCACATGTGGTGCGCAGCATGGGAGCAGGGACCGGAGCGAGAGAAGGATCAGAAAACCAGAGGATCAGCAGAGTTTGGGGTTATTAATGAGCGGGGGATCAGCAGAGCTGGAGGTTACTACTGTGCGGGGTATCAGCAAAGCTGAGGGTACTAGTAAGTAGGGCATCAGCAGAGCTGGTTGTGCTAATAAGCTGGGGAGCTGCTGAACAGGCATACTAATGCACTGGGGGATCTGCTGAATGGGGATACTAATGAGCTGGATGATCTGCTAAACAGGGGTATTAATGAGCTAGGGTTCTACTGGGCCGCTTTAAAAAAAACAGAAAATAAACACACACAGGACATTTGCCAAGCTTCATTAAAGCATTACAAAAGCACATAAAAAAAATAAATAAAAATATGTTGAAGCAGTAGGCGCTTTAACCGGTTCCCGACCAGCGCATGCCAATGTACGTCGGCAGAATGGCACTGGCAGGCATATTGGCATACAGGTACGCCCAATCTTTAATGCCGCCTTGCCATCGCGAGCGCGCCGATCGGGACCCCTGTGAGTTCTGATCGTCTCACGGGGCGGCTGAATGAGGAAATGGCGTCGTAAACAGCATTTCCCCCTTCTGCCTAGCAACTAGTGATGCTGATCTCTGATCCATGTGATTGGAGCAGAGATCAGTGTTCACTAAATTAAAGCCCAGCCCCCAACAGTTAGTAACACACCCCTAGGAACACTTAACCCCTACACTGTCACCCACTGGTTAACCCCTTCACTGCCAGTGTCATTTACACAGGAATCACTGCATTTATATAGCAGTGATTGCTGTATAAATGACAATGGTCCCAAAAATGTGTCAAAAATGTCCGATGTGTCCACCATAATGTCGCAGTCACAATTAAAAAAAAAAAATAAATAAAAAAAATCGCTGATTGCCACCATTACTAGTAAAAAAAAAAAAAAAAAATTAATAAAAATGCCATAAAACTATCCCCTATTTTGTAAACGCTATAACTTTAGCGCAAACCAATCAATAATCACTTATTGCGATTTTTTTTACCAAAAATATGTAGACAAATACGTATCAGCCTTAACTGAGGGAAAAAATTTTTTTTTAATATATATTTTTGGGGGATATTTATTATAACAAAAAGTAAAAAATAATGCGTTTTTTTCAAAATTGTCGCTCTATTTTTGTTTATAGCGCAAAAAATAAAAAAACTGCAGTGGTGATCAAATACCACCAAAAGAAAGCTCTATTTGTGGGAGAAAAAAAAGACGTCAATTTTGTTTGGGAGCCACGTCGCACAACCACGCAATTGTCAGTTAAAGCGACACAGTGCCGAATCGCAAAAAGTGTTCTGGTCTTTGATCAGCAAAATGGTCCGGGGCTGAAGTGGTTAATGAATGGGAGGTCAGCAGGCCTGGAAGTTACTACTGACTGGGGGAATCGGCAGAGGTGGGGGTACTAATAAGCTGGGTATCTGCTGAACAGGGATACTAATGAGCCGCAAGATCTGCAGAATAGAGGTCCTAATGATCTGGGAATCTGCTGAACAGGGGTACTAATGGGCCCCTTTAAAACAAATAAAAAAAAAATCAATACATACAGGGCATTTGCTAAGCTTCAAAAAAGAATCACCAAAGCATCAAAAACACATCCAAAAAGTATGTTGAAACGGTAGGCACTTTAATGTGTGTTAAAGTCAAAGCCAGTGTAAACGAGCCCTTAGGGTAAATACTGCGTTTCTGGAAATCCAAATCCAAAGTGCCAGATAGACAGTGCCCCTAAAATATTATTACTGGCACCCAACCTTTTATTTAGACAGACACACACACACACACACCACCAAAAAAAAAAAAAAAAAAAAAAGAGGCTTTGGGTGGACTTTACATTTAGTATCATGCACATTCTTTTTAATTGGAAAATTCATTAGAAGTCATGTTCAAATTAGTCTCAACCATGTTGGTAGCCAAACTAAGACAGTTTAAAAAAAAAAAAAAAACACATACAGGAGTTTTTGGTGGCAGCTGCCCAATATTTGTGGGTCAATGAGTAGGCAGCTTTCCAAGTGTTATTTTAGCATTTCCAATGTATTCAAGGCAGAAGATAAACAAGCACTTGGCATTTTATCCGGTAGTAGGTTGGGATTTTTTTTTTTTCTTATTTCAGAAAATGTAAACAATAGCCTTGATTTCTAATATGGGAAGAGGTTGTCACATAGGTCCCATGGGAGGCCAAAGTAAGGGTAGAGAGAGGGGAACTCATGTAAATTCTTCGTCCTTTTTACAATTCACACTGAATTTCACAGAGGAAGAAGATTCTATACTATGCCAAACAAGATTCCAGGTTAAAAAAACTAGCATTCATGACAAGAGAGTATCCCACGGAATTGACAAATGGATAGGGGAGGGGTAGGTGCTTCCTTTGTGTTTGTGACTAAATAATGTCTGTGACAAAACCTTTTTTTTTTTTTTATTTCTAATTAGAATTCACCCTTTCACCTACCAAATGTTCTTCTAAGACATCTGCAGTACTCAGATGAACTCCGACACTAAACATCTTGACAGGCTGTAATTGCCTTTTTTTGCAAAGCAAAACGATTATTAACTTCTCAGTTCATTACCAAAGCAAATTTAATTCCTAAATATCAAAAAGCAGGCTGCATATAACAATGAATTATTGTTTAAATAGGCAAGGAAAAAATAGATTATACTATGACAGATGTGGGAAAATAAATAGTCTTTAACCTGGACAATATTTGACTGTATCTAATTGCCCTTTGCCATGTAAAGCTGGGCTGCATTTCCTGAGCAAAGTGAAAGACTTTTTTGTGTGTGAATCTATTACAATTCTGCATCCTGGGAGAAGAGAACAAATGCGAACGCATTAATTCAAAATATCATAGGGAGTTCTAGAGGAAGTCGTAACACATTACCACAAATGTTTATTCATTTTCTGTCAAGTCATATCTGGGAAATAAAAATGAAAATTTCCTCTGACATAATTATTCCACATTCCAGCTATATTTTATATATATATATATATATATATATATATATATATATATATATATATATATATATATATATATACACACACATACATACATATATATATATATATATATATATATATATACACATATACATATACACATACACATACACACACACACACACACACACACACCTAATATGCACTGTTGGATGTCGTCTGTAACCCCTTTCTAATTTGTGTATTTCTACCTTATTGCAGATTTCCATTTTAACAGAGGATATAATTAAAAATTGTCTGTACAAGTGTCACTTAGCAAAATCCCCTGGAGCAAATCCACCTAGAAGAGTGAGTAAATCTGGTACAGAACTACCTAAAAAGACCCAATTAATGAACTTAAAACATGATAAACATTACAGCATATATTATCGAGCAAAAGTATGTTCATTCCAGAATGAGCAACGTTTAGGTTATTACAAAACAATGCCAAAAGCTATATTAGCGTATACAACGTACAGACAGGGCACTCGTTTGCTAGTTTTTATTATGGTTTTCATTTATTGTGGTAAAAGGTTCTCTTTATGGAAGGTCTATTAGGCCTTTGATGCCTCCTCTGTATACAGTGGAGCAAAAAAGTATTTACTCAGCCACCAACTGTGCAAGTTTTCCCACTTAAAACATGAGAGAGGCCTGTAATTGTCATCATAGGTATACCTCAACTATGAGAACATCATTTTCTGTAGATCATGTACATAATTGTAAGCGTATATAAAAAATATGCAGTGTTCTGGCTAGAATTTCTTTTCAGCTAGGTGGAATGAAAAATGTAGCCAAGTGGTCAAAATAAAGGCAGCATTAAATTACCAAAAATCTTGCCACAAATTTAGAATCAATATTTTCAGGGAAAATTACACAAGTTGATCTTTAAATATTTAATTAAAAGACAATAAGTACCAACATAAAAGATGCATTTTGTTCATTTTGATGCAGCTGTGCTGGTCCCACTTCCAACATGATATGGATTATGAGATGACATCTTACTGCAAGCACATTACTCAGATTTCTTAATTGAAAGCACTTACAGAACTGATTGCTGTGGCTAGGGCATGGAACCATTATACAGGCTTTCTGACAAACTAATAACAATAGAAAATTCTTCCCTCCAACATAAAAACACTAATTCTATTATGCCCCTTCAACCAAAAGAGAATTTGTGGGGACGGATACTGGATATGATAAATTGGAATACAACCAGTGTTACAATTCATAGAAAGTCCAGGCCGGCAACTCAACAGCTTCTCCATAGAAAATACTTATTTAAGAATTACAGCAATAAAATCATCCAAAACTGACACGTTTCAGCTTTAGGCCTTTATCAAAAGCTTTTGATGAAGGCCTAAGGCCGAAATGCGTCAGATTTTGGGATGATGTTATTGCTGTAATTCTTAAATAAATATTTTCTATGGAAAAGCTGTCGAGTTGCCGGCCTGTACTTTCTATGGATCTTTTGTGAGCTTAATCAGCCAGAGACCGACTACTCTACACACCAACTGTACTATATAGCGGTAGAGCTTGGGTGAGTTTTTCTCTTGCTACAGTGTTACAATTCATGCCAAAGGTATTTAAGTAGGGTTGGGCTCTGTGCAGGTTACCTGTATTCCGCTACACGAAACCATTTGTATAAGGGACAGTGCTGCTTTATAGTGGAGAAACATTTTCTATTTAAAAATAAAGTTCACTCTTTTTTTTTTTTTTAAGAAATTTGCAAGAAAAAAAAAATGTGCATTTTTTTTTCTTAAGAGCCTGTAAAACATTGCACCCATGACCAGCAGATCGTGGGTCCAATGTTCGGCTTTGCAGACTGTAGGTGCTGCTGTCTGGCCCTGCCTCATACAGGCAGGTAGTTACTGAAAGACAGGAAGCTCAATGGAATGGACTACGGGAGTGCTCACCAGCGCCCTCACAGTTAATTGAGAAATACAAGCTGTCAGCCGCTGACAAAACGTGTAGGTATTAACAAAGCTCTGTAAATGAATGGTGAAACCCCACACAACTGTGCTGTTATACTATTGTGACAGCAAGTGTGGGGAGAAGATCGGGGGGGGGGGGGGAGTAATCAGAGAGAGGCAGCGGGTGCATGTTACATGTTCCTAAAAACAGGTAGAACATGTAACATGTTCCCAAAAGGTGAACTTTTCCTTTTAAAGTTTTTTGTGTAATATTTATATTTGTGAAAAATGTGGTCCTAGTACTCACTCTCTATTTATTTACTTGCATTATGTATGCAAGTTAGGCATCTATCAATAAACTGTATATGCAGGCATGTATACCATTCAGGGCCCATTCACACCAGGGTGATCAGTTGTGTAATTAAATCACACCCATTATTGGGTGTTGCATTAAGGCAGCCTACTCCTTTAAATGGGCTGCCCAACGCAACACATCAGTTTACAAATTGTACCTGCTGTACCAACAATCCGACGTTAGTGCAATGCTCTCTCCTGTTGTACTTTTCTGTTCTGACAGGGGGGGCGCCCCGGAAGACGCGCATGCCCCCCTCTCGCCCATACACTCTGGTCGGCACTCTCAGCCA
Source organism: Lithobates pipiens (assembly GCF_037356315.1). Classification (NCBI taxonomy): domain Eukaryota; kingdom Metazoa; phylum Chordata; class Amphibia; order Anura; family Ranidae; genus Lithobates; species Lithobates pipiens. Next base: position 103,942,488 of record NW_027507718.1, on the reverse strand, counting down.
ATGGCTGATTGGGAGTCGGTTGGCTACTGGTTTTCCAGCATGCTCGTCAGACAGAAGCCAACCAAATGGCCAGCTTCTGTTGGACCGGCTGCCATACACACAGTTCAATAAAAAACAGCCGATGTCATTCCTTCGGCCCATGTGTACTAGGCTTAAAGGTTAATGGTGATTTGCTCATCACAGGCTCCAATGCAAAATTCCCAGCCGTTGGTCAGGCTAGTTCCAATCCTGCAAATCAGTGGTCTGCATCAACGTTCTTTGTTTATTCAATAGCAGCAGGGGTCACCTCTGAAATGTTTTGTGCTGAAAAGCCCCAGAATGTTTTAATCTCTAGTAAGAGACTAGCCCAGTAAATACACAAACTCCACGTATATGCCCCTCAGTATTAGAACAAAGCCTAGGCAGCAGCAATGTCCATCCAGGAATATAAACCACAATTCGACAATTTCACAACCAAGAAAAAAAAACAAAAAACCTAACTATAGTTAGTGGCAATATTTGTACAACGTGTACTTTTCTACTCTGCAGAAAAACATATGTACAACATAAAAAGTTCAAGAAGCATTGTTTTATACATACTTTTCACTTTATAGGCTTTGTCACACAGATGGCATTTGTGAGGCCTGGCTTCAGAATGGTATGCAATGTGATCGTGTAGCTTTTTCACTGTACTCAGTTCTTTCCCACACTGACTGCACTGGTAAAACTTCTTTTCATGCTGGGTTGACTGGTGTAAAGCCAGTTGACAACTGAAATGTATTAGAGAATGGGAAAAAAATAAATAAAAAAAACTATACACAATATCACTTAACCGCTTTTTATATTATTACATCAGATTTCACCAAAGGACACCTGTTCCAAGTATGTGACACAAAAATACATGGTTCAGCATGACAGCCAGGGAGATCATTTTTCTGTAGTACAGAAACTGTCAACAATGACATTCTCCATACTTCCCCAATACAGATTGGATTTGAAGTGGTTGTAAACCCACTATAGAAAGATACGCTTTGTTCATTTTTCACTTCAGAGATTCACAACCACTTTTAAGTAAATCCGTCACAAACCTGAGAAATTTAAACAAGTGTATATGATGAAGCAATGCAGAAGTAGGTGTTCGTTCAAGTCAAAACAATATTAAAGAGGAACTAAAACTATCAACTTAACGGCTTCCCGAACATTTACATTCAAGGCATGCCATAAATGATAACTGTCACTTTTGTTTGTGCTCTCAGTCGAAACTTAAAATGACTGATGTCATAACTGATCACATGTGGAGCACCATGGCAACTGCAAATCAAACAGAGGCTAAGGACCCTTTCACACAGGCAGTCCGGTCTGATCTGCATTTCAGTTTTTCAGACAGACCCAACTGGGACCCTCCATTCTCCTCTATGGGTAGCCAAATGGAAATGGACTCATGTCCTAAATGGACTTGGCTACCTACAATCTGATCCAGCAAAAACAAAACAGAAGGGGGATCTGTTCCCCTCCATCTGGCCGGATCGGATGGCAATCGGTTGTATATGGACAGCTGTTGCTCTTTATGATACTACAATAGTATAAACCCAAATATACTGTTAAAAATGTATGTGTATCATACATCCGATCAATAATCAAGTAGTATGAAAATAATATTGAGGTATTTTTTGTTAACATGAAATCCTTTTCTGTGAGTTCATTGATGGACCAAGCCTCTTCATATTCTCGACCATAGGGTTTATAGCGCCACCTATAAAAGAGTAGGACATTAACCACTTAAGGACCGCCGTATTGCCAATGTACGTCATTACAATGGCACAGGCAGGCACAAGCACGTACATGTACGTGCCTGCCTTCCAGCGGGTGGGGGGTCCGATCGGACCCCCTCCCGCTGGATACGGCGGTCCGGTTCGCTGCAGGAGCGATCCGTGATGAGGGGATGGCCGTTGGTTTCTGGCCAACCCCTCTCAATCGCTCCTGGCCAAGGAGAAGCTTCCTCCCACTGTGTATTGTATACACAGGAAGGAGGAAGTGATGTCATTCTCCTCGGGGTGGTCTTTTTGACCGGACTACGAGGAGAAGACACAAAGTAAGTGTGCACCAACACTACACTGACATGTAGGCACACAAACCCCCCCGATCGCCCCCCGCCCCCCCTCCCCCCCATCACAGTGTCAATGATTGCAGTCATACTGATCACTGCATTCAATGTCAGTTGTAAAAGTAAAAACTGTCAGGGCAGTTAGTGTTAGGTCCAGGGTAGCCCCCTATCACCCCCCAATAAAGATTTAACCCCCTGATTACCCCTAGAGTTAACCCTTTCACCCCCTTTTGCCAGTGTCACTAAGCGATCATTTTTCTGATCGCTGCATTAGTGTCGCTAAGTAGCTAGTTATTTTTTTAGGTTCACCGCCAGGTTTTTATAGCGCTAGGTACCCCGATATACTACTCAATAATGGTTTTAACCCCCTGATTGCCCCTAGTTAACCCTTTCACCCCCTTTTGCCAGTGTCACTAAGCGATCGTTTTTCTGATCGCTGCATTAGTGTCACTAGTGCCGCTAGGTAGCTAGTTATTTTTTTAGGTTCACTGCCAGGTTTTTATAGCGCTAGGTACCCCGATATACTACCCAATAATGGTTTTAACCCCCTGATTGCCCCTAGTTAACCCTTTCACAAGCGATCACAGTATAAGTGTCACTGGTGACGCTGGTTAGCCAGTTAGTTATTTAGGTTCCCCGTCAGGTTTTTATATAGCGCCAGGGACCCCCATATACTACCTAATAAAAATGTGAACCCCCTGATTGCCCCTAGTTAACCCTTTCACCAGTGATCACCGTATAAGTGTTACGGGTGACTCTGGTTAGTTTGCTTTTTATAGCATCAGGGCACCCACCATTTATTACCCAATAAAGGTTTAACCCCCTGATCACCCGGCGGGTGATATCAGTTAGGTTTTAGGGTCAGGGTCTGCGCGCCCCAGGCAGCGCTAGGTTAGTGTCAGTACCGCTAACACCCACACGCAAAGCATAAACCTCCCGTAGTGGTATAGAATCTGAACAGATCAATATCTGATCTGATCAGATCTATACTAGCATCCCCAGCAGTTTAGGGTTCCAAAAAAACGCATTGTTAGCGGGATCAGCCCAGATACCTGCTGGCACCTGCGTTTTGCCCCTCTGCCCAGCCCACCCAAGTGCAGTATCGATCGATCACTGTCACTTACAAAACACTAAACACATAACTGCAGCGATCGCAGAGTCAGGCCTGATCCCTGCGATCGCTAACAGTTTTTTTTGGTAGCATTTTATATTTAAATCCGGAAGGCAGTGCTTGGTTTTCGGGGTCCCGTACATAGCTAGGCTCCCAAAAAGTCCCCCACATGTGGTATCCCCATACTCGGGAGAAGCAGCAGAAATTATTTTGGGGTGTAATTTGACTTATGCCCATAGCATGTGTGAGCAATATATCATTTAGTGACAACTTTGTGCAAAAAAAAAAAATGGTAAAATTCCTGCAACTTGTGGCAAAATATAAAATATTTCATGGACTCAACATGCCCCTCAGTAAATAGCTTGGGGTGTCTACTTTCCAAAATGGGGTCATTTGGGGGGGGGGGGGTTGTGCTTTTTTGGCATTTTATGGCCTTCAAAACTGTGATAGGTAGTGAGGAGTGAAATCAAAAATTTGCACCCTTAGAAACCCTGAAGGCAGTGATTGGTTTTCGGGGTGCCGTACGCAGCTAGATTTCCAAAAAGTCCCACATATGTGGTATCCTCGTACTCAAGAGAAGCAGCAGAATATATTTTGGGGTGCAATTCCACATATAACTATGGCATGTGTGAGCAATATATCATTTAGTGACAACTTTTTGTAAACTTTTTTTTTTTTGTGTCATTATTCAATCACTTGGGACAAAAAAAAAAATATTCAATGGGCTCAACATGCCTCTCCACAACTTCCTTGGGGTGTCTTCTTTCCAAAATGGGGTCATTTGGGGGGGTTTTGTGTTATTTTGGCATTTTATGGCCTTCGAAACTGTGATAGGTAGTGAGGAGTGAAATCAAAAATTTGCACCCTTAGAAATCCTGAAGGCAGTGATTGGTTTTCGGGGTGCCGTACGCAGCTAGACTCCCAAAAAGTCCCACATATGTGGTATCCCCGTACTCAGGAGAAGCTGCAGAATATATTTTAGGGTGCAATTCCACATATAACTATGGCATGTGTGAGCAATATATCATTTAAAGACAACTTTATGTAAACTTTTATTTTTATTTTTGTGTCATTATTCAATCACTTGGGACAAAAAAATAAAAAATATTCAATGGGCTCAATATGCCTCTCCACAACTTCCTTGGGGTGTCTACTTTCCAAAATGGGGTCATTTGGGGGGGTTTGTACTGCCCTGCCATTTTAGCACCTCAAGAAATGAGATAGGCAGTCGTAAATTAAAAGCTGTGTAAATTCCAGAAAATTTACTCTAGTTTGTAGACGCTATAACTTTTGCGCAAACCAATATACGCTTATTGACATTTTTTTTTACTAAAGACATGTGGCTGAATACATTTTACCCTAAATGTATGACTAAAATTGAGTTTATTCGATTTTTCTTATAACAAAAAGTAGAAAATATCATTTTTTCTCAAAATTTTCGGTCTTTTTCCATTTATATCGCAAAAAATAAAAATCGCAGAGGCAATCAAATACCATCAAAAGAAAGCTCTATATGTGGGAAGAAAAGGACGCAAATTTCGTTTGGGTGCAATATTGCATGACCGTGCAATTACCAGTTAAAGCAGCGCAGTGCGAAATTGTAAAAAGACCTCTGGTCCTTAAGGTGTTTATTGGTCCGGGGCTGAAGTGGTTAAGCAGAAAATAAACTCGCCACTTCCTATGGGCAAGTCCTGGCTGGTATAAACCCCCTCTCTACTATAGGCAAACCAGTTAGTAACAAGCAAGACCCACAAAAAAAACAAGATGGGTGGGTGCTGTGTACGTCAATGGAGTCAGAGAAAGGGATTTTATTCTCTTTTGTTTATTAACCACTTGCCGACTGCCGCATGCCAATATACGGCTATTTGGCACAATGGCAGCGGGAGCAGTGATCTCTGTCTTATTGTAGTCAGCCCATTCGCCCACAGTTAGAATCACTCCCTAGGATACAGTTAACCCCTTGATTGCCCCCTAGTGTTTAACCCCTTCCCTGCCAGTGTCATTTACACATGAATCACTACATTTATATAGCAGTGATTGCTGTATAAATGACAATGGTCCCAAATATGTGTCAAAAATGTCCGATGTGTCCGCCATAATGTCGCAGTCACAATATAAAAAAAAATAAAAAAATAAAAAAATAAAATCGCTGATCACCACCATTACTAGTAAAAAAAAAAATTAATAAAAAAAAATTTAAATGCCATAAAACTATCCCCTATTTTGTAAACGCTATAACTTTAGCGCAAACCAATCAATAATCGCTTATTGCGATTTTTTTTACCAAAAATATGTAGAAAAATACATATCGGCCTAAACTGAGGGAAATTTTTTTTATTTTTTTTATATATTTTTGGGGGATATTTATTATAACAAAAAGTAAAAAATAATGAGTTTTTTTTCTAATTTGTCGCTCTGCATTTTTATAGCACTGATCACTGTATAAAATGATAATGGTCCCAAAATGGTGTCAAAAGTGTCCAATGTGTCTGCCGCAATGTCGCAGTCATGATAAAAATTCCAGATCGTTGCCATTACTAATTAAAAAAAATTTAATAATAAAAATGCCATAAATCTATCACACTATAAAATTTTGCGCAAACCGATCAATATATGCTTATTGCGTTTTGTTTTTTTACCAAAAATATGTAGAAGACTGCATATCGGTCTAAACTGAGGAAAACATTTGTTTTTTTATATATTTTTGGGTATTTCTTATATCAAAAAGTAAAAAAAAAAAATAAAAGTTATTTTTTTTTTCAAAATTGTCACTCTTTTTTTGTTTAAAAAATAAAAACCACAGAGGTGATCAAATACCACCAAAATGAAGCTCTATTTGTGGGGGGAAAAAGGACGTAAATTTTGTATTGGTGAAACGTTGCATGGCTATGCAATTGTCAGTTACAGTGACGCAGTGCCGAATCACAAAAAGTGCTCTGGTCAGGAAGGGGGTAAAACCTTCCGGGGCTGAAGTGGTTACAGGACACAGCCACTTCATATACTCAATGAACCATAGGAACATCCCATATCATTGCCAACAAACACAGAAGGGTGGGAAACAGGATTCAAAACAACCAACATGCTCCCAAACTGGTAAACAGGAAACATCACCCCAAAAAGGGACAGACTGCAAGAGGGACAGAAAAATTCAAACAACCTCTTGCAAAACTTTTCGGCCAAAGGAAGCATGTGAAGATGCACAAAACAACCACATCATAAAACTTGGTAAAGGTATATGCAGACAACCAGGTAGCTGCCTAACAAACTTGAGACCCTGATGCCTGATGTTGTAGGGCCCAGGAGGCACTAATCGCCCTGGCAGAATGTGCCATAAACGAGAAGGGAGGCATTTTACGCTCAAAGTTGTAAACCTAAACCACCAACTGCCTGCCCCACCTAGAGAGGGTAACAGAGGAGACCGCCAGGCCCTTTTTCCAGCCCGTTCGTGACCACAGAGAGAATCCAATCTCCAAAGTAAGCTGTAGCAGCCAGACATAGCAGGATTGCCCAGTGCACAGCCAAGGAAAACAAAGCAATCTCCTTAGGATGCGAAGGTCGAAGAAAAACAGACACCACCTTCCAAGGGAAGGAAAGACATGGATGGAGACCCACCTTATCCTTGTGTAAAACCAAATAAAGAGACCTACACGGCAAGGACACTAGCACTGACACTCTGCATATAGAAGTGATAGTCACCAAAAAGAACAAAAACGAGGTAAGATAATGTTCTCATATGGGGACTTCTGAATAACCATAAGGCCCAAGTTCAAGTCCCATTGATCATATCATACAGGCAGGGTAAGGAAACCAAATATATAGTGGGATAAGCTGGATAATGCGTTCAAAGGGGAACAGCTGCAGCCTCAGCAACCCCTGAAGTATCCTCAAAGTAAGCTCAAAAAGGTTTCACTCACAAAAATAATGAGTGCATCCACCCAGCTCCCCTTTTATTTTTTTTCGTGCAGCAATGACAGCATCCTCCTTAATAGAGCAAAAGAGGCTGCTGATATCACTGGGAAACCCTTATGCCGTGTACACGTGATCAGACTATCCGGCGGACAATCCGCCAGACTTTCCAGCGGAGGTCCGACTGACTTTCCAAATGAGCGGACTTGCCCACACACAAACTGACTTTTCCGGCGGACAATCCGCCGGACTTTTGGCAGAGGAGTTTCCAAATGAACGGACTTGCCCACATACGGAGTAAAGTCAGTTCATTTTGAACGTGACTTCAGGTACGACGGCACTAGAGAAGGAAGTCAATGTCGCCGCCACCTCCATCGGTGAGATTGACACCTTGCTAGCCCTGTTGCCTGGTATGGATTTTAAGGGGAACCTCTACGCCGAAAAAAAACAGCATGGGGGTCCCCCCAAAGTCCATACCAGACCCTTATCCGAGCATGCAGCCTGGCCAGTCAGGAAAGGGGGTGGGGGACGAGCGAGCCCCTCCTGAACCCCCTCCGTGCCCTCAACATGGGGGGTGGGTGCTTTGGGGAAGGGGGGCGCTGCAGGGGGTGCCTCTTCCCGACAACCCTGGTCAATAAAAAAACACACTACACAGCTGGAAGAAGATAGCGGAGGAGCCCGGCAGAAGAACCGAAGAGCAGTGTGTGGGCAAGTCTGTTTCATCAAGACTTCTTTCAAAGTCTGCCGGACTTTTGGGAAGAAAAAGTCCGCCGGAGCCCACACATGGTAGTCCGATTGTGTGTACGTGGCATAAGTCAGACAACCAGCAGAAATCACTGGCAGGGTGCCTCCATAAGGAGCAGGCAGATCCTACCCATCACCAAACGGGCGGCCAACCTCAAAGTCACCAGATCAGACTTTAGCACAGGAGCAGCAGGCAATCGTCGGGCATGACGCCATCAACCAGTGCTTGCCCACCCCACAGTTTACAGCTGAAGAGGACAGCGGGCACAGTAGAGCTGTCCCTTAGTTCTGTACAGGGAGCATTAGAAATCAATTTGCAGAGGTTACCGAGTTCTGCAGGGCAAACACCCTAGAACCAAAATGGCAGCGTCACAGCCCAACACTTGTGCACCATAGTCCTGCCCACGTGGCAGGGACAGCATGTGAGGGTAGATGTCCCAAAGGCAAGATGGCGGGCCCACAATATTCAACTGCCACCATAGCTCCGCTCATCCCAATGGAGGCACCGGGCCATCAAGCAGTGATCACAAGAGAAAGCATGTGCCCCAAGGGCCTGCCCCATAGGCTGCTCCGTAACAATCTACCACAACCCCTCCCACCAGGGCACCCAGTCCCCAGGCAGAAGAGGCGGTGAGCCCAAACAATGCCTTTAAAGCAAAATGGCGGGCACTGCCACTTGCTCCACTAGGCCACAAAGCTGTAGCCTAAATCACTAGCTAGCCCAATCACATTGTGCGCAGACTCACGGGGTATCTTTGATACCCTTTAGGGTACCCAGGGTGCCTACTCCTGAAACACTAGGGAGACATAACTGGTTTGACTATAGCAAAGAGCCTAGAGGCGATTCAGTTCGCATTGTGCGCTATACAAGTAATTCATTCATTCATTCATTCATTCAAAGAGAGCCAGGACTGCTTATAGCTGGTGCTGAGTTTCTTTTTTTGCCTAGTGTCCAACTCATATGGGTGGTGCTATAAATCCTAGGGTCAAGAATATGAAGAGGCTGTATTCATCAATGAACGGAAGAGAAAACCAATTGCCTCAAACAAGATCCTGCCTCGCAGAAAGGTAAATTTAGATCGTCAAACAAAATGTACACATTTTGGTCAATGATCAAATAGACATTGTTGCCTTCCATTTGTATAAAACAGTAACTAGTATCAAGGCTGGATTTTTTTGCAGTGAGGCACATTTTGTGAAACCAATATGTACTTTTTCAGGAGGTATATAGAAGGAGGCAATGTTATTATGTATCCATACTATTGGTTTACATATCAAAAAAACAGAAAATTGTCATTTTCCTTTTCTGACACATCCCATGGCAGCACACACATTGGGTTGTGACTCCGCCTCCACAACCTGATAGGACTGGTTAGCTATAAGATTTGAAGAGGAGTCCACCGTTGCATTCTCAGTAACTATCACCTTAGAGCGGCAGGCTTCTGTGTGCTGCCATGGGATGCGTCAGGAAAGGAAAATTACGGAAAGGTGAGTATACAATTTTCCGTTTTTCCTGACGCATCATGGCAGCACACACATTGGGAAATAACTCGCTACATGGGTGGGTGCTTTTTAGAAGGTTTTATTTACTCAGGTACAAGGTATGGATGAATTTGTTTGAATGATTGATCTCCTGAACTCAACCATAGTTAATTGAGCCGGGTCCATTCTGTAGTGTGACATGAATGTGGTTTTTGAAGTCCAAGTTGCTGCCTTGCATATAGTCTCTGGGGATACTCTACAGTACGCTGCCCAAGAAGCCGCTACCGTCCTCGTTGCGTGCACTTTCAGACTTTCTGGTATTGGAAGATGCTGGATTAAATATGCTTTCTTGATAGCCTTAATCAACCAGGAAGCTATTATTCTTGAGGAGGCCGCCTGGCCCTTCTTGGCGCAATGTGTGATGACCAGAAGGTTTTCCGTCTTTCTAAATGGACTGGTAACTTTCAGGTAGGTGGAGATGATGGACTTCACGTCCAGAGGATGAGGATTCCCGTCTGTATTGAGAAAGACAGGGAGATTAATCTCCGGATTGAAGTGGAAGCTAGATGCTACCTTGGGTACAAACTGGTCCGAGGGTCTGATGATGACTCTGTCTGGGTAAAAAACTAGGTGTGGTTCTTTAATTAGTAGAGCTTGCAGTTTGGAAACTCTCTTGGCCGACGTGATTGCAATTAGAAATGATAGCTTGAGTGTCAAGTCCCATAAGGATATTGATCCTAGTGGAGAAAAGGGTTCTTTTGCTAAAGCTTCCAAAACAATTGACAGATTGACCAATTTTTCCCTGGGAGGCCTTATTTTCAGGCACGCTTTCTGGAACTGTACGATGAGGGGGTTCGATGCCCATTTGACTCCTGTCATTGCAGATAGGGCAGAGACATGGACTTTTAGGGTGCTTGAACTTAACCCCTTTTCTAGACCTAGTTGAAGAAACTCTAGCACTTGAGAGACTGATGGAAAGAGGGGATCCCAGGACTGCTGTTGAGCTAGTATGGAGAATTTTTCCCAAACCTTATTATATATGTTGTTTGTTGATTTTTTCCTTGCTTGCTGCAGTGTAGATACTACTCTTAGCGAACATCCCTGATCTAACAACCTCTCCCTTTCAATTTCCAAGCCGTCAGATGTAACCGCTCTGGTGACGGGTGTAGGAATTGTCCTTGCGAGAGCAAGTCCAGAGACGGTGGGAGTGGAAGCGGCTGCTCTGTGTTTAGTTGTGTTTAGTTGCAGGATGGTCGCAAACCATGGCCTCCTGGGCCAAAAGGGTAATACCACCACCACTGTGGATGATGAACTCCTCAGTCTGGCCAGAAACACCTTGCTATCAGGGGCACCGGAGGGAATATGTACCCTAGACGAAATCTCTAAGGGTGGTGAAGACAGTCGATTACCATCGCTGTTGGATAGGCGGTCCTTGCTAGGAAGCGGGTACATTTGCAGTTCGCTGGTATTGCCGCTAAATCTATATCTGGCGCTCCCCACCTGCGTGTGAGAAGAGCAAAGGCCTGGTGACTGAGACACCATTCGTTGTTCGATATAAATACTCGACTCAGATTGTTTGCAAGCTGGTTATGTATCGCTGGTATGTATACTGCCTTTAAATCCGTCGTCAAGTGGACCTGTGCCCACTCGATTATGGGTCGAACTTCTTGCATTAGAATTTTGCTTCTGGTGCCCCCTTGCCTTTGGACATAGTTTACAGCCACCGTATTGTCCATGCGCAGGACACATTTTTTCCTGAGAGAAGGGAACCAAAGGTTAGGAGTGCTTGCCATGCGGCCCTGAGCTCCAGGACGTTTGAGACTACTACTTGTGGGCAGAAGGACCAACGGCCCTGTGCTCCCTGGTCTAGATGGTGTGCTCCCCACCCATGACGACTGGCGTCTGACGTTACTATTACTGGTAGTGGATGTACAATAGGACGATGGCGTGCTAAGTTGCTGATTTGAGTCCACCATCGTACAGATTTATTCACTGACCTGGTGTTGTGTCATTGAAGACCCGTTCCACTGTGTTAGGAATGAATTCTGGAGTACCCTCAAATTCCACTGGGACCACTGAACCATTAGAAAGGTTGAGGACATTGAGCCCAAGATACTCAGGCATGTTCTTGTGGACAGGTGGTCTGCCGACAGGAGCCTTTTTATTTTGCGGACGAGTGGATATCGTTTCTCTTGGGGGAGACAGACTGTGTTGGTATTGGTGTCTAATTCGGCTCCTAAAAAGACCATTTTCTGTACTGGGACCAGGCTGCTCTTCCTCCAATTTATTATCCACCCGAACTGCCGAAGTGTGGAATTTAGTACTTATCGATGTCGTAAAAGTGTTTCCTGACTGTCGGCTAGAAGAAGAATATCGTCTCTAAGGAGTGCTATAACTGGAAGTAAAACTTTTGTGAAGGTCTTGGGTGCCGTTGATATCACAAACGGGAGACTTTTGAATTGAAAATGTTGTTGACCTATCGCAAAGCGTAGGTACTTTTCAAAGGCTTTATGCACGGGAATGTGTAAGTAAACATCGGACAAATCGACCGAGAGCATCCAAACTTTCTCTTCTACTGTTAGTAATATTGATTGGAGACTCTCCATCTTGAAGGATTCGACTAGAATCATTTGGTTGAGGTTTTTTAAATCTAACACCGGCCTCAGGTCTCCTGTCTTCTTTGTAACTAAGAAGAGAGGAGAGTAAAAACCCTCTCCTCTCTGCTCCAGTGGGACCTCTATGATTGCTTGCTTCTGAAGTAATTCCATGATGTATTTGACTAGCAGCTTCCGTTTCAGACGTGAAGATGGTAGTCTGGTGGGTTTGTAGTGTTTTTTTTTTGGTGGTTTTTGTTTGAACCTCCATCTGTGACCTTCTTGAATAGTGGATATTGTCCAGGGATCTTTTATTCGGTCTATCCATACTTGGGCAAATAGCCTCAGCCTCACTCCTACTATTGCGGGCTGGGCATGCGTGGCATCAAAAAGATTTCTGTTGGTCTCCTGGAATGGCTGTCTGACTTTTGAACGCTCACGAAATAGGGCTGTGTGTTTCGCCAATTTTGTTTGAATTCCTTCCCGGGTCTATAAGATCTTGCGTCCCGATACCTCTCGGGCAAATGACGTCTGAAAGGTGTATTTTTTTGCGGTTTAGATCTTCTGTCCGACGGTATTAGACCTGATTTCCCCCCCCCCCCCGTGACTTTTGATATTGTGGAATCTAACTGGACTAAAAAGATTAGTACCATCATAAGGGATCTTGCACCAACTGGATTTAGAAGTTGCGCCAGCGACCCAAGGTTTCAGCCAGAGCGTTCTCCTGGTGGTTACTGAAGCCAACATCCCTCTTGCTGAAGACCTTATGATGTCCACAGCCGCTTCTGCTATGAAATCTCCCGCTAGGCTGAGTTCTTGCAGAGCCGAGATAATTTTCTCTTGGTCCGCTGCTTCTAGTATTAACTTTTCCACATTGGATGTCCAGCAGGTGATGGCTCTAATGACTGTTGCTAGAGTGATCACTGGCCTGCAAGCCCCACCCGCTGCTGAATAGGCTTTTTTAAGATCGAGATCGATCTTACGGTCCACCACATCCTTAAATGTTACGGCGTCTTCTATTGGTAAGGTTACATGTCACGCTAGTCGCATCAGTGAGGAGTCTACCACAGGAGCAGAGATAAGAGGGTTTACTGTTGGCTCTTTTAGGGGATAAAGTTTGGCTAATCTATTATTTAGTCCAGATTTTTTCTCTGACCTTTGCCACTCATCTTTTATAAGCTCTTTGAGTTCTTCGATAAAAAGGAAAAACTTCCGGGTCTTTTTTTAGGTTAGGGAAATATTTCCGTAATTTAAGTGGGGTGTCCTTCTCCTCCTCTCAACCGATCACCTCCTTAACTGATTTAGCAAAGGGGTTTATCAATGCAAAATCGAATACTGTAGGGGCCAGGGGCTCATTTTCCTCTGGGGAGTCATCTGGATCTTGAGGGGTGTGTGAAGTTGAGGCTGAATTCGATGATCTAATTGGTTCATATGCCGCCACCTGCAAAATTGACTCTTTAACTGATTCTCTTATTATGTTGGCTGCTTCACTTGCATCAGATTCCTTGTCTCGAGTTGCTTCCTCCAGACAGAATTGGCATACAAGTTTATTCTCCGCAAAGCCATCAGGTATTAACCGCAGGTCGGGTATGGTGCTCCTCTCGATGCTGGCGAGAGGACGATGACTCTCTGTGGTGGCGGGAAGATCTTGACCGACTACGGTGAGAGAGTGGGAGTGTCTCGAGGGGAATGTTCCTTTTGCTTAGAATGGGATGACCCCGATGACCTGCCAGAACTACCAAAATGAGAGGCATTAATGGCAGTGCTCTCTTTTCTCCTCTTCACTACTTACCAATCCATACGCCCCTTACCTTGTAGTTCTTGGATGGTCTACTGTGGCAGCGGTCTCTATAGGGCAGAATAGAGTATACCTATGACCAGAGAGTATGAGCAGCAGGTACTGGCATAGACTAAATAGAAAAACTGACTTACCAGAGGCTAGGGCGGAATTGTCTTACAAGGCAGCAGGCTGTGTGAACAAACCAAGATGAAGAGTGGTGTAGAAATCACAACCAGCAGCAGAAGTGGAAAACAGCAGTTTTTAAATAGACCGCCGTCGCTGAGGGGATGACGTCACCGCCGCGTATGCGCTCTGGCCGCCTGCGCCGCCCTACACCATCTTGGATACTGGCAAATGGAGAGGGTAGAGCCAGTGTCACTTCGTGAGCACCGAGCGTCCTAACACGGCCGCCATGATGGAGAGGGCATCCTGCCGTAGGACTACAGGTCTCAGCATGCTCGGAGGAAGCAAAGGCAAGAAAAAGAAAAACGGAATGGGAGAAAAAGGGAAAGTAGAAAGAAAAGAGGTATGCTAATAACCTAGGAAAAGAGGAGAATCATTGTATTAGACAAAGAGAGGTGAAAAAGAGAACGTAAATAGGATGGTGACCGCTGCAAAGTATAAAAAACCTTTTTAAGGCTTGTATCAGGTGTAGAAATTTCCTTGCGCCTGAGACCATCAGAGTGGGGCCCTCTGCATTATAGCTCATTTAGGGACTGTGCTATCAGGGGCTTCCAGGTAGGAGAGGCTGAACCTAGCTGGGATGATGCGGTAAGGAGTTCCATCTGCTAACCGATCGAATTAACGATAACCCATTCAGGTGAGGAAAAAAAGGAGAATGCAACGGTGGACTCCTATTCAAATCTTATAGTGAACCAGTCCTATCAGGTTGTGGAGGCGGAGTCACAACCCAATGTGTGTGCTGCCATGATGCGTCAGGAAACATTGATTTCAGAGGCCAACCTCTTGGTAGTATATGAAAACACTATGTCATCTGTAGTCCCTAAATAAATTAGCAAGGACCCCTGTAGTCCTTTTTACTGTGCCAATACCACAAAAAGCCTGGTGAGGCGTGTCAATGTGATATTGTAACCAAGCTTTTTTTGTGGAATGAGGGGCAGTAAAGGCTTCTTTCTGGAAACTCGACCATGCAGCTAATTTTCGTTCAAGTATTATATTATGCCTCTTTTAAACAACCACGCGGTCTTTTTCCAGAGCAGCCTGTATTTTTCCTGTTACCTGTGTATTTTTCTTTGTATCATGAATAATTCTTTTGGCAGTTGTGGCTGCAATCTTTCTTGGTCTACCTCACCTTCGCTTGGTATCAAGAGATCGTCAAAATTTTCTACTTCTTAATAAGTAATTAAACAGTAATGACTGGAGAATTCAAGGCTTTGGATATATTTTTATATTCTTTTCCATCTTAATAAAGTTCCATTACCTTGTTATGCAGGTCTTTTGACAGTTCTTTTCCGCTTCCCATGGCTCAGCGCATCCACGTGAGAGCTAACAAACTCATTGACTATTTATACACAGACACTAATCGCAATTTAAAAAGCCACAGATGTCATAAATTAACCGTTAATTGCCATTTTGACCTGTGTGTTTGTGTATACAAACATTCCAGGGTATGTAAACATTTGATCAAAGACATTTTGGTGCTGTTTTATGATTTAAAAAGGAGCCAAGCAAATATGTGATAATACATGACTTCATATGACCACTATCCTTAACTAAAAAACATTTTTTTGGCATGATCAGTCATATTTTTAATATCAATGCCAACATTTCATAATTTCTGTCAGGGTATGTAAACCTTTGGGCACAACTGTAAATGCACATATACAGACGTACATATACAGTTGTGCTCATAAGTTAACATACCCTGGCAGAATTTATGATTTCTTGGCCATTTTTTAGAGAATATAAATGATAAAGCAAAAACTGAAGCCATTTATTATCAATCAACTGTGTTTATTCTTTTTAAATCTTAATGGCAACAGGAACTACCCAAATGACCCTGATCAAAAGTTTACATACCCTGGTGATTTTGGCCTGATAACATGCACACAAGTTGACAGGTAACCATCCTCACCTGTGATTTGTTTGCTTGTAATTAGTGTGTATAAAAGGTCATTGAGTTTCTGGACTCCTGACAGACCCTTGCATCTTTCATCCAGTGCTGCACTGACGTTTCTGGATTCTGAGTCATGGGGAAAGCAAAAAAATTGTCAAAGGATCTGCGGGAAAAGGTAGGCAAGGAATATAAAAAAGAAAAACAGGAAAGGGCTATAAAAAGATATCCAAGGAATTGAGAATGCCAATCAGCAGTGTTCAAACTCTAATCAAGAAGTGGAAAATGAGGGGTTCTGTTGAAACCAAACCATGGTCAGGTAGACCAACTAAACTTTTAGCCACAACTGCCAGGAAAATTGTTCTGGATGCAAAGAAAAACCCACAAATAACTTCAGGTGAAATACAGGACTCTCTGAAATCATGTGGTGTGGCTGTTTCAAGATGTACAATAAGGAGGCACTGTCGCCAGAAAAAAAGCCATTACTACGCAAATGCCACAAAGTATCCCACTTACAATACGCCAAACAACACAGAGACAAGCCTCAAACCTTCTAGCATAAAGTCATTTGGAGTGATGAGACCAAAATTTAGCTTTTTGGCCACAACCATATTTGGAGAGCAGTCAAGAAGGCCCATGATGAAAGGTACACTCCTACTGTGAAACATGGAGGTGGATAGCTTATGTTTTGGGGATATGGTAGCTACAATGGCATAGGAAATTTGGTCAAAAATGAATGCAGTAGGCTATCAAAAAATACTGGAGGAACATTTGCATTCATCAGCCTGGAAGCTGCTCATGGGACGTACTTGGACATTCCAACATTTCAATGATCCAAAACACAAGGCCAAGTTGACCTGTCATTGGCTACAGCAGAATAAAGTGAAGGTTCTGGAGTGGCCATCTCAGTCTCCTGACCTTAATATCTTTGAGCCACTCTGGGGAGATCACAAATGTGCAGTTCATGCAAGACAGCCCAAGAATTTACAGGACCTTTAGGCTTTTTGCCAAGAGGAATGGGCAGTTTTACCATCTCAGAAGATTAAGAGCCTCATCCACAAATACCACGAAAGACTTAAAGCTGTCATTGACGTTAAAGGGGGCAATACACGGTATTAAAAACTGGCATATGTAAACTTTTGATCAGGGTCATTTGGGTAGTTTCTGTTGTCATTATGATTTAAAGTGGTTGTAAACCCTTACAACACACTTTGACCTACAGGTAAGCCTAGATTAAGGCTTATCTGTAGGTCCAAGAAATATCTCCTAAACCTACACGGTTTAGGAGATATTTGCCGAAAGACAGGAACCGCTGTCTACGGCACTGAGCGCGGCACCCATCAACGGCGATATGCCACGCGTGGCGGCTCCCGTGCGCATGCACGGGAGTGACGTCATTGCGGCTTTGCCGAATGACAGCGGCGGAGCAGCGAGACCCACCGAGAAGATGGATGCGCCGCACTACAGGGGACAGCGGTGACAGCGATGCATAGTAGTCCATTATGTTTTACCTTTGCAGGGAATGAAAGAGGAAGTAAACTCATCAGGGTTTACTTCCTCTTTAAAAAGAGTAAACACAGTTTATTGATAATAAATGGCTTCAGCCAAACACCAACCATGAGTGAAAGAAAAGTTTTTGTGTTAACATTCATATTCTCTGAAAAATGGCCAAGAAATCATAAATTCTGCCAGGGTATGTAAATTTTTGAGCACAACTGTATACAGAATACTGTGCAAATGTTTTAGGCAGGGGTGAAGACATGCTGTAAAGTGGGAATGCGGTCCAAAATGTATATTTTATTTGTTTATATTTATCAACTTACAAATGTAAAGTAGGCAAAACACAAGAAAAATTTCAACAAAATAATTTGGTGTGACTACCCTTTGGCTAAACCAGCATCAATTCTTTCAGGTACACACAGTGCTTGTGTGATACTTATCTATCATACCATACCATCAGGGAGGCACGTGATTGGCCCCAAGTTTATTCTGCAACAGGAAAAAAAAAAAAAACATACAGCCAACGTCATTAAGAACTATCTTCAGTGTAAAGAAGAACAAGAAGTCCTGGAAGTGATGGTTTGGCTCCTGCAGAGCCCTTATCTCAACATTGAGTCTATCTGGGATTACACGAAGAGACAGAAGGATTTACAGGAGCCTACATCTACCGAAGATCTATGGTTAGTTCAAGATGTTTGGAACAGCCTAACTTCAGAGTTCCCTCAAAAACTGGCAATATGTGTACATAGAATTGATGATGTTCTCTTTATTTTCCATTTTGCTAATTGATAAAAAATAAACTATTAACACTTCTATTTCTAAAAACATTTTTTGGTCCTGCAGCCTCCTGGGACATGTGCTAGATGGAGATTGTGAAACTAGAAGCAGATACCAATAAAAATAAATAATTATAACTATATATATATATATATATATATACATATACATACACACACACACACACACACAGTGCCTTGAAAAAGTATTTATACCCCTTTAAACGTCCACACGCATGTCATGTTACAACCACAACCAAAAATGTAAATATTTTATTGGGATTTTATGTGATAGACTCACACAAAGTGGCACATAATTGTGAAGTGGAAGAAAAGTGATAAACGGTTTTCAATTTTTTTTACAATAAAATATCTGAAAAGTGTGATGTGCATTTGTATTCAGCCCCCTTTACTCTGATACCTCTAACTAACATCTTGCCTTCAGAAGTCACCTAATTGGTAAATAGAGTCCACCTGTGTCTAATTTAATCTCAGTATAAATAGTTATGTGAAGCCCTCAGAGGTTTGTTAGAGAACCTTAGTGAACAAACCACATTATGAAGGCCAAGGAACACACCAGACGGGTCAGGTATAAAGTTGTGGTTTAAACCAGGGTTAGGTTATAAACAAATATCCCAAGCTTATATCTCACTGAGTATGGCACAACTGCAAACCTACCAAGACATGGCCATCCACCTAAACTGACAGGCAAGGACAGCATTAATCAAAGAAGCAGCCAAGAGGTGGGAGAATCTGTCCACAGGATAACTATTAGTCTTGCACTCCATAAATCTGGCCTTTATGGAAGTGTGGCAAGCAGAAAGCCATTGTTGAAAGAAAGCCATGAGAAGTCTCATTTGCAGTTTGTGAGAAGCCATGTGGGGGAAACAGCAAATGTGGAAGAAGGTGTTCTGGTCAGATAAGACAAAAAATTAAACTTTTTGGCCTAAAAGCAAAACACTATGTGTGGCAGAAAACGATCACTGCACATCGCCCTGAAGAAAACATCTCCACCGTGAAACATGGTGGTGGCAGCATCATTTTGTGGGGATGCTTTACTTTAGCAGGGACAGGGAAGCTGGTCAGAGTTGATGGGAAGATGGATGGAGTCATATACAGGGCAATCCTAGAATAAAACCCGTTCGAGTCTGCAAAAGATTTGAGACTGGGGTGGAGTTTCCAGCAGGACGACGACTCTAAACATACAGCCAGAGCTACAATAGAATGGTTTAGATCAAAGAACATTCATGTGTTAGAATGGCCCACTCAAATTCCAGACCCAACTGAGAATCTGTGCCAAGACTTGAACATTGTGTATAGTGGTCCTCTACGCTACTACTAGTAAATTAAATAAATAAAAATAAAATGGAAATGCAGCAAAACCGTGTTCACAGTGTTTACAACTACACACATAAACAAAATTACAATTTACAGTGATCTTGTGCATATCCTACAGTCTTCCATATACAAAGTGAATCAATAGTGACAAATTAATGCAATAATGTGAAATAAAATGATATAATACATCCAATGTTCATGCAATCAATAGTGACAAAATTAATTAAATGTGTGCAGTGAAGTCCATAAATAAAAAAAGTCCAGTTGCTCAAAGTAGTGAAGATGGAGAACCAATAATGAATAACTTGGTAATTTCTCCAATAAGTGAAAACCACTGACACCACACCACTGTGCTCACAGAACTCTCACCCCATAGGCATATGTCATATGCCTTGGATCATGATCCAATAGAAAACCATAAATTCCGGTTCCAGGATCCAGGATCAACAGTGTGCCTTTTTATAGAAGAGAATTCCACCCCACATATACAATGTTCTGTTCCACACGTAAGGTAAATAAGCCTCCAATAGTGTATTAACATTAAAAAGGAATTTATTACACTTAAAAATGCCTGCTTACATGAATGAAGCAAAAATTGCACCAAAGAAAGGCAAACATTCGGCGTTCACGCCACCTCGCACGTCAATTCCAGTCCGCGGTATACTCCAACCCCTGAAGAAATCGGGTGATGTAACGTGTAGGGCGTGACCGGAGTATACCACAGACCCGAAGTGACGTGTGAGGTGCCGTGAACACCAAATGTTTGCCTTTCTTTTTTTTTTTCTTGTGCAATTTTTGCTTCATTCATGTAAGCAGGCATTTTTAAGTGTAATAAATTCCTTTTTAACCACTTGCTTACTGGGCACTTAAACCCCCCTCAGTCCCAGACCAATTTTCAGCTTTCAGCGCTGATGCACTTTGAGTGACAATTACGCGGTCATACAACACTGTACCCAAATGAAATTTTTATCATTTTTTTCCCACAAATAGAGCTTTCTTTTGGTGGTATTTAGTTACAGCTCGGAGTTTTATTTTTTGCTAAACAAACAAAAAAAGATGCAAAAAAAAAATAAAAAAAAATCATGTTTTAATAGTTTGTTATAAAATTTTGCAAACGGGTCATTTTTCTCCTTCATTGAAGTGCGCTGATTAGGCGGCACTGATAGGCTGCATTGGTGGGCACTGATGGGCTGCATTGGTGGGCACTGATGGGCTGCATTGGTGGGCACTGATAGGCTGCACTGGTGGGCACTGATAGGCATAGTTAAGGCGGCACTAATAGGCACAGATAAGGCGGCACCGATGGGCACAGATAAGGCGGCACTGATGGGCACAGATAAGATGGCACGGATGGGTGGCACAGATAAGTGGCACGGATGGGCACTGATAGGTACCACAGATAGATGGGACTGATGGGCACTGATAGGTGGCACTGATAGGTGGCTCTGATAGGTGGCACTGCTGGGCACTGATGGGCGGCACTGCTGGGCACTGATGGGCGGCACTGCTGGGCACTGATGGGCGGCACTGGGGTGCAGCACCTTTGAGGCAGATTTTGGGTGGCACTGTGGGCACTGCTGGGTGGCACTGTGGGCACTGCTGGGTGGCACTGTGGGCACTATGGGCACTGCTGGGTGGCACTGACAGGGGGGCACTTACTTTATTTCAGGATGGCACTGCGGGTGGCAGGTGGGCACTGGCAGGGGGCAGGTGTCCGCTTGAATTGCTGGCCGTGATCGGGACTGATGTCCCGAACACGGCCGCCGGCGATCGGCTTTTTTTTTTTCTCCTCGCGCTGTCAGCGCGAGGAGGAATACTAGCCGATTACCGGCTCCGTTTTATCACATGATCAGCTGTCATTGGCTGACAGCTGATCACGTGATAAGGGGTCGGGATCGACCCCTTACACGGATCGGTGATCAGGCGAGTCTCACGGACTCGCCGATCACAGAGCGCGCCGCGCGCGCCCCTCAGGGGGCGCGCAGGCCGCTCGTAACCGGGACTACGTCAATAGACGTAGTCCCGGCAATCTAGGTCCGCGCTAATGCCGTCATTAGGCAATAGCGCGGATCCCAAGTGGTTAATGGTAATACACTATTGGAGGCTTATTGCCTCCAATAGTGTATTACCATTAAAAAGTTCCGTGCCTTATGTATTACCTTACATGTGTTCCGTGCCTTATGTATTACCTTACATATACATTACCTCCAATGTTCCGTGCCTTATGTATTACCTTACATGAGGAATGGAACATCGTATATGTGGGGTGGAATCTCTATAAAAAGGCACATTGTTGAACCTTGATCCTGGAATGGGAATGTATTGTTTTCTATTGGATCATGATCCAAGGCATATGACTTATGCCTATGATGTGAGAGTTCGGTGAGCATAGTGGTGTGGTGTCAGCGATTTTCACTTATTGGAGAAATTGCCAAGTTATTCATTACTGGTTCTCCATCTTCACTACTTGCAATTGGACTATTTTTATTTATGGACTTCACTGCACATATTTAATTCATTTTGTCACTATTGATTGGATGAACATCGAATATATTATATCATTTTATTTCACATTATTGCATTAAATTTGCCACTATTGATGAGTCACAAGATCACTGTAAGTTGTAATTAGAACTTGAACATTGCTGTTCACAGACACTCTTCATGCAATCTGACAGAGCTTGGGCTATTTTGCAAAGAGTTGGCGAAAATGTCACTCTCTAAATGTGCAAAGCTGGTAGAGACATTCCCAAAAAGGCTTGCGTTGAAAGATAGTTCTACAAAGTATTGACTCAGGAGAGCTGAATACAAATGCACGCCACGCTTTTCACATATTTATATGTAAAAAATGTAAAAACCATTTATCATTTTCCTTCCACTTCGCAATTATGCGCCACTTTGTGCTGGTCTATAGCATAAAATCCCAATAAAATAAATTTACGTTTTTGGTTTTAACACGACAAAAATGTGGAAAATTTAAAGGGGCATGAATACTTTTTCAAGGCACTGTGTGTGTGTGTATATATTAAAAAAAAATAAAAAAATAATAATCGGTACTCGCTTCCACCCCAGAAAAACCTGTAACTGTAGTTACAGGCTGGAGGGAGCAAACCAGGGGGCTTCACGTTTTGAGTAAAGTTCTGTTTTTAGGTGGGACACCGATGAATCCACATTGTGGGTAGACCACTCAAACATAATCAGGTAACACTTTTGTGAAGGGTTTTGGTTTATGGGAGCTAAGATAAAATACCATGCTAGAGAACAAAGAAGTGTTGTCCTCCAACCTGAAAGTGGAACAAACTGCCCCATCATAAAATAAACAGTTTCCCTCTGTTTAGGTGACAACATAGAGGACTAAAGTTTAGCTCAACTAGAGATATCTTGCATCTCTCCACTGTGAAAGAAGCAGAGGTAATTTTTGACCCCTACAATCAGTAGGGGCTAGATGTGTCAATTGAGGACTCAGAAATGGCCATGGAGTTGATCTGTAGAAAGTACAAACTCCACCATATTTTCATTCTGCTGTAGGCAAAGTGAGGAGAAAAAGCCAAAGAAAGAGATCCTCCACATGCGGCTCTTACCTGTAGTTGAATTGTTTATCACACAAGCTGCAGTGAAGAAGGTGTATTCCTGGATCATCTTGGTGATTAAGAAACTCTGGATATGGCAACAGCAGCTCACACCTATCACACCTGTGTACAACATCAGCAGCGTTTTCGTCACCATCCACTCTCTCCACCACTCCACCCCCTTGTAAGCCAACAATGGTGGTGTAAATTTTAGGCTTAATGGACTCTTTATGTAATCTCAAGTCATTGAGCGCAATGGGCTCTAAACTATCTGGAGTGTCTGGCTCATCACACAGATTAATGCAGATTTCTGCAGTGTCATCATCTGCTTCTTCTGAAGAACCATCGTTGTGAATTGTAATAGGCATTTGCCTGGTAAAACCAGGAATGAGAAATGAGTTATCTCGAGGTTCATCCACAGGACTTTCTCTATTCAGCCTTCCACTTTTAGCAGATTGTTTGTTTTTGAAAAACCCAGGGTTTTGCATTGCAAATGTTTCCTTATAAAATGATGGTCTTTTGTGCATCCTTGCTTTCTCTTTAAGCTGGCCCACTGGCTCAAACCTTCTTCTGTCCTCACTAAAGATGTTGATGTTTGGGGGATTATCATGATGGCTTCTTAAAGATGGGCTGTCCACCTCTGTCAGCTCTGACTCCTGATCGTGTGCCTCATAATCATCATCAGGAATACAGATTTCCTCCTTAGTATTATTGTTTGGTGAGCTGCTGGAAACTGAGACCACCTGACTAGTCAGTGGAAGACTAACTTGTAGTTGATGGCCAGCCTGCATAAAGTCTTGTACATGACAAGTTGGAATCTTATACGTGTATATAAAATCAAGAAGGTGACTAAAGCCCTCCAAGCTAACATTGTCAAGTACCAAAAACTGTTGTTGTTCATTTCTTTTTAAAGCTGTGTAGAAGTATTCACTGCAAGCTGATAGGACATTTTTGTGAGCCAAGAATATTTTACCCTCCACCATCAAGGAGACATCACAGAAAAGACCCATTGATTTTTGCTCATTCAGTTTTTGGAGGACAGACCAACCATGGGCTTCTGGAGACATTGAATCCATCTTGATTTCTATTTAGCAGTAATGCAAACAGCTTACTGAGGCATTCATCAAACTGAAAACAATAATCCTAGGATAGAAAAGAACATAACAAGAAATATTAATTAATCCGATTGCCCAGTGAATTAAATTCAAAATTCCAACAACAACATACAAAGCTATTCACAACTCTGCACCAAGCTACATCACCAATCTTGTCTCCAAATATCACCTCTCAAGACCTTCTGCTCTCAAGATCCCCTGTCTCCTCCTTCAATGCTGGTCTCCAGGGCTTCGCCAGAGCCTCTCCCATCCTCTGGAACTCTCTACCTCAGTCTGCCCAGCTATCTCCTACTCTGGCTGCCTTTAGGCGATCCCTTAAGACCCATTTCACACTGAGGCAGTTTTCAGGCATTTTAGAGCTAGAAATGGCACCAGTAAAGTGCTGGAAAACTGCCTCCCATGCTGCCCAAATGTGAAAGCCTGAGCGCTTTCACCCTGGGGTGGTACGCTTGCAGGACGTTAGAAAAAGTCATGCAAGCAACATCTTTGGGGCAGCGCTTCAGAAGCGGCACAACAGGGGCACTTTTAACCCCTTCTTCGGCCGCTAGCGGGGGTTAAAAGCGCCCCGCTATATGCTGAAATGTGCCGCTTAAACAACGCTAAAGTACCACTAAAACGAGCTGCGCTTTAGTGCTAACGCTCGGGTGTCCCCAGTGTGAAAGTAACCTAAAACTCATCTCTTCAGGGAAGCCTATCCTGCCTCCAACTAACTGAACTTTTATCACTTCCATCCACTCATTCCCCAGTTATAACCTTTTGTACCATTTGCCCCACTCTATTAGATTGTAAGGGCCCTCTTTACCTTCTTGTATTTTATTGTATTGTAATTGTACGGTCTCCCTTTATATTGTAAAGCACTGCACAAACTGTTGGAGCTATATACATACTGTATTAGAATAATCATATTAACCTCCCATGATTCTCTGGAGACAGGGCAATTCAAACAAAAGTAATTTAGGGTGCTTTCACACTGAGGTGCTTTACAAGCGCTATAGCGCAGGAAAAAAAGTGCCTGCAATGGTGCGCTTGCAGAATGGTAAAAAAAAAGTCCTGCAAGCAGCTTCTTTGCAGCGCTGTAGGAGCAGTGTATACACCGCTCCTAAAGCGCCCCTGCCCATTCAAAATCAATGGCCAGCGTCGCCGCAATTTATTTGCTTAGAATAAAAAGATCATGATTCTTTCATGATTCTTGCAACGTAAAATCTTTCACATTATACAAAAGAAAATAGGCTAACTTTACTGCTTAGTTATTTTTTTTTTATTCATTAATGTAATTTTTTCCCCAAAAATTTGAAAGACCTCTGCGCAAACAGTGTGACATAAAATATTGCAACACAACCACCATTTTATTCTCTAGGGTGTCTATTAAAATATTATATATTATTATATATTAACATATAAAAAATATGTTTGGGGGTTCTAAGTAATTTTCTAGCAAAAAAAAAATATTTTAAACTTGAAACCAACAAATGTCAGAAAAAGGTTTAGTGTTTAAACTTTTTTCACTTACACACACACAGTCTATTCCATTGACAAATTGTTACAATGTTTATACTTAAGTTCAACGGATAAAGAATGTTTTGATTCTTGGCAGACTACCCAGTTTTTCTCTTCCTTTGTTTTGATGGCTGTGGCTTCAGAAGAGCAGAGAGAATTATTTGCATAGAAAGATTTGTGAAACACTTTAGTCAAGATTGCAATAACGATTCTTGACGATTAATTGTGCAGCTCTACCGTGCGCTACTCACATATGCATTCGCTTCTGTGCGCGAGCTCGGTGAGACAGGGCGTGTTAAAAAAAAAAAAATGTTTTCTTATTTATTTAACTTTTTATTTTTATAGTTTTCTTTTAACCACTTAAGCCCAGACCATTCTGCTGGCCAAAGACCAGAGCACTTTTTGCGATTCGGCACTGCGGTGCTTTAACTGTCAATTGCGCGGTCGTGTGACGTGGCTCCCAAACAAAATTAATGTCCTTTTTTTCCCACAAATAGAGCTTTCTTTTGGTGGTATTTGATCACCCCTGCGGTTTTTATTTTTTAAATGTTTGCTTTCTTACATACTGTCACCAGTACAGTATAGCATCATCACATAACTGGTGTGGCAGTGATCAGGGACACTGACTGGTGACCGTATGTAAAAAAAAAAAAAAAAAAAAAAAAAGTTTTTAAATTGTATTTTTTTTTTTACAATTTTGTTTGCATACTGTGAGCAATACGGTGTTGCCATAGTAGCACCATACTTTTTTTTTTTTTAAACACACTATGATTGCTTATAGGAGTGAATTTTTACTGACTAGCCACAGCTAATCTTATGGTACAGATAGGCTGTGATTAGCCCTGTCTGTACCATGTGATCACTGTGACCAATCGCAGCTAGCAACACAATTGTACACAATGAATGGCTTTGATTCAATTGTCATGTGATCTGTGATTGGTCACAGTGATTACAGGGTACAGGCAGCTGGCCGGTACACTGATCAGTCCTCCGCTGTGTGAGCATGGCCCGTGGGAGGAGCGTTCTAGGAAGAATGTTATATGAAGTCTACCCAGAACAATAAGGCTCCCAGGAATCATTTTACAATGGCGCAGATGGTAATCGGTTAATATTCATCTCTTTGGTGCTCCAGCTCTCCTACTTTCCCTTCACTTCAGTCCTGCAGCCTCTGCAATTCTCTCTGGCGCTTGACAATTTTAGGATAGTTTTATACCTGTGGTGCATCCTCTGTCCACTACGCCAATGTGAAGTCCTGTAGTGACAAAAAGGGGTCAGGAGATAAAACCAAAAGTGATGAAAGCCAAAAGGGCTTACAGAGGCAGCTGCACTATAGCAGAACGAAGGTTTGACATACAAGCCACCAGAGAGGCAAACATAAAACACTTTTCTATTGCAGGGACATTTGATATAGATTTATTTAAAAATTGTGCTGGCTTACTATGGGTTCAAGTCCAACAAGGCGCCACCTCCTGGACTTATCTCCTTAACCACTTCCCGCCTGGTCAATAGCAGATTGACATCCGGGAAGTGGTTCCATTATCCTGACTGGGCGTCATAGGGCGTCCTTCAGGATTACATGCCACCGCTCGCCCATGGGGGCGCGTATAGCGGTGAACGGTGGTGCAGTGTGTCATTCTGACACACAGCTACATCGATCTCAGTAAAGAGTCTTCGGCAGAGGCTCTTTACCACATGATCAGCCGTGCCCAATCAAGGCTGATCACGATGTAAACTGGAAAAGCCGGTGATCGGCTTTTCTTCCCTCGCATGTTGTTTATCCGCGAAACCCCCCCTCGGATTCCCACACTGGACCACCAGGGAAGTGGGCAACATGTGGATGGCCAGGTATGTAACCCATGGCCATCCACATGTGCAAATAACAGACCAATCTGTGCCAATCAGTGCCAACAAATGGGCACTGACTGACACCATCATCTACCAAACAAAATCAGTGATGCCCAGCAATGCCACCCATCAGTGCCACCCATCGCTGCCCATCCATGCTACCCATCAGTGCCACCCATAAGTACCCAGTGCTGCCTATGAGTGCCCATCAGTGCTGCTTACCAGTGCCACCTATCAGTGCCCATCATTGAAGAAAACTTACGGTACTTATTTACAAAAAATTTTAACAGAAACAAAGAAAAACTTTTTTTTTTTTTTTTTTTTTTTTTTTACAAAATTTTTGGTCTTTTTTTATTTGTTGCACAAAAAATATAAATTGCAGAGGTGATCAAATACTACCACAAGAAAGCTCTATTTGTGGGAACAAAATGATACTATTGTATGTGTTGTATGACCGCGCAATTGTCATTCAAATTGCTGCAGCACTGAATGCTGAAAATTGGCTTGGGCAGGAAAGTGTCTAAGTGCCTGGTATTGAAGTGGTTAATTTACAATTATACAAATAAAATGTTTACGGAGTATGAAGCTATATCGTGCAGCAATCATAAATAAACATCACAAATAAATATCATATGAACATATGATAAACAAAATATCAATCATAAAAATAGGATTTTTTGTACTCACCGTAAAATCCTTTTCTCTGTAATTCACTGACCGACACAGCTCCTCTCTGTAACAAATGGGTTGTTAGCCCTATCACTAGTAGAATACTAGGCATAGTTGTAATACAACACTCAGAACTCTTAGTTCTGCCCAGGGGGGCGGTCCCTCAGGCTACAAACCCCCACCCTGCAAAGCAGCCTCAGTACGTCAACAAGCAGTAGAAAAAGGAGGGGTGGGTGCTGTGTCGGTCGGTGAATTACAGGTGAAAAGGATTTTACGGTGAGTACTAAAAAATACAATTTTCTCTTACATTCACCGACCGTCACAACTCCTCTCTTTAACAAATGGGACGTCCCCAAGCAGTGCCAAAATGAGGGGTGGGAAAAACAGCATAAAAACTTCATCCACCATGGCAAGTGGGAACTAGTGAAACTAAACCCACAAAAAAACAGCAGTGCGTGGAAAACCACCACAAAACAACAGGGTATCCTCAACAGGAGTGATCCCCAAGACAACAGCAAACTGCGAAAGTAATGCAACAGTGCATTAACATAACAGTACTGCGTTTTTATCGAACACCAGGAAAAAAATATCTATTGCATATTCAATTGCAAATACATGGCCACCTGCAAAACTTTGCGGCCAAAACAGGCATCAGCCAATGCACTTACGTCTACCTTGTAGAACTTGGTAAACGTATGGACAGACGACCAGGTCGCCGCCTTACACGCCTGAGTGACCAACGCTTGGTGTCGGAAAGCCCAAGACGTTCCAATTGCCCTTGTGGAGTGGACTGTGACCGGAAAGGAGGGCACCTGCCCCTTCAAGGCGTAGGCTTGTACTACAATCTGTCTGATCCACCCGGAAATGGTGGCCGACGAGACCGCCATACCCTTCTTTGGACCAGCCACTGAAACAAACAGTGAGTCTGACTTCTGAAAGGGAGCTGTGGCAGACAAATACACCTTCAGACCCCTAAACACGTCCAGAGTGTGAAGGGCCACCTCCTTAGGGTGCTTCGGCTTAGGACACAGAGTTGATAATACAATGTCCTCATTGATATGAAAAGCTGAGAACACTTTAGGTAGAAAAGACGGTTGCGGACACAACACCACCTTATCCCTGTGGGTAACCAGATAGGGCGACTTGCAGGACAAGGCCACCAGTTCCGAAACCCTCCTGGCTGATGTGATGGCCACTAGAAAGACCACTTTCTGGGAAAGAGTCAAGAGGGTAATCTCCCTGATATTTTCAAACAGCGTTTTTTGAAGCACCAACACCAGGTTCAAATCCCATGGGGGCATCGGTGGACGCACTGGAGGGACTATGCATCGTACCCCCTGAACAAAGGTACTCACTAAGGAGTACGATTCCAGGGGACGTTGAAAAAAGAAAAAAGAAAAAAAAAAAAAAAAGACAGCTAAAGGCTGAGATTTGCCCTTTGATGGTGCTTAATGCCAATCTCTGGTCAACTCCTTGCTGGAGAAAGAGGATCCTGGATATAGAAAAGGAGCGCAGATGCCATCCTTTCTCCTCGCACATGGAGGAGATGTAGGCCTTTCAGGTACGATGGTATATCTTCCGAGAAGAAGATTTCCATGCTCTCAACATAGTTGGAATCACTGAGTATGACAGAACCCAGTTCCTCAACACCTGGCTCTCAATAGCCATGCTGTTAAAGCCAGTGATGGTAAAGCAGGATGGAGAATTGGACCTTGAGACAGGAAGTCCTCTCGCACCGGTAGTCGCCAGGGAGCGTGCCACCAGACGCACCAGGCCTGCGTACCAAGGACGCTGAGGTCAATCTGGGGCAACCAGTATTACTGGGATCCCCTCGGCTTCCACTCTGCGAATCAGACGTGGCAACAGTTTCAGTGGAAGAAAAGGCATAGGTCAGCTGGTACTGATCCCATGTAGCCACCAGCGCGTCCGATGCGTCAGCCCACGGATCTCTTGTCCTGGACACGAATCTTGGCACTTTCCGATTGAGATGGGAGGCCAGTAGAGTGCCCCACTTCAGGCACAGCAACCTGAATATCTCTGGATGCAATGTCCATTCTCCTGGGTCCACCATCTGTCGACTCAGATAGTCCGCCTGCCAATTCTCTACTCCCGGGATGTAAATGGCAGGGCCGATATGTGTTGCTGTGCCCACCAAAGTATGTGAGCGACCTCCTGTGCAGCGGCCGAGCTTCTTGTTACCCCTTGGTGATTGATGTACCCCATAGCTGTGGCGTCGTCTGACTGTATCCTGATCGGACGCACTTGAAGTCTCATCGACCATGTGTAGAGGCACAGCCTGATCGCTCTACATTCGAACAGATTGATCGGCAACTCGGATTCTTCTGTCGACCAGAGGCCCTGAGCCGACTGAACCCCCATCATTCCACCCCAGCCGGATAGACTGGCGTCCGTTGTGATCACTGTCCACTTCAGAGGAAGGAACAATTTTTCGGACTGAATCACCGGGGACCTCAAATACCAGATCAGTGAGTCTCTGACTGAGTGGCTTACCTGGATCTGTCGATCCAAGGACAACTGAAATTTGTCCCATTTTGTCAAAATCTCTTTCTGCAGGACTCTGGTGTGAAACCGGGCATAAGGTACTGCCTCGAAGGAGGCTACCATGAGTTCCAGTACTCACATGCAAAAACGGAGCAACGACCACTTGCGGTTCATCAGCAGTTTTTCTGCGGATCTGAGAGTCTGCAATTTGTCTGAAGGGAGAAAAACTCTCGCTTCCCTGGAGTCCAATAGCAAGCCTAGGTACTCCAGATGCTGGGCCGGCACAATCACTGACTTTTTGAGGTTCGACAGCCACCCAAATTCTTGCAGGGTCTGCATGGTGATCACCACATCCTCCTCTAATTCTGAGGCGGAAGATGCTCTCAGGAGGAGATCATCTAGGTATCCCACGATCGCGATCCTACGTTGTCACAGCAATGCCAAAACTGGAGCCAATACCTTGGTAAAGACTCAGGGGGCTGATACCAGACTAAAAGGAAGAGCCGCAAACTGGTAATGGGCTTCCCCGACTGCAAATCGCAGAAACTTTTGATGCCGAAGGCATATAGGTATGTGCAGGTACGCATCCTGGATGTCTAAGGACTCCAGGGAGTCCCCTTGATGGAGTGCAGCGACTACTGAGCGAATTTATTGCATTCTGAACCTCTGCATTTTCACAAAGTGATTGAGGGCTTTTAGGTCCAAGATTTCCTTCTTGGGAATCACAAACAGATTCAAGTAGAATCCCTGGAAGCGTTCCAAGTCCGGAACCGGTACAATCACCCCGCGATTCAGCGAATCCCTTTCCGCCCCCAACAGGGCCTCCCGGCGAACCGGGGATACGGGTATGCTGGAGGGGAAGAATCTGTTTGGCCGCCAAGAGAGAAACTCTATCTTGTAGCCTGTGGAAATCAGATCGCAGACCCATTGGTCGGATAGCCAGGAGGACCTCCGGGCTGCAAACTCCCGAAGTCGACCCCCCACCCAAGACATGGATGGGGGCAAACCTTCATGCTGTAGCACTTTTATTCACAGGCTTGTTAGGCTTGCTGTTCCAGAGACGTTTTTGACCGTCCGTGGGCATCCTGACGGGCTGGGGACGTTTAGTCGAAGCTCCGGGCAGACGAAAAAGCTGTTTGTGAGCGGAAAAAGAGGGCCCTTGCCTACGGCGTGGCTCCTTAGCTTTTCCTGGCCTGTGGGAGTAGGGTACTCTTACCACCGATGGCATTTTTAATAATGTCATCTAATGAGGCTCCAAAGAGCCGGTAACCAAGGAAAGGAAGATCCGTCAGGGCTTTTTTGGATGCCTGGTCAGTAGACCAGCATTTTAGCCAAATTAGGCACCTCAGCACCTCATCACCACAGCTGACACTGAAGCCCTGGATAACAGAGGGAGAGTATCCAGGGCCACGTCACAGACGTACTTAAGGCCTTGCACTAGTTGGTCTGCTAGTTCCATGCAGACAGGGGAAGCCTGTTTCTCTCCCTATTCATGGTGCAAAAGTTTTGCCCACTCATTCAGTGTCGGCGACACAAGTGCGGATGCCAGTACAGCTCGCATGGCAGACCCCACAACCGTAAACAAGGAACGAGCCACCGCCTCAGCCTTCCTGTCCGTGGGATCCTTGAATGCAGGAGTCCCCTCAAAACGGGATCGTGGTTACTTTATTTAACCTGGATACTGGGGATACTGGGGGTCCACGACCGGAGGAGCCAACCACTTCTTGAGAAGGCTTTCCTCAAAGGGGTGACGCACCGCCATGTATTTGGGGACCGAAAAGGACCGTTGCAGGCGACCCCATTCCTTGTAAATGAACTTGTCAAAATAAGTCAGATACGGGATCACCTTAGGTGAACGTGCTAGCTTGGGGGACCCAAAAGGGACCGGTACATCAGCAGATGGATCCGCTGGCTCCTGAATCTTCAGGGTATAACGCACAGCTGTGATAAGTGCTCCAACAAGCGCTTTGTCGTGCCCGGACCCTGGTCCTGGTCAGCATTGTCTGACAAAACAGAGCAGGGGTCACCAGCCTCAGCAGGACCTGAGTCTGCGTCAGAGCTCTCCCCAGAGGACGGGGGCAGGTGCCGCTTTTTAGCACCTTTTTTTCCCCACGCACCGCTTCCACCTTGGCAAGGAACGAATTGAGGACTGCCGTCAGGGTGACGATGGGAACTGCGCAGTACGCAGGTGACTCGGTTGCAATTGCCTGGATTTCGGGGGGAGAAACCAGTTTCTGAAGCCATGCTGACCCTACCTTGTCTGCCACCCGAAGGGGACTTAGGACCGTGACAGTCCCACCCTCCATGCTGCCGCTGACTGAGGGGTCTAACCCGCCAGACTCCCCGCCCTGAGGAGTTCCGCTCTGTTCACAGCAGTGCTTGTAGACCCCTAGTTCTCCCATGTGCAGAGGAAACCAAAACTGTGTCGGTGGCAGTCCATCAGAACGATCGATGAATGATCTGAAACACGTGCTCAGACTACATAGAAGGGCCGCCCAGCGTCCAGTAATGACAAACCGGAAGCTGAGAGCATATGTAGCTGCTTCTAGAACACTGAAACGTGCTCAGGCTTCTAGAAAATGGCCGCCAGTGTCCTGAATAGGAAAGCACTGGGAAAATGGCCGCTTGAAGCCCAGAAGACATGCTGCCCTCACCCACACCTAAAATAGCCACCAGCCATGAGGGACAGAAACAAAAACGTGGCAGAGACACAGCTCTGTGCCGAAAACACAGGCAGACCTCAAAGGCACTCCCGGGAGTTAAACACACAGGATTCAGGCACCACTAGCCAGCCAGTCCCCTATCCCAAGTGAGAGCCCTCAGGGGGAAACACACACCGCTCAGTACCACATGCAGCAGCCCCCCTCCCGTGAGGGGGGGGAGGGAAGATAGGGACAGAGGAGAGAAGAAAGGGAGGTGAGGGACCCCCGAATCGACCTCCCAGGGAATGCCCAGCTGCTCAGCCCTGCCAGAACAGGGAGAGCTGTACTTACCAGTCCTGAAGAGCTAGGAAACATTCCATTGTAGACCTACTCCTGATCAGTACAGGGAAGGCTACTAGCCTAGGCATACTGTGACGCAAACATCAGTAGCCCGGTCATATGTACGCTCTGGAGCATAAAAGCTCACCGACCACCTCTGCAGCTGAGGTATATCATGGCCTGCCGAGCCGTAGCTGCGACATGCACGCGCTCAATTGCCAGACTGGGGAGACTACAAGGATAAAGGTATCCAGCCGGCTGTTGATAGTAGA
The DNA here is from genome assembly GCF_037356315.1 of Lithobates pipiens. Lineage (NCBI taxonomy): Eukaryota > Metazoa > Chordata > Amphibia > Anura > Ranidae > Lithobates > Lithobates pipiens. The sequence goes on along the minus strand of NW_027507718.1, from coordinate 103,908,650 downwards.
TCACAAGATCATTCATCTTGTGCAAAAACCCAAGCGTCTGTGTAAAAAAAAGCATGGGCCGATGAGCCCGCAGGGTTCCTAGGTCTTTCTCCTTTGCTAGGCAAAATAAAACTGAGGCTGCTTTGCAGGGTGGGGGTTTGTAGCCTGAGGGACCGCCCCCCTGGGCGGAACTTGGAGTTCTGAGTGTTGTAATACAACTATGCCTAGTATTCTCCTAGTGATAGGGCTAACAACCCATTTGTTACAGAGAGGAGCTGTGTCAACCGGTGAATATAAGAGAAAAATATTTTTGCGCCATATTGTACTACCGTAACAAAACAAAAAAAAACATATATAAATTAAAAATGTGCCAAATCTTATAGATGTGCTAAATCTTATATAAATTAAAAAATTGTATGTGCTAAAAGTGTTCCACAAGTCCTTCAAATATTTTATTACATGTAAAGAAAGTTCTTCAATAATATGAACTTTTCAAAATCCCAGATTTCGTCAATGCAAAACGCCTTTCCAAATAAAATCCCTTCTGTGCAACTCAAGATTTAATGACCAAGTGTTACAACTCCACCTTAAATTGGAATTGTGCTCACTATGGCCGAAACAACTGATCGACAACTAAACGATTATGAAAATAGTTGTCAACTATTTTTCGTAATTGAATAAACGGTCAGCCGATTAGTTGGACTGCATACAGAATGCATTATTTATTTACATCTTCGAAAATACAGTGAAGCACACATGCAGCTCAGTACACCATCCATACATGTCAATAAGTGCCTGAGAACTTGTGAATGTGTGAGAAGCAATGCCTCATGGGACATATAGTCCTGGGCAGGAAGTGAGTGAGACTTTTTTTTCTTTTTTATAGGGGTGCTCTATATTATAATATTGAGGCACTTGCTATCTGAAGGCAGGAGGAGCCAGAAGCATCGGTAGGGGACCCCAGAAGAGGAGAATCAGGACTGGTCTGTGCAAAACCATTCCACAGAGCAGGTAAGTATAACATGTTTAAATCACTTTAAAGACTGTGTGCAGGGAAAATCAGCATCTGAACCCAGAAGGTGGAGACTGGAGGTAATATAAGGCATTACAATTATATTTAAAGTAAACTTTTACCAGTATTGTGCATTATATTTAAAATTAATAGACTGTAGCCATGAAAAAAATAAAAAAAATAAAAATAAAGTCTCAACCTTTACTACTACATTAATATAAAAACTTATATTTATTTCCCTTCCACCCTTCATATATAGCTTCAGGTCTGACTCCTAGTTATAATACCCATATATCCTACTTCTGGGTGTATATATTTATATTGTGTAATGTATATTATTTTCACCGTTTCACCGTATAAATGAACCCATAGTAGCGATTATCTGCTCTTTTTGTACTATAAAAAGGGCTAATTTTAGTTTCTTTAACCCAATGATGACAGGCGATACAAAAAAAAAAAAAGAAAAGAAAAAAAAAAAAAAAAAAAAAAAAAGCATGCTACTGCTACTAAACAGCCCTACTTTTTTTGGTTCAATAGACTTTGATGGAGAAGCTGCAGCAAAGCATGTAGTGGGTTTTTGCCCGAATTTGTGTTTATTTTGTTTAACAAATTGTTTAATATTTTTTTTATTAATGAATTTTTTCCACATATATAAAAAACATTCCACATTATTACAAATTCTTATATATAGACATCCATATACAATACATATATATATATATATATAACAAATAAACAACAAAAGAAACAATTAAAAAAAGAAAAAAAAAAAAAACACAAAAAGACCACAGTCAACACAACACATGAATCAATCTTGATATGCTTTTCAAAGAAGTCAGAAATTCTCCACCATCTCCCCTCCTCTTCCTGGTGCAATTCATTACACCTACTCACTTATTTTAACAATATTTTATTTATTCTTCCCCTCCCTCTCTCCTCCCCCCCCCCTTTTAAATAACTGAGTTACCCCCAGTCATTTCCCCATCATTGTTCCCCTAATCGTGTTTGTGTAAGCCCATCTAGTGTGTTTTTTTACCTTCAATGTGATATAGTGACTTCATCTTCAGAAAAAAAGAAGAGGAAAGAGAGATAAAAAAAATAAAATAAAAATAAAAACACCATTATAGTTATAAAGAGGTGGGAATCGCGATTCGCCACCAATATTGTGTTTCTCCTTCATAATGTGCCTAAGAAACTAAATATTACTCCTTGGTGATGTGCCAAAGACCCAAAAAACGAAACCGTTAATAATAGTGAAAAAAAAAAAAAACCCCATCTAGTTTATTAAATCCCCAAGTAATTCTTATGCCGCGTACACACGATCAGACTAACCGGCGGACTTAGTCTGGCGGACAAACCGCCGTAAAGTCCGCAGGACTCTCCGAACGAGCAAACCTGCCCACAAACGTGACTTGTCCGCCAGACTATCCGCCATACTTTTGAAATGAACGGACTTGCCCACACACACACAGAGGAAAGTCTGTTCATTTTGAACGTGGCTCCAGGTAGCCAGGACCAGCGAATGATGCATTGCTGGCCCCGTCACCTGGTATGGACTTAAAGGGGAAGCTCTACCCCGAAAAAACGGTGCGGCCCCCCCCGGTCCATATCAGACCTTTATCCGAGCACGCAACCCGGCCGGTCAGGAAAGGGGGTGGGGATGAGCAAGTGCCCTCCCCCTCCTGAGCCGTACCAGGCCACGTGCCCTCAACATGGGGGGGTGCTTTGGGGAAAGGGGGGCCGCGCAGCCCCCCCACCCCAAAGCACCTTGTCCCCATGTTGATGAGGACAAGGGCCTCTTCCTGACAACCCTGGCCGTTGGTTGTCGGGGTCTGCGGGCGGGGGGCTTATCAGAATCCATGAGCCCTCTTTATTAAGGGGGTCCCCGGATCTCGGCCCCCTACCCTATGTGAATGAGCATGGGGTACAATGTACACCTACCCATTCACCTGTGAAAAAAAAAATGTTAAAAAAAAACACAACACATAAGGGTTGAAAATAGTTTATTGCACAGCTCCAAGGGTCTTCTTCCGTCTTCAGGGGTCTTCTCACCAGACTCCGCTATCTTCTGCTCTTTTGCTAGCTCTTTTACTAGCGGAGGAGCCCGGCTTTCTTCTTCGTCGCCGCCCTCTTTTTCCGACTTCGGGGGTCATCAAAAGGAATCTTGCACCAATTTTGTTTTGATGCAAGATCAGCAGTCCATGGTTTTAGCCATAGGGCTTGTTTTGCCATGACCAAATGTAGCATTGAGTCCGAAAAGTGGACCGTGTCAATGGCTGCTTCACCCACAAAATCCGCCGCCTACTTAAGCCCCTCCAGAGCTTTAAATATATTGTCCTTGGGGACATCTTGGCGGAGGGCTGCTTCTATGTTTTCCATCCATGACCTAATAGCGTTGGAAAATTATATTAGTGCAATGGCAGGCCTGCAAGCCGCTCCTGCAACTAGATTCCGGGTCCTCCCAACCAATAGCATTTTTCACCTCCTCAACAAATGGCTGGAACAAGGAAAAACTGAAAGCCGATGGCCGTTTTCTCTGAAAACTCTCCAGACAGGTCCTCAGGGGAAGAGTGCCTGGCTGTGCTTCCTGATGTAGGTAGCGGGTTACTGCCCGAAGGACCTGGAGTGTCGGGGTCTAGGTCTTGTGCCTGAACAGCCTGAGAAGCTGGATGGGCGGGAATTATGGCTGTCAGTTCTGAGAAAGAATCTTTCATGGTCTGTTTGAGCAGATCAACCAACAGACGACTCTCTAGTTCTTGGTTGGCTGCGTAGTCTCTGAGACAGTCCTTACATACCAATTTATCAGGGAGTGGTACAACGCCACATGCCCAACACATCTTGCTTGACCCTCGAGATGGGGGTGAAGAGCAACAACGTCTTTGAGACCCAGATCTCCTGGATGACTTATGACATGAAGAGTGTGACCCTCGCTCAGGACTGTCATTGTCATAGCGTCTTGAAGACTTTCTGGACAGCTTTGCGGGAGCAGGGCTGGAACAAACAGGGTTTGTTTGTAAGTGTCACACTTTTTTTTTTTTGTATACTCACATACAGATGGTCGCATTCCTATTGGATATGAGAGGATCTTGACTTCGTGGCGAAGGGCTCATGGCAAAAAATGGGCAGGAGGATCAGCTGCAGGAAGACGAAGAGAAAAAAAAAAAAAAAAAAACAACAGAACTACAGATTCAAGAGTGGAAGCAAAGAATGTCACATACCTGTTTTGCTAAAGTGTTTTGGACTGCAGGGTACACACTGGTTATGCAGAACAGCCCTCAGCCCAAATTGGAGCTGTCTTTTAAATGGAAAACGGGTGGGGGGAAGCTTAATTAGTAAGACCTACCCCTTACTGGCAACAGTAATTGATTTTGAGTAGTTTTCCCTGAGGCAAGATGGCAGCCGAGGCCTCACTGCCCAATACATGCGCACGCATGTGCACTACTGGCCAGAGAAGTCTTTTGATAGATATTGCTTTCAGTCTTGCTATGCTGGGCCGCGCATGTGCACTGAGTCTCAGATACACGACGAGTCACAAGGGAGGATGCTACTCCCCCCCGCTGCCCAACACTACCACCTCCTCTCCCCACCGCCAGTGCAGCAAGCAGGGAGCAGGAACCAGAACCCGATGGCCACAGGAGTGTGCCGAAGGGGGAAGAAAAAAAAACTATTTCCAAAGGCCTATCCCGCAATTCTGGCTGGGAATAAAGGAAATGAGTGGAGAACCCAGTCCGTGCATACACGGATCAGGAATAAAAAAAGCCTTAAAGGGGGCAAGTTTCCTAATATTTAAAGTTATACACCAAAACTTTGTTTATTCCAGAACATACAGAAGACGAAAAAAACCTGACCTGACCGAGGAAGAAAGGAAAGATGATCCTCCCCCACCAGCATTCGTTTTACTCTCGAAAAATCAGCAGACTGCGTTCCTGTGAGGAAACTCAGGAGACCCCAAAAGATCCACAGAAAGGTCCCCAGTATTATCAGCGCTAATAGGTGGCCCAAGAACAGGGAATGCGCATGGGAGTGGCTGAACATGGCGGACGCTGCCAAAGGCAGAGGTATGGACATAGTGATACTCTTCACCAGTTACAGGAGGTATGAGGAAAAAAAAAATAAGGGAGAATGTTGGGGGAGGGGCTATGCCTTTAATTTATGCTAATCACTAGTACTAAAGGAGGAGTCAAGGTGGAGTTCTAACACATGAATGCTGCCATGGAGGCACCAGGAAAACAAAATACACTATTGTTTTTGGGCTCTACTATGGGTACAAACAACAAATAACAAAAACACATACAATGGATATAAAACGTCCCTGTTGAAATGTCAAGTTTCTGTGATGTAAAGAAATTTGATAAAGATAAATAATTTCAGAACTTTTTTCACCTTTAACGTGATCAATAAACTGTACAGCTCAATTGAAAAACAAACTGAAATCTTTGGGAGAGTTAAAAATAAAAAAATAATAAAAGCATAAAAGCATATATTGATTGGTTTGCACAAAAGTTATAGTGTCTACAAAATAGTGGATAGATTTATGACATTTTTATTATTATTTTTTTACTACTAATGGTGGTGATCTGCAATTTTTAGCGTGACTGCAACATTGCGGCAGACAGATTGGTTACTTCTGACACTTTTCTGGTGCCATTGACATTTATACAGCAATCAAAACAGCCACTGATTACTGTATAAATGTCACTGGCAGGGAAGGGGTTAACACTGGGGAGCAATCAAGGGGTTAAGTGTGTCTTAGGGAGGCGTTTCTAACTGTGGGGGGATGGGACTGACAGGGAGTAGAGAGAGAAAGCTGTTCCTGGTAACTAGGAACAGCAGATCTCTCTCTACTTCCCTGAGGGGAACGGGGATCTGTCTGTTTACATTGACAGATCTCTGTTCTGTCTCTGAGGAGCGATTGTGGGTGGCCAGTGGATATCACGGGCCACGCACCTCCAGCGGTGTGTGCACACCTGCTACAGCTAATCCAAGGAGCTGACGTACAATGACGGCGATTCGCACAGCCGTGCCAACCTGCCACAGTAAAACTGTGGTGGGTAGTCAGGAAGTAGTTAAAGTGCCACTGCTTAACCCCAAATAAATTCAGCTGTTCTAATAGGTCTTTCCTGACATTTTCTTAGTCGCATCCTACAGCAAAAGCTATGGTCCGCAGACAGCTTCCAAATGATCAGAGGGATCTCATTATTAAAAGGTATCAGTCAGGAGATTGGTACAAAAGAATTTCCAAGGCATTAGATATACCATGGAGCCCAGTGAAGACAGATCAAGTGGAGAAAATATGGCAGAATGGTGACATTACCAAGAACCGGATGTTCCTCCAAAATTGATGAAAAGACGAGAATAAAACTGATCAGGGAGGCTGCCAATAGGCCTACAGCAACATTAAAGGACCTGCAGGAATATCTGGCAAGTACTGGCTGTGTGGTATATGTGACAATAATCTCTCGTATTCTTCATACTGTATGCCTGGGCTATGTGGTAGAGTAGCAAAACGGAAGCCTTTTGTTACGAGGAAAAACATCCAAAACACAGCTAAAGTTTGCAAAAACACATCTGAAGTCTCCCAAAAGCATGTGGGAAAATGTGTTATGGTCTGATGAAACCAAAATTGAACTTTTTGGCCATAATTCCAAAAGATATGTTTGCTGCAAAAACAGCACTGCATATCACCAAAAGATCACCATACCCACTGTGAAGCATGGCGGTGCCAACATCATGCTTTGGGGCTGTGTTTTCTTCAGCTGGAACAGGGGCCTTAGTCAAGGTAAAGGGAATTATGAACAGTTCCAAATACCAGTCAATATTGGCACAAAACCTTCAGGCTTCTGCTAGAAAGCTGAACATGAAGATGAATTTCATCTTTCAGCATGACAACTACCCAAAGCATAAAAATCAACAAAGGAATAGCTTTCCTAGAAGAAGATTAAAGTTTTGGAACGGCCCAGCCAGAGCCCAGACCTGAATCTGATTGAAAATCTGTAAGGTGATCTGAAGAGGGTTGTGCACAGGAGACGCCCTCGCAATCTGACAGATTTGGAGTGTTTTTTTTGCAAAGAAGAGTGGCCAAATATTACCAAGTCAAGATGGTGCCATGGTGATCAACTCAAAAAAGTATAAGTTTAAGGGTGTGCACACGTATGCGACCATATTATTTTATTTTTACTTCCCTCCACCTAAAATATTTCAGTTTGATGTTCAACTGAGTTGTACAGTTTATAGGTCACATTAAAAAGGTGGAAAAAGTCCTGAAATGCTCTTTGTCTCTTTTTTTTTACATTACAGAAACCTGTCATTTTAACAGAGGTGTGTAAACTTTTTATATCCACTTTATGTGGTATCACTGCGATAGTCATTCATTTTGGGTTGTTCTTTGGTGGTAGGAAAAGCTAGTAAAAGCAACAAATATGCTGCTAAATAAAAAAAAATATTAACCACTGCAGCTCCTCCAGAGTTACCAAGGGCCTCTCGGCTGCTTCTTTGATTAAAGTGGATATAAACCCACTCTCATCCTTTCTAAACTACTGCAATATTGGTTATCTAGAAGGATATGCATGCCTCCTGCATGTATACTTATCTGTCAAATGTCTCCCCTCTGTCTGCTATGAGACCCGAAAAACTTCAGATTTTGTGGGTGGGTCTGTTTTTCTGTTTTCCAGGGCTCAGTGGGTGGAGTTGTGATGTCAGTAGACTCCCCGCCCACCTCTATACTTCCCTTATGAACATGCATTTTCTTCTGTGTATTTCTTACACTGAACTTCTGCTATGATCAGTAACATACAGTCAAAACCCAGAAAAGTCCCCACATGACTTCAGCATGCCAAATCATGCTGAGGTGTGGAACATCCAATCCTTACAGAGCAGCAGAAGGGAATTAAAAAATAATGCATGTCTCTTAGGCTAGTGCACGAGAAATGTAATAAAATAAAAGGATTGCTCAGAGCTGGATTAACTCTTTGTGGCAAGACTGGGCTCAAGTTATAGGATGTCGTATACTCTACATTATGACAAAAAAAAAAAAAAAAACATTTTCGGGGGTTTACATCCACTTTAATGCTCTCCTTGCCCGGCCTGTCTGTTTATGTGGACGGCCATGTCTTGGTATATTTGCAATTGTGTGATACTCTTTCCATTTTTCAATGATGCATTCAACAGTGCTCCGTGAGATGTTCAACCCTTGGTATATTTTTTTATTTCTTTAACCCTTTCATGACTAAGCCTATTTTTGACATTTGGTGTTTACAAGTTAAAATCCATATTTTTTGCTAGAAAGTTACTTGGAACCCCCAAACATTATATATACACATTATATATTTTTTTAGCAGAGACTCTAGAGAATAAAATGGCGATTGTTGCAATATTTTATGTCACACGGTATTTGCGCAGCGGTGTTTTAAACGCAACTTTTTGGGAAAAGGGACACTTTCATGAATAAAAAAAAAAAAAAAAAAACAAACAGTAAAATTAGCCCAATTTTTTGCATAATGTGAAAGATAATGTTACGCTGAGTAAATAGATACCAAACATGTCACACTTTATAATTGCACGCACTCGTGGAATGATGACAAACTACGGTACCTAAAAATCTCAATAGGCGACACTTAAAAATGTTTTTCCGGTTACGAGGTTAGAGTTACAGAAGAGGTCTAGTGCTAGAATTATTGCTCTCGCTCTGGCGATCGCGACTTCCGTATGCGTTTTCTTTGCTTCGCGAGCTCGTGGGAAAGGCGGGCGCTTTAAAAATTATAATTTTTTCTTATTTACTTTAAAATTAAATTGATCACTTTTATTGCTGTCACAAGGAATCTAAACATCCCTTGTGACAGTAATAGGTGGTGGCAGGTACTCTTTATGGAGGGATCGGGGGTCTAAAAGACACTTCAAAGTATTCAGATCGCCATTTTTGGCAATTCTGAATAGTGTATATATTTTTTAATCCGACGCCATTGGCTGCCGAGTAAACGGGACATGATGTCGCTTCCATGTTTACCATTAGGAGACTGGAATGAAGCCGCTTACAGCTTCATTCCAGTCCCTCCCCAGCCGCTGGAGGCATCGGATTCTACATCGGTGCTCCCGATTGTACGGGAGCCCCGGTAAGAGCGGCGGGAGGGGTCCCGCTCCTCCGGCATAACAGCTGAGCGGCTTTTAGCCGCATCAGTTGTTATGGCTGGAAAGCCAATCGCCCACTCTAAAAATCAGTACCAGGATGATGCCTGCAAGTGCGGGCATCATCCCGGTATAACCTCCGGAAGCAAAGTACGCACATCTGCGTACGCTGTGCAGCAAGGGATTAAACTTCTCCACAACTTTATCCCTGACCTGTCTGGTGTGGCCCTTGGCCTCCATGATGCTGTTTGTTCACTGAGGTTCTCTAAAAAATCTCTGAGGGCTTCACATAACAGCTGTATTTATACTGAGATTAAAAATTACACACAGTTGGACTCTCGCCTTGAGGCGATTCAGTTCGCGTTGTGCGCTATACACATTATTTCATTCATTCACTTATTGGGTGACTTCGGAAGGCAACTGATCCCACTAGATTTTAGTTAGCGGTATCAGAGTAAAGGGGTTGAATACAATTGCATGCCACACTTGTAAGATATTTGTAAAAAAAAAAAAAAAAAATTGCAAACCATTTATCATTTTCTTTCCACTTCACAATTATGTGCCACATTGTGTTGGTCTATCACATAAAATCCCAATAAAATCCATTTACAGTTGTAAGTTGTAACATGACAAAATGTGGAAAATGTCAAGGGGTATGAATACTTTTTCAAGGCACGGTACAGGAACTGTAAAGTGTCAGCGCTGGAAGTTTGAAGCTTACCGTAATGCGAGGGATAAATGACACCAAGAGTTGTAACTAAAAGATGCAGCCATCCACACATAGTTAGTGTTGTGTCACATACATGACTTCATCAGGAGTGACAGCAGACCCATTGGATACCCCTGGAGAGGAGTGCCCTAAGAGCATTAAGACCCATGTCTATGGGGGTCATAATCTGGAGGTGATGGCTCAATTCACTTAGTGGTGGAGCACGTGTGATCATCTTTACGTGTTGATGTGTAAACCCTGAAGTTGTGGTTACACAATTCATTGATAACAAGACTATAAAGAGTTCACAGTCACTTTTTTTTTATATTTGGACTGCAGATTTATATTTTAGTTTATACTTTTGTATTCGGGACATCATTTTGATCTCACTGTATAAAATTGGTGTAGCAGCGGGCAGCAATTTTTTTTTCTCCTTTTAATCTAAGTTTATTGAAAAACATTTCCATACAAAACTGTAATACAAAAAGTATCATACACATACCAAAAAACAGTAAAACATACTGCAGCATAAAAGTGTACATGATATATAGCACCATAATTATTAAATTATTCCTGTCTAAATTGGCCCCAGCATATTCAAGTATGCATGTGCGTAGGGGACCTTAGATTGTAAGCTACTTGAGGGCAGGGACTGATGTAAATGTACAATATACACACACTGGCCACTTTAGTAGGTACACCTGTACAATTGCTTGGTAACACCAATTCCTAATCACCCAATCACATGGCAGTAACTCAATGTAACCAAGCACCAGAAAGGGGAAGAAAGGGGATTTAAAAGCAGAGCTCCACCCAAAAGGGCAAGCTCTGCTTATTGGCGCCCTCCCCGCCATTACTACCACAATTGGCACCTTTGGGGGGGGGGGGGGGGGCAGGTACCTGTTTTTGACAGGTACTCATCGCCACTTCCGGGGGACAGGGCCCCAGTGAGGTCCCTGCAGGTTCAGCCCCCCTCCTCCCACCGCCATCGGGCCATTCAGAAAGCCCAGTGCGCTTCATGCATGTGAAGTAAGTAACTGGCTACGGAGGCGCAAGGCTTCACCGCCAGTTTCCCTTATGAGGAATGGTGGTGGAAGCACCCGAGAGTTGATTGAAAAATCGGATGGAGTGCCGATATCGTGGGATCCCTGCACAGATAAATGTCCTAATATTAAAAGTCAGCAGCTGCAGTATTTGTAAAGGCTGACTTCATTTTTTGGTGGGGGGTTGGAGGAACGCTTTAGGTCACTTTGAACGTGGCATGGTTGTTGGTGCCAGATGGGCTGGTCTGAGCATTTCAAAAACTGCTGATTTTCATGCACAACCATCTCTAGGGTTTACAGAGAATGCCCTGAAAAAGAGAAAATATCCAGTGAGCAGCAGTTGTGTTGATGTCAGAGAAGAAGGGGTAGACTGGTTCAAGACAATAGAAAGGCTACAGTAACTCAAATTACCCTTCGTTACAACCGAGGTATGCAGAATACCATCTCGGAACCCACAACACATCGAACCTTGAAAAAGATGGGCTACAGCAGCAGAGGATCACTCCGGGTGCCACTCCTGTCAGCTAAGAACAGTTAACTGAAGCTAAAATTCGCACAGGCTCACCAAAATTGGACAATAGAAGATTGAAAAAAGTTGCCTGGTCTGATAAGTCAATTTCAGCTGCAACATTCAGATGGTAGGGTCAGAATTTGGCGTAAACAACATGAAAGCATGGATCCATCCTACCTTGTATCGATGGTTCAGGCTGGTGGTGGTGTAATGGTGTGGGGGATATTTTCTTGGCACACTTTGGGCCCCTTAGTACCAATTGAGCATTGTTTAAACACCATGGCCTACCTGAGTATTGTTTAGAGTTGCCACCACATCCCTTTAAACCTAAACACATATGAATTACACAGGTTCTGAGGCGAATTGAATGCAGGTAAGAAACTAAGCGAGTTTAGCTTCCACCTTAATCAGCCACAGAACTAGAGCTGCACGATTAATCATCGAAATTGCAATATTTTTCCCTTCCCGTTCTTCAAAACAGCTTGTCACCATCTTTCTAACAAGTGCAGAGAGTTCTCACAGCTGGAAAAAAAGAAATCCAGGCAGCATGACAAGTTTTATTACAACAGTGAATAAGTAGAAACAAAGTATCTTTTCATTCTTTTATCAAAGGAAAGAACTTCCTGTAGAGAAGGGAAGTTTAACCAGTTAAAGACCAAATCTTTTCTGACATTTGTTGCCTACAATTTAAAAATCACTATTTTCTGCTAGAAAATTACTTGGATCACCCAAACATTATGTATTTTTTTTTTTTTAGCAGAGACCCTAGAGAATAAAATAGTGGTTGTTGCAATATTTTATGTCACACTGTATTTGTGCAGCGTTTTTTCAAATGCAATTAAAAAAAAAAAAATACACTTTAATTAATTTAAAAAATAAAACGAATCAGTAAAGTTAGCCCACATAAATTTTTTGGATAATGTGAAAGGAGATGTTACACCGCGAGAATCATGAGAGATTGTGATCTTTATACCAAGCAAAAAAATTGTGATTCTCATTTTAGTCAAAATCGTGCAGCTCTACACAGAACCTGTGCAATTAAAGTGGTGTTGCCATCAAAAATATAACCTAACTTGTATGTGCAGCAAAGGGTCTTAATAAAATTAATTGGATAATAAAAATTTTTTTACTTACCTATTTCTTGCGGTTGCTAGGTGGTCCCACGAAATCTGCCTCTTCCATTGCCCGGGCTAAAAACGTCACTTCCCTCGGCAGCCCGGCTCGCTAAGGCTCCTGGGAGAAGTATGTCACCATTTCCCAGGATGCCTTGGGCATCACCGAGGGTGTAGTGTCATATTTTGCTGCCTATCACAGGATGCTGCGGAAGTGACGTTGCCGCCAGAAATTGCGTACTGCGCATGCGCGATGCGTTCCAAACACTCGCGCCGTGTGTTCCAACAGGCAGCAAAATATGACACTACAACGGCGCTCGATATAGCGCTGACTGCGCATGCGCGAGATCTAATCGAACGGGTGGTGCATGCTGGTCTTTTATCAGCGCACTCTCCCGGAAGAGGATGCCTGTGGGCTTCACATGCCCACAGGCAAAATGACAACCGTCAGGAGACGGTTTTATAAAATCTTTTTTAATGACAAAACAGCATGCTGCTGGATGGAAAAAACGAAAAAGTAAGTGTTAGATTTAATTATAATAATGATTGTCAGTATGCAAAAAAAAACGATCAAGACAGTGGAATCCCGCTTTAATATGTGTTCGGGGTTTAAAGGGATGAGGTGACAACCCTAGTATTGTTGCTGACAAAGGATGAGCTCAGGTGTGTTTGCACAGCCCACTTGCAGAGCCCACCAGGAAGTCGGCACTGTGCTGCACTAATCACAGGTAGGGATGAGCTCCGGCGTGTTTGCACGCTCCGCGTGCAGAGCGCACCAGGAAGTTGGTGCAGTGCTGCGCTAATCCCAGGCAGTGAGACATTTCCCGATCTCTGCAGCCACACATCGGGACAATGTCTCACTGCCTGTGATTAGCGCAGCACCAACTTCCTGGCGGGTTCTGCACATGGGCTGTGCAAACACGCCGGAGCTCGTCCTTATTGCTGACCATGTCCATCCCTTTAGGACTACAGTGTATCATCTTCTGATGGCTACTTCCAGCAGGATAATGCACCATGTCACAAAGATCAAATCATCTCCCCATGGTTTCTTGAACATGACAATGAGATCACTGTACTCCAATCCTCCACAGTCATCAGATCTCAATCCAATAGCGCACCTTAGGGATGTGGTGGAAGATTTGCATCATGGATGTGCAGCCAACAAATCTGCAGCATGTCACTATGGACCAAAATCTCGGAAGAATGCTTTCAACACCTCGTTGAATCTATTCCATGAAGAATTAAGGCAGTTCTGAAGGTAAAGGGGGGGTCCAATCTAGCAAGGTGTACCTAATAAAGTGGCGAGTGTGTATATATATTTTTTTTACTTTAAAAGTTGTAAAGGCTTTAAAAAAGTATACCTGGTGATCCTGCCATAAAGGTCTTTTTGCAGGCACTTCCTGTTACAAGGTGACAACTGTCTCCTGGTTTATGCTCATCATACACTCCAAGCAGCCATGCTGACACACACAGGCAAGGTCCATTGCTGTCGCTATGAAAACAAATCGTGTTTAGAGCAAGGATGTGCAGCCAATCTGGACAGAGTGTATGTAGACAAGAAATGTCTACAATTGGGCTGCAGGAGATCAGCAGCACTGAGATGCAAATACAGAAAAATAATGAACAGCATTTCAAAGGGAGAAAAAAAAAAAAGAAGCAATTGCTGATATACAATGCATGAGCAATCCACATGTCATTCAGTTCGGGTTTCCGATGCCTCCTCTAAATGCACACATCCACCTTCTCCTCTCTAAAGCCACACACACCACAGGTAATAAACTTACCTCTGCTCGCCGTTCATTGCAGCCTCGCTTTCGCCCCAGAAAAAAAAATGATGTCATTCAGAAAAAAAAAAAAAAAAAACACAGACTTTGCTTCTCTGTTGTAACACAAATAAAGATGAGTGAAGAAAAAAAATGTCGCTCAGTTGACGTAGAAGGTTTACTAAAAGCTGATTGGCTGTAGCGGCAGTGCGACGTGATGAGGCTGTTGCCGTTGTTTCACTTGCACAGTTGTAATCGGGCTCGGGCGCCATTTTGGTACACCCTGACCCTGCTGAGGGGTCCCCCCAGTTTTAGGGACTGTACAGTGCCGTGTGACACAATTTCGGAATAAAGGTAGGGATGTATTGCACGCCGTATGGGAAAAATGTAAATATCGTCAAAAATAATTTTCTACATAAATGTGTGTGGGTCCAGGGTCCACATAGCGGTGTCAGCACCGTAACCATAGTGATATATGTGCGGGGGTCATTTGGGTTGATGTGTACTGGTCTGTGTGTAAAGTGATCCGTCATCCTGCACAAATCAGAGCAATGCTACTACATGTCCAAGCTAAGGTTACTGCGAAGGAAGGATGGCAGCCTGGAATCTGCTGTATAAATCCTTCATTTGGAATAGCTTGGTGTGGGAAGGGAACATGGTGTTGTCTGTGGAAACCAAACTTTAGACAGCCACCATTTTTAAAGTTACTAATTTGCTGCAATTTTACATAAAAAAAATAAATAAATAAATCAGTAGCACTTGTTTAAGGATATGTTCAGCAGTTATCATTTTGATAAGCGAAAAGTAAAATCTTCATGGTCTTGAAGAGCTACAAGGGCCACAACTATCTGCCTGTTGTATGACGCCCTGAAACTTCCGGGTGTGTTGGGTAACGCACAACACTTGGGGGGGGGGGGGGGTGTCGGGTGACGCACAACACTCGGGGGTGTGCCGGGTGACGCACAACACTCGGGGGTGTGCCGGGTGACGCACAACACTCGGGGGTGTGCCGGGTGACGCACAACACTTAAGGGTGCTGGCAGGACGTTAAAAAATGTCCTGCAAGCAGCATCTTTGGGGCGGTGAAGGAGCGGTGTATATATTAGAATGAATGGGCACCGCTGCCAAAGCACCTGCAAAGCACTTCAGCAGTGGCACTACATGGGCGCATTTAACCCTTTATTCAGCCGCTAGCAGGGGTTAAAAGCGGCCGAATAGTGCCGCTCAAACTAGTGGCGTTTTACCATCAACGCCCCGCCCCAGTGTGAAAGCAGTCCTACTGTAATTTACTCCCCCACACCTCTAATGAGTATACTGCCTGGTAAAGCGTATGAGGAAGGGGGTCTCTTAAATTGTTTTATTTATTTTCCTATATTTTTTAAATTTATTTTTAACTCTTTTTCAATCACAAGGGGGCTAACCCTTACCTATCCCATCTAAACATAAAAAAAAAGCTTTAGAGTGAGATACACTTTAAAGTCTAAAGCCCCATACACACATTCAGATTTTCTGCTGATTTTTGTCTTCAGATTTACCAAAGTGCAAGGGCCTGCCTGATTGCAGACACATTGAAACTCCTAAGGTTTGACCTCATATTATATGGTTTTGGTAAATCTGAAGACAAAAATCAGCAGAAAATCTGATAGTGTGTATGGGGCTTTACTCCAGGAAACCTAAAATCCTCCCTTGCCAAGGGGCTGCATCTGTACTGCAAGGGTCAACTCCTTATTTATGCCTAAGGGTCAGAAAAGGGGGGATAAGGGTGCAGGATCCAGTAAGCCATGCAGAAGGAGCCTGCAGGAGTGAAGCATCAGGTAAGTAAAAGTCCTCTAGTAATAAACGGGCAGTCAACCCTTGCAGTGGGGGGGAGCAGGATTTTAGGCTTTCTGGAATTGAAGGTAGGCAGAGTTGTTGTAACGTTAATGTTTGTTCTGGCTAGTGGCAAGTGTACAAAACTCTATCTTGAATACAATAATGATGTTGAAGAACAAATATGTAAATGCGAAAGTCACATAAGGATTACTTTATGGTAATACTTCAATACAAATTAAAATATGGCACGCTAAGCTTTTCCTTTAACCACCTGAAGACCAGGCCTATTCTGACACTTTTTGTTTACATGTAAAAATCTGTATTTTTGTTTTAAAAGAAAGTTACTTAGAACCTGCAAACATTATTATATATATGTGTGTGTGTGTGTGTATAAAATATATTTTGTTTGCAGGTTCTAAGTAACTTTCTTCCAAAAAAAATTACAGGACATTTTTTTTAACGTCCTGATATATATAAAATCTATTTCTCATTTATTTATTTATTTTCCATCACAAGCCATGGAGAGAATGGTGTTTTTTTTGGGGGGGGGGGGGGGGGGCAAAGTACACTTTAATGAATTTTAATGCAAGGAATGAAAAACAATATGTAACTCAACTTTTGGTAAAATATAAAAGATGATGTTACGCCAAGTAAATAGATACCCAACATCATGCTTTACAATTGCGTACACCCGTGGCATGGCGACAAACTATGATAATGAAAGCAAAAAGTGATCTTGCGCAATGTAAGAACAATCACCTAAAAACATGAAATATAATCCTCTGATAAATAAAGGTGATAAAAATAATGGTGCAACAATATCTTGTGCAATGATATTAAAGTGATGAAAGTGTCACAATGCATAAAATGGATGAAGTACCAGTAAATAAAGTGACAATGCAAACAATGATATAAAAATATATCATAAAAGTGTCTCCATCAAAAAGTGGAGAAAAAATAAATTTAAAAGCAAATATTGAAGAAAAAAATAACAATAAAAAATCAAGTTCTGAAATAGTCCAAATATTTAGATGTGATGGATTCATAGTCTATAAAAAGTGCATAAAAAAAAAAAAGTCCTCCAAATCAAAATAATATATTTGAAGGGAATTCCAAATATGTGACTTGGTGTTGTTGATAGAATTGATGAATAGTATTGTCCTTATAGAATTCCATAAATTCTCTCCTAGACTATGGTCTCACAGGACTCTCCTCTTATAATTATGTATTTTTTCGCATCAACAAATAATAGGTATTATCCACATTCTTCTATCAGGGTCCTATTAGGTTGATATATACTGCAGGTAGCGCCATAGATATTTCTCCCTTTTTAAAATCCTCCACAAATATATCCTGGATCCCTCTGGTATCACCACAGCATATACAGGCAAAGGAAGAGGGAGAAAATGCCTCCACTAGTGCACTAAGTTTAAAAAGGCTCAGGTATATTTATTAAATGCCTTATGAGTGGACTCTTTCAATGTTGCAATTAAAACAGGAAAAACAGAAAAACGATGCGTCTACGGCGTTCTCAGCGCCCTCTCACGTTTCCTCCTGGTGTACGTCTGACTCCGGCCACTCCCTACGTGTTGCAACACGTCACGTGTCTTCACCTGGGCAAACTATGATACATAATAATCTCCATAGGCGATGATTTATAATTTTTATGATTTATTTTTACAGGTTACCAATTTAAAGTTACAGAGGAGGTCTAGAGCTAGTATTATTGCGCTCTCTCTCTATAAAAATATGTTATGTGTGGTGTGAACACGAATAACATATGCGTGCGCAATCTAGGTATGCGTTTGCCTCTGTGCATGAGCACAGGGGGATGGGGGTGCTTGAAAAAAACATGTTTTTATTATTTTTTTTTTTTTTTTTTTTAAATATTTTTACACTGTCCCTTTTTTTTAAATGTTTTTTTTTTTTTGTTTTACTTTCATTGCTATCACAAGAAATGTAAACATCACTTGTGATAGCAGTAAAGCATGAAAGGTCCTCTTTATGGAGACATTTGGGGTCCAGAACAGGGGTCTCAAACTGGCGGCCCTCCAGCTGTTGCAAAACTACAAGTCCCATGAGGCATTGAAAGGCTGACGGCTACAAGCATGACTCCCACAGGCAGAGGCATAATGGTGCTTGTAGTTTCGCAACAGCTGGAGGACCACCAGTTTGAGACCCCTGGTCTAGAAGATCTCTCCTTTAGCCCAGGTTCATACTGAGCTGCGGGAATGAAGCCATGCGAGTTCAGTTGAACTCGCACGATTTCACTCCCGCATGTCAGTCCCGATTTTGGCCATGATTTCAGAGACATCTGTGGAGGTTTCTGCTCAGATGTCAATGTAAATAGCAGCTTGAAATCGTAAAAAGTAGTACAAAAACGACTTTTTGAAATCGGTGCAGCGCCGCAGATGCAACGTCTCACCAATTAGGACGGTGCCATTGACGGCAATTGCTGCCAATTTGACATGCAATTTAACATGTCAAAACACTCCAGTGTGAACCAGGCCTTACACTTGAAAGCATGAGACTAAAAAAAAGTTAAAATAAATAATGGTTGGCCGCAACTGCCTGATCGAATCCTGGACTCCCCAGTGTTCCCGGAAAACAATGTATGGTCACCGATGAGTGGTCGGAGGGAGGAAGGGGTGACCCGACTCTTTGTTTGTAAAAGTGACCCAGCGGCTAACCAGCCACTCAGATCACTTTTATCGGATAGGGAATTTCCGGCTGAAAATATGGCTGACGGCTGCAGCCATAACCCTTGTGCATGGTGGTAAGTGGTTCAACTATTTTATGCAAAGAGAAACTTTTTCTCAGTTTTTTAGTTTTGCGTAAAACCCAAGTAGAATGTTGAAAAGGATTTATAGTATTTACTTCACAAGGTATTAAGTATACCTATATCTGGGTACAGTAAAAGAAAATATGATTGTAGATTTCTTTCCACTGAGAGTTTGAGAAAGATGGTTTTCCTTTTTACATTGTTTTGTCAGGGTTCCACTGTTGTGTGAAATAAAGACTGTTGTTTTAAATTATCTGATACCATTTTTAGTCTTCAGATTAGTCTCTTTATTTTCCTAATGGCTTCCATTTTATCCTGTGGACTGAGTTGTTTTCTTTGCTAGAGCATGGCATTGATCTTTTTCCGTGCAGTTATTTTCTAGATGCAGATCTGTGTTGCATACATCTGATAATATTTTTTTATTTCTAAATACCATTTCAGGGTTTTTGTATGGCATCTAACAATGCCCGCATGTGCTGCCATTAACTGCACAAGCCGACAAACACGTGGATGTGGAAAGTCTTTTCACCGGTAAGAATGAGAGAATTTCAAAGTGCATGTAGTTGTTTATGGGATTTGCCTAGATTGTGTTGGGGAAAAAAAAGTGTGCTAGACACTCCATAGGGACTAAAAGTAACTGTAGCTAAATTCGTAGTCTGATGTTCTTACTCTTATGGCCACATACAGTCCATACGGAAAGTAATCAAAGCTCTTCACTTTTTCCACATTTTGTTATGTTAGAGTGGGGGTTAGCAACCCGCAGATCGCAAGTCTGGGCTTGCTGATCTGCCATTCCAGAGCATAAAATGGAGTGCAATGCAGAGGGACTACTTGTAAAGTTGGAGCTGTAGTAGGGAACACGAGCCGCATAAGTGGATGCCTCCTCTGTAGTGCTGGTTCCTGTCCCATGCAAAGTGATAGCAACTGCACTCCACCTCTTATCCCGGCTAGCGGTCTCCAGAATGGTGCCAGCAGCAAGAAGAGATCTTCAGGACAGTGTGCAGCAATACACTGGGCATAAAAGTATAGGGATGTTTTACCACCCCCCCCCCCCCCAACTTTACGTGTAAACAAGCACTCAGGGCTCATTCATAAGTGCAGCAGCCACTGCTGCTCCTCTGAAAAGTGAACTGAGTGTGCGTTGACAGGTGGTGAGAAGGCGATATGGTGCCTCCCCACCACCTGATCAAAACCCATGATTGTGACCTGGTAGTAGGGAAATTTAGAGGTTTGAATCAGGTGTGAGGCAGCAACACTGGGCAACACTATGGCTGGTGAGCTTTGACTTCTCCTGTGTTTTTCAGGTAGATATCCACCTGTGGCAGTACGCAGGTAAAGTCACCTGGTTGTATCCAGAATGGGAAATATGTGTGCCCTAGATTCAGGCTTTATGCAGACTTTTACAATTAGAGGGGAAGAGTTAATGAGCCCAGCTGAAGTAAGTGGGCTCATTAAGACCTCTACAAAAAAAAACAGCATGCTTAGGGAGATGCTCCATCCTGGAACCAGTTTTGTGTTGTATAGACTGGGGAGTGTGATATCTGTTCTGTGCGGTGAGTTAACGCTTGTGTGGCAAACCTCTACAACAGAGACAGGGATTGGTGCAGCACAAGGCTGCACTCAGTTGTTAGACAGGGAATCTAAGTGTGTAGTTAGAGGTCAAGCTGACCAGAATTTATTTTCATGTTTTATTTTTGTTTGGCTGTTATATGTACCACTGCATGTAGCATAAATAAACCGCATCTTTTGTTTTTTTGCACCTACAACGCTGTCTGCTGTGCCTGATTTTGTGTTGTGAACCCATCCAGGGGGTCACACACACCCGCTGCCGAGCTAACCCCTCACACACCTTTAAGTTTGCCTACCCCTGTGTTACAGCCTTATTCTAAAATGGGATTAAATTCATTATTTTCCTCAAAATCCTACAAACAATGCCCCATAATGACAAAGTGTAAAAAGTTTGTGTGAAATCTTTGCAAATTGATTAAAAATAAAAATAAATCACGTGCATAAGTATTCATAGCCTTTGGCATGACATTCAAAATTGAGCCCAGATGCATCCTGTTTCCCCTGATCATCCTTGCAATGTTTATACAACTTGTCCACCTGTGGTAAATTCAGTGGATTGGACATGACTTGGAAAGGCACACACCTGTCTATATAAGGTCCCATAGTCATGATGTCAAAGGAATCCGTAGACGTCCAAGACAGGATTGTATCGAGGCACAGAAAAATTTCTGCAGCGTTAGAGATCCCAATGAGCACAGTGCCCTCCATCATCTGTAAATGGAAGGAGATTGGAACCACCAGGACTCTTCCTAGAGTGGGCCACCCAGTCAGACTGAGCGATCAGGAGAGAAGGGCCTTAGGGTTGTGACCAAAAACCTGATGGTCACTCTGACAGAGTTCTAGCATTTCTCTGTTGAGAGAGGAGAACCTTCCAGTAGAACAACCATCTCTTCAGCAGTCCACCAATCAGTATAAAATTAAGGAAAACCGCGCTCAACAACGGTGGGAAGTAAGAAAGGATAGCAATAACAGTGGCTACAGCCAAATACTAGTTATATCATTAGGTTGCTGCCACCCACAAGGAAAGAAACTCCAATAGGTGTTTCCTCCAAAAAATAGAACAATATGGTAACCGGGGCAATTGGCGCTACCTACAAATAAAACTCCTTACATGTATGTATGTAAATATATAATCCCGAATATATCATGTATTCATCCTAAAGAATATATATATAATAAAAAGGGGTATAACCCAAAAAATGCTGCTATTCTGCGATTTTTAATTTGCAAGCTACTCAGATGTCCCAAAAAACAGCAAAATTCCTACTGTAGATTAATTCCTGAGATTGACAAATAGTTCCAGTAAACAAAGGGAAAGGAAAGAACCAAAAACCAAACAACAACAAACAAAAAAACCAAAAGATTTGTATCTGTATCGCTAAAAAGCAATATTCCCTAAAATCGCATTATCGCCAAAATATGGTTAAATAAGCAAATTCCCAGTAGGAGGCGTGTGTAAATGTGCTAGTGAAAATATAATCCCAAATATACAAACTATAAGTGCAAAACGCTAATATAGACATATATATAAAAAATTATTGCCTAAAATCGCATTATCGCCAAGATATGCAAAATCCCAGTAGGAGGTGTATATAAATGTGCTTAATGAAATTAAAATTCAAACCCTAAATATACAACCTATGAATGCAAAATGCTAATATAAGCATATATATGAAATAACAAAATATTAATAGTATATAAAAATTATATCAAAATTATATCAAAAAAGTGCGAGTGAAAAAACAAAAAACAAAAATATAAAAAACAAAAAAGCAAAAAATCAATTAACCCCCAAATTAAATAAACAATCCATAATAACCAAAAGTGCAAAAATAGTGTCCAATTTTCCAAAAAAATCTTCAATGGTGCAATTACAGAAAGTTCAAATGTGACTATAGTGCTTCCTGTGCAATCTTCAACGTGACTTCTGTGTTCCCCCACAAGGTACCCCACTCACCAGAAGAATACACCCCTGCAGGGGTAATTCGCCTTGAAATCAAAGTCTGCCGATATCCAGCTCTTCATTCGCATCCAGAGAGAGTTTTCTCAATCCCTGCTGATGTCCAGCTCCTCAATCGCAACCAAGGGGAGATTTCATATATCCTCATAAGAAAAAAATTGTAGCCTCCATAGTGTGATTTGTATAAAAAATCAATTTATTGCCACAAAAATATAAACCAATAAAAACATAAAAAATGATAAAAACGAAAAAAACTAATCTCATATATTGAGACAAAATGTGGAACCACAGTCCATAAAAAAATCACTCAGCCTCCATATATAAATAAATGGTAACGTTCCAGGAAAACAGATAGAAGATCCTAGAACAAAGCTGAGAGAAAGATAATAACTATACGCTAATGGCACTTTATCCCAAAAAACACAAAGGACTAAGAATACAAAAACCACTTAAAAACAATGTCCCAGGATATAACCTGTTGTATATGGTCACTCCAGTGTTTGTAAGTCCCCCAGGGATAGAGCCCTTCTAGCGCGAAAATTAATCCGAACGTGGAAGCCGCTCGGTGGATACGCAGCTACGGCTTGCACTCCAACTGCAATCCAACGAACGGAACTGACGTAATAAGCGTAACTCCGAACGCGTTTCGTCATTGACGTCTTCAGCGGCCTTCCGTCTTCCGCCGCAAAACACTGGAGTGACCATATACAACAGGTTATATCCTGGGACATTGTTTTTAAGTGGTTTTTGTATTCTTAG
The DNA here is from genome assembly GCF_037356315.1 of Lithobates pipiens. Classification (NCBI taxonomy): domain Eukaryota; kingdom Metazoa; phylum Chordata; class Amphibia; order Anura; family Ranidae; genus Lithobates; species Lithobates pipiens. Next base: position 103,885,518 of record NW_027507718.1, on the reverse strand, counting down.
TCCTTTGTGTTTTTTGGGATAAAGTGCCATTAGCGTATGGTTATTATCTTTCTCTCAGCTTTGTTCTAGGATTTTCTATCTGTTTTCCTGGAACGTTACCATTTATTTATATATGGAGGCTGAGTGATTTTTTTTATGGACTGTGGTTCCACATTTTGTCTCAATATATGAGATTTGTTTTTTTCGTTTTTTTATCATTTTTTATGTTTTTATTGGTTTATATTTTTGTGGCAATAAATTGATTTTTTATACAAATCACACTATGGAGGCTACAATTTTTTTCTTATGAGGATATATGAAATCTCCCCTTGGTTGCGATTGAGGAGCTGGACATCAGCAGGGATTGAGAAAACTCTCTCTGGATGCGAATGAAGAGCTGGATATCGGCAGACTTTGATTTCAAGGCGAATTACCCCTGCAGGGGTGTATTCTTCTGGTGAGTGGGGTACCTTGTGGGGGAACACAGAAGTCACGTTGAAGATTGCACAGGAAGCACTATAGTCACATTTGAACTTTCTGTAATTGCACCATTGAAGATTTTTTTGGAAAATTGGACACTATTTTTGCACTTTTGGTTATTATGGATTGTTTATTTAATTTGGGGGTTAATTGATTTTTTGCTTTTTTGTTTTTTATATTTTTGTTTTTTGTTTTTTCACTCGCACTTTTTTGATATAATTTTGATATAATTTTTATATACTATTAATATTTTGTTATTTCATATATATGCTTATATTAGCATTTTGCATTCATAGGTTGTATATTTAGGGTTTGAATTTTAATTTCATTAAGCACATTTATATACACCTCCTACTGGGATTTTGCATATCTTGGCGATAATGCGATTTTAGGCAATAATTTTTTATATATATGTCTATATTAGCGTTTTGCACTTATAGTTTGTATATTTGGGATTATATTTTCACTAGCACATTTACACACGCCTCCTACTGGGAATTTGCTTATTTAACCATATTTTGGCGATAATGCGATTTTAGGGAATATTGCTTTTTAGCGATACAGATACAAATCTTTTGGTTTTTTTGTTTGTTGTTGTTTGGTTTTTGGTTCTTTCCTTTCCCTTTGTTTACTGGAACTATTTGTCAATCTCAGGAATTAATCTACAGTAGGAATTTTGCTGTTTTTTGGGACATCTGAGTAGCTTGCAAATTAAAAATTGCAGAATAGCAGGATTTTTTGGGTTATACCCCTTTTTATTATATATACCGTATATTCTTTAGGATGAATACATGATATATTCGGGATTATATATTTACATACATACATGTAAGGAGTTTTATTTGTAGGTAGCGCCAATTGCCCCGGTTACCATATAGTCCACCAATCAGGCCTGTATGGTAGAGTGGCCAGATGGAAGCCATTCCTCAGTAATAGACACATGACAGCCCGCCTGGAGTTTGCCAAAAGGCACCTGAAGGACTCTCGGACCAGGAGAAACAAAATTCTATGGTCTGATGAAACAAAGATTGAACTCTTAGGTCTGAATAACAAGTGTCATGTCTGAAAGAAACCGGGCACTGCTCATCAGCTAGCAAATACCATCCCTACAGTGAAGCATGTTTATGGCAACATCATTCTGTGGGGATGTTTTTCAGCAGCAGGAACTGGGAGACTAGTCAGGATTGAGGGAAAGATGCAGCAATGTACAGAGACACCCTTGATGAAAACCTGCTTCAGAGCACTCTGGACCTCAGACTGGGGTGAAGGTTTATCTTCCAACAGGACAAGGACCCTAAGCACACAGCCAAAATAACAAAGGCGTGGCTACGGGACAACTCCTGTGAATGTCCTTGAGTGGCCCAGCCAGAGCCCAAACCTGAACACCATTGAACATCTCTAGAGAGATCTGAAATTGGCTGTGCATCGACACTCCCCATCCAACCTGATGGATCTTGAGAGGTTCTGCAAAGAAGAATGGGAGCAATGTTCCAAAAATAGGTGTGCCAAGCTTGTAGCATCATACTCAAAAAGACTGGAGGCTGTAATTGGTGCCAAAGGTGCATCAACAAAGTATTGAGCAAAGGCTGTAAATGCTTGTTCGTGTGATATTTTTTTTTCTTTTTTTATAAATTTGCAAAGATTTCAAACAAACTTCTTTCACGTTGTCATTTTGGGGTATTGTAGAATTTTAAGGGAAAATTTTAATGAATTTAATCAGTTTTAGAATAAGGCAGTAACATAACAAAATGTGAAAAAAGTGAAGCTCTGTGAATACTTTCCTGGATGCACTGTACTTTGATGGAAGACAATCAAAATAAATCTGTAGCCAAATGTTTTATTTTTTGAGTGAAGTGTTAAAACCCCATCAGTTTTTATTACCGTCTTTGTCCCTGCCAGCAACATTCCCTGTTTGTCCTGGTGATCTGTCACTTGGACAGAATTTTGTGAGAAATCCAAAATTTTACAGCTGTCACCATGGTAGTACAATCATTTTTTGTGTTTTATTATTACTGACTGGCAGTTCTTTTGTCTGATGATAAATCTCATAGGACCCAAGTTTTGGAGGATGGCCTGTACGTGCCATTTAGAAGGACCATGCAGTGTGGCAAAGAAGGGACTTGGCAGAGCTTAACTGTGCTTTCTGCAATAAACACTTATTATCAAATGCATGTTAAACGTGTGAAGAAGCATTGGTTGTAACTACAAAGTATAAACAAACTGATGTCCAAGTGTTATTTACTCTTGAAAATGGTGTGTCTTGGATCACTACTGGAAATCCCTTCAGGATTTAAAGTGGTTGTAAATTCTTACATATACCCAGTGAAGTGACTGGCCTCAGGTGATTTGCAGAGATTAAACAAATCTTCCTATATCACTTTTACCTGTTTATCTGCAGTCTTCTTTTCTCTACATCTGTTCAAAGTCCAGAATTTTAAGGCAATAAAACTAATAATAAGCGTTTTGATTGGTTTGTGCAAACGTTATAGCGTCTACAAAATAGGGGAAAGTTTGATGGCGCTATATATATATATATATATATATATTATATTTTTTTTTACTAGTAATGGTGGCGATCCGCGATTTTTATTATGGCGGACACATCGGACAATTTTGACACATTTTTGGGACCATTGGCATTAATACAGTGATCAATGCTAAAAAATTGCATTGATTACTGTAAAAATGTCACTGGCAGTGAAGGAGTTAACCGCTAGGTGGCGCTGTAGAGGTTAAGTGTGTCCTGGGGAGTGATTCTAACTGTGGGGGGGAGGGGCTGTGTGTGACGTGTCACTGATCTCTGCTTCCGATTTACAGGGCGCGCTGATCAGTGACAGTGTCATTAGGCAGAACGGAGAGATGCTTGTTTATATTAGCATCTCCCCATTCTTCCTTACCGTGAGACAACCGTGGGTATGCCCGCAAACCGCCTCTTAAAAGGCAACGTACAGGTACGTTAATCTGCCTGTACGTGCCCTTCTGCTGCAGTATATCTGCGTGAGCCAGTCAGAAATCGGTTAAATCTAATACAGCAACTCTAGGTCATGGTCTGTCTAGGCTGACACTTACAAAAGCCCAACATCTAAATCTACCTCTAATATGTTATATGTACCATTATGAATCTCGAAGATAAAATCTTATTCGATAGTTCTGCTATCAGTGACATGAAAATGAAGACACTGATTTTAAAAGATGGCTATCTTTGCAGATTTCCACATGGACGACCAGAGATTCTGAAAAAATGGGTTATGAACATGAGGCGCAATACATTTAAACCTTCCTCCAAGGCAGTGCTGTGCTCAGATCACTTTGAAGAGTACTGTTTTGATCGAACTGGCCAGACAATTCGACTGAGGGTAGATGCCGTGCCAACAGTCTTTTCTTTTCCTGGGAAATCAAGAAAGGTAATTACTGTACTTGCATGTTCTTAATAAATATGTAAAATGTATTACACTTCTGCTAGAAAAAGACAATTATATAAGGAAAGGTTATAAATATTTTGGATGAAAACAATGTCCACAGCTTCAGAATGCTCTCATAACTGGTAATGCTAATGTAAACTGGTAATGCTAATGTAAAGTGTATCTAAACAAAGGGAAAACTGATATAATACAGCTTACCAGTTCTTAGATGTGGTGCTTGTATTTTTGGTTTATTTTTTCAGGGTTCTTTCCTTATTCTTTTAACCATAATAGCGCAGTATTGTCATCCTAGGACAGGAATTGTGTTAGGACTACAGAACCCCCATTTGAAAGAGCACAGGAAGTAACTAGGCTACTGGGAGACCAGTGGGTAATTTCTTCACTTCCTAAACAAATATAGCGAAAAGCTTTCAATTATTTAACAAACCAAAAGGGTTCAAATAGGAGATGTTCACTGTTGGTGTACATACATTTTAATGTTTATGTGCTTATCCCTTTTAGGACAGAAAATTACAGAACTCAACTCCAATGCTTGAGTATGGCGATGAGCAGTTTTCTTTCCCACCTCCATTACTCCCAGAACAGATGCCTATTCAAAACGTAGTTGAAAAACGGGTTACTCTGGAACACGACTATTGCATTATGGACAGCCCAAAAGCTCTGAAAAAACGGCTTGATGAAGCCTTAAGCACCCTTCACAATGTAAAAAGGAGACTGAAGATCACCCAACAAAAGTTCAGGAGACTAAAATTCAAGGTTCAGTCTCTTGATCTTTCTGATGATCCTGTGTAAGGGATAGTGGACTTAAAGTGACTTTATAAAAGTGCTTTGATACGGCTTTATCCATATGTATTCTATAGTCAGACAATGTACATACAGAGTTTTATACTTAGAAGCCTTATTTGTGTAAGTGTGAGATTTATGAAGTTCTAAAATGGAAAATAAGTAAAATAATTTCAGTGTATAACTACAGTAAGTGAGTGTTATTGCATTGACATAGATGGGCTTAGCGTGGCCCCACCCAAGCATCCACATGGTAACTAACTGAAAGACCTACATTCCAGTGTTTCCATATGCTTAACAAAATAAACCTGCCCATACATGGGCACATTGCGACACCCAACACTTTTCATTTGCTGACAGTCCAAACTGCAAACAGGTCAGGCCCTCTATAGCAGTGGCCTGACCTGTCAAATGTGGGGCTTCAGCTTGTGTATGGGTGGCTTTGCATATCCCATAGCATACAAAAATTAACATGGGGATCTCTGCAAGAGAAGTTTTACAACTAATTTGTTTTATACAGTTCAGGAGAGAGACTTTGAAAGATAAAAGTTGCTATTGTGTTAAGAGAAGCTTTCTCAAATTAGCTTACACAAGTATTCCTGCTTGACTTTTAGAACTTTGTTGGATTATATTTCTACCTTTTTATGTAGCTTTGTTTATGTTGTCTGAGCTTGACATTTTAACTGGAGTGGCAAGGGGACAAAAGTCGCCTAAAATCTCATAGTTGCTGCCTTTCAACTACCTGAGGTCACACACTGAAAGTGTAGGAGGTCAGGAAGTTGCCAGGACAGCATCTGTCTGATTTCCTTGACAATGGCAGCGCCCATACTTTTAGTAAATCCCATAGTTTCTCCCTGATGCATTCCCAAGGCCCTCTATAGTAAAAAAAAAAAAAAAAAAAATGTATTCTGGGAAATGTATGTGGTTAATATCTGTAATTATATTATTTTAGTATAAAATTTCCTTTTTTTTTTTTTTTTTTTTTTTTTATATTCCACATGCCTTTTATTTATATTTTCACAAACCGTCTGTCAGGGCAGCACTTATTTATAGGAAAATCCTTCCACAATTTACAGGAAATACTGCAGCTCAATTCTTTAAGAAGAGGTTCCTCCCCATAAATCATCAGTTTTAGTGTTTCCTCCATCATGGCAGAAGCTCTGCATAAGAACTGTGGGAAGCTACATTTTCTCAGGTGGTTGCAGTAGTGTTGCTCTTCTTACCCTTTTATTTTCTCGTGCATTCATTGAGAGACACAGGGGTTATTTACTAAAATGAAAGTGTCCAAAATCTGGTGCAGCTCTGCATTGGAACCAGTTTCCAGGTGTTACTGCCAAAGCTTAATTGAACAAGCTGAAGATAGAAGTTGATTGGCTACCATAGATGCACTAGATTATGAGTGTACCGGGTTTAGTAAATCTCCCCACCGTGCTGATTGAAGATGCCCCTTTCCAGGAGAAGTACGCTAGGTGCAAAACAACCAAACAGGCAGCAAGGAGGACACCTCTGTAGGAGATTATCAGTTTTTCAACTAGTGTTGAGGAGTAAGGAATAGCTTTCTTTAGCTTTTGGAGTATAGTTATTTAGGAGACTATTTCTCCTATCAAGCAGCTGGCTGGTAGACAAGTTGGAATATGATCCTCTCAGTCTCACCAGTCCAGCTAACATGGATCAAGACTCGCTGAGCAAGCACTGTTGTCCCTTGGACAGTGGCACACCTTAGTTCTTGGCCCCACATTTCTTCTTTGCTTTTATTTTGTTTTAACTAATTTTAACTATCTTGACTGCACAGTTTACCCTCTTAGTCTACCCTAAGTGTGTGTGAGCCTTCTGGTAGCCCACCACTTTTAAATGAGTGATGGAGCCATTGAGCCTAGTGCTCTTCCCTTTTTTTTTTTTTTTTTTTTTTTTATGTTGACCGGGATTTTCTTTTGGACAGCAGCCTTTCCTCCCAGTACCACTTCCACACTTACAGTATGTGGCTGTCTGGACAACTACCCCTCTCTGGTCATAGGGTCTGTTAGTGCCAATATTATTTGTGTTGGAGCTTGAAGGTCTCCTTTCAGGTGACACAGCTGACACTAAAAAAGCGGTATGGGTGTCCTGATCTATCTGACCCTTCCTCACAGGACTCTTCTGTGTGTACGATTTGTCACCTCTACTAGCCTCTCAACTCAACATTAAATTGAGCAAGTGCATCTTAAGACCAGGGGATCCCCAGACTGTAGTGACGTACACCTTCATTGTGCCATGAGACAGATTCAATATGATCTACGCATATCCTCCTCGTATGTCTTCCATCCAGGTGCCTTTGCAAGATTGAGTTGGCAGGAATTCTGGTCATTCTTGGGGCTGTAGATTGGCCGTGAAGGGCTGGTTATGCAGATTTGGTTCACTTGCTAGTAGACAAACCTTTTGAACCTTTTAGATAATCTAGATCTCCTGTATCAAACCCCAGTCTTCCTTCCTACTTCTCAGTCACTGGCTTATATGCCATGGCTGTAGAATTCCCAGGTACTGAAAGACAGGGACCATGCTGCAGACTCTTTAATCTACTCTTTGTACTATCTACCATCGCACTTGGGCTTTCCTATTTTGGCTTTATTAATGAGTAGGATTCTTTCATTTCTGCATCAAGGTGTGGGTCAATTATTAACTCTCAATTATTAAGGGTGATACTTTTATACAGGGAGTTACCCATGTTGTTCCTCCTAAATAGACCTTGCCTCTTTTTTAGGACCTTAACTTGGTTCTTTCGGTCTTACAAAGACCTCCTTTTAAAGAATATTGAATTTTTTTTTTTTGGTGGCCATAACTTCGGTCACACGCATTTCTGAGTTAGCTAGTTTGTCCTGTGGATCCCCCCTTTTTGATTTTGCAAAGGGACAAGGTCATTTTGAGACCTTATCATATCTTTCTACCTGAGTTGGTTTTTGCTTTTCTTTTTGCACACCTTAGATGTTGTCAGGGGTGTAATGGTTTACCTTCAGGCTACTGCATCCTTCTGTTCCTTGTTTGTTGTAGTTGATGGTCCTTGTAAGCGATTTGTTACTTCTCTTGCTACCATCTCTTGATAGATTTGACAAAATATCTCAGGGTATAAAGAACCACCTTTCCTTTAACCATTCATTCTAGTAGGTCATTCAGCACTTCTTCAGCCTTTCGGTGAAGGCGGTGAGCTGGTTCTCTGTTTTTACCTTTTTTTAGTATGGTTTTTATAAGGTGGAGGTGGGTGCATTAGCCAATGCTAACTCAGTCCCAAAGTTTTATGGACAGCAGTGTAGTTTCGTTTATCTTTGTGGGTGAGGGCTTCCCATATTTTTAGTTTCTTGTTGGTGTATTGCCTGCCCCTTTTTGTTGGGTACTGCTTGTTGAAGTCCCACTGGTTCTGACTGATCTTTTAATGAACGTAAGAGAAAATAGACTTTTTTTTTGTACTTGCCATAAAATTCCTTTCCCTTAAGTACTTCGAGAGAGCGCCCACCCCTCTTTTGGGTTGTTTGGACCTGTTTCCAAGTTATGTTATAAATAACCTTGGCATAGGTCTAAATATATAAGGGAAATTGGGGGTGCTGTTTTGTAAAATTGAACAGCCCTCAAAGACCCAAACACAGTTTTCCACCAGTGGGGGAAATTTTGGATGCCTCTTTTCCACAATAGGTAAACCCCCCCCCATCTCCAGTGCCCCCTAATTCCTTTATCCAGGGGCTCATCACATGGGATTGCAGGCAGGTTTATAGGTCCCCCGTTTTCAAGGAGGCCCTTCTAATGCAGCTTCCAAAGACTCTGGAAAAATCTTTGGCTATGATATCCCTCCTAGAAATACTGATGCAACAAAGGGTGTTTTTTTCCAGTACCATTTGTGGATGATTAAACGGTTTTACTCCCCCATGTTTTCCTTGTAAAGAAGCCTCTGAAAAAAATTGTCTGATTCTAAATCTGAATTCTCTGAACAAGTCCATTCAAAATTGCACAAAAATGTAAAAAACAATTCCTCATGGATATGGACATATTTTCTCAGTTGTGAATATTCCTACACCAAATAGTTTAGTAGCCTCCATAGATTTTAGGGATGTATATATGCACATACCAATTACTCAGGATTCTCAGAAGCATCTTAGTTTTATGGCAAGCATGGGGAAGTGGATCTCCCACCTTCAGTTCAGCTTTTCCATCCAGCTTCCCTTCTGTGACAAAGATATTTGCCAAGGTGATGGCAGAGCCTTGGTCCAACTATGATTGAAAAGCATGTCAATGATTCTGTCTCTGGACAATATGCTATTTTTGCCACTTCTAAAAAACTACTGACAGTGGACCTACAGCTGGCTTGAGGACATCTGGAAAATCTAGCCTGGCTCCTAAATATTCAAAAGTTAATCTCTCTTCCTCTCAGGTAGTACAGTTTCTGAACTACACCACTGACTCCATTCAGCAAAAAAATGTTCTTCCAGGTTTGAAGGTTGCAAAGCTATTGTTAGCTATGCAGTTTCTTCAGTGCAATTGGGATCTGTCTTTGAGCTTGTTGAAGTCAGCAATGTCTTTTGACTGCCCCAATCTCGGCAGTACAGTGGGCAAGATTTCACCTGCTCCCTCTACAGCAAAATAGTCTACACATCTGGGAAGGGGGACAAAAGAAGGCAAGGGAGTATGTTCATGGGACAGACATGACACAATACTACAGTTGGAGGGAGTTGAAGGAGATTGGTCTAACTCCAGTCTCATTTCAACAGGATGGTCAGGATCAGCACGTGCAAGTATTGTCAGACAGACAGACATACATCACCAAACAGCGAATCACCAGGAGCAGAGTTCTCCTGTGTCTGTCAGAGGAGATTCTAAATTAGCCAGAGATTAATTTGGCATCCTTGACAGCAATAAACCCAAAGGAAGCTCTCAAGCTTGTGGCCAATTTCCTACGCAGGCACCCTGTACTAGAATCCAAATGGTTCTTGAAATAAGAAGTATTTGCCATGTTCTCAGGAAAATGAAGTTTGCCATGGGCTGATCTGCTTGTTAACTAGGAAAATGCTACATTTCCCACAGACTTCTCACATAAAAGGATGGATGACACCTCAGTGATTTCTGTCTTAGCCCATTCAAGTGAAATCCAGCTGTGCTGTGCCTTTCCCTCCGCTGTGTGAAGAGCTATCTTAAAGGTTGGAAAGGTCAGCTTGGGAGTAAATGGACATCTTCGGTGTGTGCCATTAGCGATCCAAAAATAGTCTCAAAAGATACCATCAACTTTTACTTGAGCTGTGGGATGGGAGTAAATGGCTGTAATTTAGGTTAGCATATTTTCCCCTAAGGCAATATATTGCAAGACAGTGTCTACAGCCCTCTTTTTGGGCAGCAGTTTATTAAAAAGGAAAAAGACTTTCGGACTTCTTTTGTCCACTTTATCAAGTCGCAAGAAAGTAACTGGAGGTAAATCTGCCAACGTGTGGACAATTTTGACCTATTGGTGTAAAAAAGCACAAATAAATGCAGATCAGAGGTCACAGTATTTTTTGTAATTTGTACAGAATGGTGCTAATAAGGGATTGGCCATCAACATTCTTTAGATGCCAGTGGAGGCTCTGAGTGTATTTTTACATTCTATAGAGCAGGGGTCTCCAAGCTTTCTAAACAAAGGGGCAGTTACATATCCTTCAAGCTCTAGGAGGGCCGGACACTGGTTAGCAGGAGTGGAAATTTTCCTGGCATCGGTGGGAGTAAATATTGCCACATTTGGTATTCGTTCTCCATCGTTAGTATCATTGAGAGGAATAGTGCCCCATAGTTGATAACAGTTGGCAGAAAAATGTCTCACATCAGTGGGAGGAATAGTGCCCCAAGGGCCTTATAAAGGCAAGAAAGGGGCCACTTTCAGCCTCCAGGCCACAGTTTGGAGACCATTGCTATAGAACATTAGCCAGAGCTAGGACAGGGTCTTTGAGCAGATTTCCAATATAGGACCTCTTAGACGTTTTTTAGCCTTTAACCAGCGTCTTCTGAGCTGCAAGCTTTGTCCATCATGGAATCTTTTTTTGTCTATCTTTCCAGATTTAACTTTATTTTTTTTTTGCCTTACTGTTTACCATAGCACTGAGGACCTTGGTACATTTTGTCATAATGCGATTTGCAGTAAAGAGGAATTTTATCACAAATGATGTAAAATATGTATGCTGCATTACCTTGACGTAACTGAGAAGTTTCGACGGTCAGACATCTTATTTGTCCTGTTTGCAGGTATCAAGTAGGTCATACTGCATTAAAGACATTTAAAGCCAGATTACTAAATATAGCTATAACAAGCATATGTGGTCATGAATTTGGATTCTCCTCTGAGGATCTCTTTCTAATCCACTGGAGCATGGGTGCTAATCCTGTGGCCCTCCAGCTGTTGGGGAACTACAAGTCCCATTAGGCATTGCAAGACAGTTACAAGCATTGCTCCTAAAGGCAGAGGCATATTGATTTCGCAACAGCTGGAGGGCCACAGGTTGTGCATCCATGCACTAGACAAGCTTTGGCAACCACCTGGACAGAGAGTCCAGAGCAAATATGAGCAGCTACATGGACAAGCCTTACAACCTTTACCGACTGGACAATTAATCGGTCAGGGAGCAGTCTTTTGGCAGTAAGGTCCTTCATGCAGTCGCCCCTCCCCCAATTGATAAGTTCTCTGTTATCCTATCAGGTGCTGTTCTGAAAGACAATTTAGAAAAATCTAAATTAGGCTTACTGGTAACTTTGTTTCCATGAGTCTATATGGACTGTAACTACCTCCCACCCTATTAATTCTTTTTCTATGCCATTCATTATTTATTTAGCATAGCCAGAGATATTCTACAAAATGTAAGACCTGTCGGAAAGGAACCACCTTTTAAAGAAATGAGCTGTAGTGTTTCCTGTAAATTATGGGTGGAGCTACGCTCTCTTAAGCGCTGTCCTGAAGGGCTCCTGGAAACCGTTATAAGTGTCTAGCGCCAGGGGTTCTTAATTTTATATTGTAAACTTTTTTTCTGAAAAAACTGTGGCTGCCTAAAAAAGTTTTTATCTGTATTTGGGCCTAAACTAACTTGGTAAAAAATTGCTAGCATGCTAGCAGGATGGCTTTTAATTACATAAGAAACATACTATAGGCAAATTTTGCAAAACTTTACAAGGACGTGTATCTTCATTTTAGCCATTTGACTGTAAGTTGCAAATCTCACTGAACTAAACAGAAAATAACTGCCACTTGAAAATACATTTTACCTTTTGTTGGCATGTTAGCTCTGCAAATTGGGAGCCTTTTGTCTCTTCTGCAATAAATGCTTCTTACCTGCCTGCTAGGAAACGTCTTTAGAACTATCTTGTGTATGGTGTATGCCTTGATACCAGGATGAATTAACTCCAGTGAGCATGCATCGGAAGTTTAGTCATTCTGAGCCAGCCAATAAAGATCACCAAAGACAGTGAACCCACAAGACTGGGAAAAGATGTCCGTGGTGGGGAGGAACCTTGCAAGGATGAGTACTGCCTAACTTATTTTCACTTTAAAGTTAATTTAAAACTATAAATCCCATAGTTTATGGTCCCTCCCAACCATCACTGTGACATTGTCAGATCCCTCACTCGTCGTATCAATGTCATCCTTTCCCCTAAGTAGTTTGCTCTGTTGTATTATTTAGTATTGCCAGCAAGAAGAAGATGACTGCTCAAAGTAATGCCAAGATGGGTCTTTTCATAGGCATGCAGTGGAGCTAACCAACATATCAGTGAGGATACTTCCCTGCTAGTGACACAGAAAGTTAGATTTCTAATGAAAATTTTGGAAGCTTGCCCAACAGCTAATTTAATTTATTTTTTGACTGTATATCTGCATAGACTCTGTATACTATTTGTGCCATGTTGTATAGAAATACCTGTAAACTCATGACATTTGAAATATCACATTGTATTATAGAGTTGAATTTTCATTTCTCTGTCTGTAATATTTAAAAAATGTTTATTGGACAATGCTATAGTGCAAGTAAGAATAATCAGAACTGTGATTTTTGCCTAGTAAGATATTTATTTGTACATTTTACACTTGCATTTTACATGTTCGCACTTCAGGGGTTTTATGCTTTATTTTACCATAAGAAAAGTTAAGATTGGGTCAAAAGGAAAATACATCATAGCCCATGTATGTTGCATTGACCAGATGGTAAATCAACACAAACTGGATCGTGTTCAGTTATTTCTCTCTCATTATCAATCTCTGATGTTTAATCAATAAAAAACACTCTTCAAATATCTTTATTCCTTGTTTTTCTCTGGGGTCACGTGATTGCTAACCCTCCATGCTGGTTCTTCCTACAGGGAGTAGTGGACAGCAGGACGGGAAGGGACATTTGTTTACATGTATTCATATATCATGTAAGACTGCATTCTAAGCACAAATTCCAGTAGGAATGATGTGGGTAGGAAGGGCATTCATTTATAATTGCTATGCCAATTTAAAAAAATTGGATTTTTTAAGTTACAGCTCTTTGCTCCCAAAAGTAACGGAAGGAGGGGCTAAGTTGTCAGGGCCTTCCCAACAACGCTGTGTATTAAATAGAAGAGTGAGTTTTTATTTATGTATTTTTACCATCCTTAACAGAGTAAAAAACAGCAACCACTGTGAGCTTGTCATAATGGGGTTGACTTACTAAAACTGGAGAGTGCAAAACTTGGTGATGCTGTGCATGGTAGCCAATCAGCTTCTATCTTCGGCTTGTTCAATTAAGCTTTGACAAGAAGAAAAAACTGGAAGCTGATTATTTGCAGCACTGCACCAGATTTTGCACTCTCTAGTTTTAGTAAATCAACCCATTGGATTGCATTTGAAGCTGCAGCAAGACAAATTTTGCATAATTGTCTGACTGAAGTATGTCCAGCATCATCTAGCTTTCTTGCCCCCAGCCTTACTGTACCTGGCCCACCACTTTCATTCATTACATTTTAAAGAATAAATTCACATAAAAAAAAAAAAAAGAAAATTACTATTTCATTTTTATTTTTTGTAGGTGCCTGGAATGCATTCCCATGCAGGACTCCTACAGACTGCCAGTGTAAGCTGTCTGTCGTAACTCATACAGGCAGGCAGTTTCACAAAGACAGGAAAAATCAATGAACTACTACTTGAGAGTTAAACAGCACCACAGTAGTTCATTGAGAACTACAAGCTGACAAACGTAAAGGCCGTTGGTACTTGTAGCTCATTGATTTACAGGAATCTGTGAGTCAATGAAGTGGCCAAGTGGGTGGAGTCCCGCACAGTGACGCTATTTTCAAATAGTGACAGCGGGTATTGGGAGAAGATCACAGGCTGCAAGATCGTGAACATGTTACCCTACAAACGGGTGGAACACATAACATGTTCACGAAGGTGAACTTATTCTTTAGCCAAAGAGGTTGAGCAACAAATGCTGGCATTGCTTAGGGCAGGCTGCATGCAAATACAGCCTCCCTAATAATGCCAACTCCTCCTGACTGGCATCCACCCATTAAGGCATTTTTATATTTAAAGAACTCCTCCAAAAAGCCAGCCCACTACAAGTGATGGAAATAGTTTTTTTTTTGTTTGTTTTTTTTTTTTTTATGTTGATCGGGGAGTAGGGAAGAACCAGGAGAGACGAGGGGAAAAAAAAAACAGTGCTTTCTGGTTCATGGGCATTTCTGCCAGTGTTTTTTAAAGAGGCTGTTGTAATAATCATAGCTTCAGGGCTACCCAATTCAATTCAGTTCACCAAGGGACTTGTTGAACAGTTGCATATTACAAATGTAATTGTCCTTGTTTTGGCTATTAACAAATGCCCATAACGGCACTTACATCATTGTGTTTATTCTGTTTTTACATGAACTCTTGCCACTGTACTAATCACAAAGCCCTCATTGTGTATAATCTAATCTGCCTAGACACATAGCAGACATGTAATTAAAACAGAGAGGCAACAAGTGGTACAGCACCAACAAATATCTGTTATGTAACTAAAGTACCAATGTGGTTCTTATATTTTGCTATACACCTGTCTTTATGTAATTCCAGATACAAAAATGCATATTTTAAAGTAAATATTACAAATTTACTTGAACTAAAAAATCATTTTACCATCTGAAATGGGATTCTGTGCAATGCATCTCTGCACAATGCAGTGGTTTATGTATGCTTGCAATCTACAGCTATTTTCTATCTGTTCTGTGATTCCCACACTGAAAAAGACTTGACAGCTGCTGTATTATTGTAGCTGCATAATGTATTTCTGTTGTTAATATAAAGGGCCAACTGGCTTATGCCAAGGAAGCTGTTAATGTTATGAATAAATATGCATGGCAAACTTTAAGAACTAACTTAATTTATTTGACATAAGCATAGTGCACGGCTTGCATAAACCAATTCTTTAAATAATATGGTGATTGCCATGTTAATTATAACAACAATTACTTATTTTCCATTAAAGAGTTTATTGAAGTAAAAAAGACAATGCAAGTCAAAAGAGCAACAATGCGATCTAATGTTCGAACACAGATAACATGAAAATATAATTTAGTCAGCAGTATCCTACTAAATCAGTTTGATACAAAAGGAGATAAGATAATTTGCTGATTTGTAATCAATAAGCAAGCTATTGTCTCCCAAATGTTGCAGAGCTTTAACTCGATAGTGACTCTTCCCATCTGATTTAAGAGACAACTATAGTAGTCGGACTAATGCAAATATCTGAATTGTTGATCAGTATTGTGAGCAAAAACTAAGAGAAGCGAAGGCAGACAGGTGAGGTTAAAAGATGGGAGAGCAGAGGGAAAGTAGGTAAAAGGGTCAACCGTCAGATTTGAAGATTCTACAGTAATCCAGTTTCATCAGTACTGGGGAGTGTCTCAGGCCAGACCTAGCGTGTCAGATTGTTCCTCAGTAATGTCTGAAAAAGCCTCTGAGTACTTGAAAATGGTCCAAGGTTGCCAAGTTTTTTTTTTTTTTATATTTCAAAAAGAAAATAGAAAACAAACATGCATCAACAGGGTACATACATATCATGTGCAGACACATAACCAAATTGCAGCATATATGGATCACAGTCATTTCCTAGCAATGTGTAGAGTCATTAGTCATTGCAGTACAGATTACAGACACTACCCGAGACCTCCCTCCGCAATACAAAAACCACAGAAGATAACAAGAAAGGAACCCAACCCCCACCACCCCCCTAGCTTAGTCAATGGTCAAATGCTTTGCCTCAACCCATGCCGCCCAGATCTTCCCAAATTTCCTGGGGCAGTTCCTGCCCAGATACATGAGTTTGTATAGCGGCAAAGCCGCGTTTACCAGGGACTGCCACAATTTTTTAGTAGGAGGGAGAGGTTGATTCCATTGCAGTAGTATTGCTTTCCTCGCGTATAGGGTAGTGTAGAAAATAAACAGTTTCTTCCCCCAGCATATTTCCAAAAAGTCACAGATACCCAGCAGGAGAGGTATTGGGCTAAGTGGGATCGTAAGCTCCCCCACAGCATTAATGTCGGCCAGGACGCCTTTCCAGAATCCCAGTACCCCGGGGCAGGACCACACCATGTGAAAAAAGTCAGCATCGTCTTCGTTGCATCTAGGGCAGGTAGTCAGTCGGTCAGGGTAAATCCTTGCCAGGCGTGCCGGCGAAAAGTATACCCAGTGGAGGAACTTCAATTGTATATACCTGTCCCTTGCAGAAATCGCCAGGGTCAGGTATTGCTGTATACCCTCCTCCCAATCCTCTTCAGTAAGTTCCGGAATGTCACTGTGCCAGAGCTCAAACAAACTGGAGATTCTAGTCTCGTCCTGTATGGCCAGCGCGGTATAGATCGTGGACATTGTGCGCGCCCCCCCCCCCCCCCGCAGAACCAAGCACATCCTCCACTGCAGACACCCCTAGAGTCACTCTGGATGGGAATTGAGATCGGAAGGCGTGTCGCAGCTGCAGAAATCTGAAAAACATATGATTCGGCAGGTCTCTAGCTTGTTTAAGAGCGTCAAAGGAGAGTAGTTGCCCCTGAGATACTATGTCCCCTAGTGATGTAACTCCATGCCTGGCCCAGACAATCGGATCAGGGATGGACTGAAAATGGGGCAGGCGGGGGTTCCCCCAGAGGGGAGTCCTTGGGGCCCACACTCCTGTGCCCACCAGCTGTTTGTTTACCAGTTCCCATACCTTAAGGGTCGTGCGCATCGGAAGAGTTATCCCGGGGTTAGATCGGGGTCCCCTATGGATTAGGTTCCTTAGTTCCGCATAGGAGCCCAACAACGCCGCCTCCAACGAGGATGCAGGGTTGGCCGGGCCCTCGGAGAGCCACCATTTAATAGTCACTAGGACTGCCGCCCAGTAATACTTCAGGAAACAGGGTAATGCCAAACCTCCGCGCACAAGGGGCCGTTGGAGGGTTGTTCTAGCTATTCTAGGGGGCTTACCATTCCAAACGAAGGACGAGATAATGCCATCCAGTTTCTTAAAGAATCTAAGTGGGATATGAACTGGGGTCTGGTGGAAGAGGTAGGTAAACTTAGGAAGAACCGACATTTTAATTAAATTGACCCGTCCCACTGGTGAAAGCGGCAGGTACCTCCACACATTACACTTCTGGGCTAGCTGGGTGTCCACTGGACTCAGGTTAAGGGTAATAAACTGTTTCAAGTCTCTGTGTATTTCCACACCCAGATATCTAAATTGAGAAACCCTCTGCAATTGCCCATCCACCCGGGAATCGCCAGCACCATCATGTAGTGGAAATAAAGTCGATTTCGCCCAATTTATTCGTATACCCGAGAACTGTCCAAACTTGTCGATAAGCGACAATGCTGCTTTTAGGGAGGCTCCGTCATCTCTGAGATACAACAGAGTATCATCAGCATATAACAAAACCTTTTCCTGCAAAGGACCCCTGACAATGCCCGGAACCTCAGGGGAGGAGCGGAGGAGAGCCACCATAGGTTCAATTGCCAGGGCAAAAAGCCCCGGTGACAGGGGGCACCCCTGCCTGGTTCCCCTGTGGAGGGGAAAAAGCGGGGAGAGGACCGTGCCCGTGCGCACCCTAGCTGTGGGAGCCCTGTACACTGCCCTAACCCAGGAGATAAAGGCTGGACCAAATCCAAACTTACGGAGGACTTCCCACAAATAGTCCCACTCCACGGAGTCAAAGGCCTTCTCCGCGTCTAGGGAGGCCACTACCTCCTCCCCGCCTTCTGTATCCCCTGAGGCCAAGATAGTGAAGAGCCTGCGAATATTAATGTCTGTCCCCTTCCCTGGCATAAAGCCAGACTGATCCTCATGGATCAGGGTAAGTATAACATCATTCAGTCGCCTGGCAAGGATTTTGGTCAGCACTTTTGCGTCTGAGTTGAGCAGGGAAATAGGTCGGTATGACGAGCACAGCTGGGGGTCCTTCCCAGGTTTAGGGATCACCACTATAATGGCTTGTGCTATAGATGGAGGGAGATCTTCGTCCTGGAGGGACGCGGTAAGCATGTCATGCATTCTAACTGCCACCTCCTCCAGGTAGTGTTTATAGAATTCCGGGGGTATCCCATCCTCCCCAGGGGTCTTCCCCAGCTGCATGGACCCCAGTGCAAGTCGGACCTCCGCCAGTGTAATCGGGGAGTCCAGGCCATCCCTGGCCTCAGAGGTGAGGGCAGGGAGTGTCACCCCCTCTAAAAAAGCATGCAACGCCTGCGGAGAGTACCTTGCCCTAGATGAGTAGAGGGTGGAGTAAAACTCTGCAAAACAAGCGTTGATGGCAAGGGGATCCGTCACCAATGTCCCAGCACTATTCTGTATTCGAGGTATAGTGGAGATTGGGGCCTGCTCCCTAGAGATCCAGGCCAACAGCCTCCCCGTCTTTTCGCCCTGTTCAAAAATCCTCTGTGTCTGAGCCAGGTGACGTTTGCTGGTCTTAGCCACCCTAAGCAACACCACCTCCCGGTAAGCTACTTTCATATCTTGTGCCGTGAGCGGGTTGGCCGTGAGGGTGAATCGGGTTTCAAGGTCTTGGGCCCTGGCTTCTGCCTCCTCTACCGTGATCCTATCATTCTTACGCTCCCGGCCAATGGAAGAAAGATAACACCCCCTCATGTAGGCCTTGAAGGCATCCCAGACCATCCCCCTCGCAGCCGTGCCTACGTTGGAGGCCCAGAATCCCTGTATTTCACCACCCATCTCAATGGCAATAGTGGGGTGCTCAATCCAGTACCTTGACAATCGCCAGAGTCTATCCCGCTGGGGGGTAGAGGTCTGCAGTGTACACAATAGTGGGGAGTGGTCAGAGATGCCCCAAGGGAGTAACTCTATTCCAAGAACCCTGGGAAGCATGGGGGCACCAGCGTAAACAAGGTCAATACGGGAGAGTGTGTTGTGGGAGGAGGAGTGGCACGTAAACCTTCGATCTGATGGGTGTTTCCACCTCCAGACATCCTCCAGCCCAAACACCTGTGCCCAGCGAGAAATTGGAGAGTCCGTAGCCCGGTCAGGCGCTAACCTATCTAGGGAAGGATTGGGAGGGATATTAAAGTCCCCCGCTAGAACTACATTGTCAGTATGAAATTGGGCGATCAGGGCAGTCAATTTATGTAGCAAAGACAGGTTCGCTGGAGGTGGCATATAGAGACCCACCAGCACCATCTCCATCATGTCTATTCTGGCGTGCACCAGCGCGTATATCCCGTCCTTATCTGTAACAATATCAAGAGGCTCAAAATTAAGGGACTTATGGACCAGGATGCTAACCCCCCGGGCATAGCCGGAATACGTGGCATGATAGTGGTATCCCACCCCCAGGGCCTTTTCAAGCCCATAATCCTTCCCCCTACTAGATCCGTCTCCTGAAGAATACAAAATATGCGGAGCATATTTTTTCATGTAGTCGAAAACAAGAGAGCGTTTAATCTTCTGGTTAAGCCCCCTAACATTCCAGGAGAGGATCTTCAACGGAGCCATAACCTGGAAGGGCAGGGGGGACCAACGGATATGATCGCCTGACCAGGGTTTAAGGCACAAATATCTCATCCTAAGTAATGCAATGACATACACAGTACATTTGTTATAGTAGAGCTGTCCACAGTAGAAAACATATAAGCATGTAACAAAAAAACAACTAAAAAAACAAACAGAACTCCCTTCCCTTCCCACCCCACACCCCAGAAAAACAGCCCCAGGGTGTTTGAGAACCCAAACCAAACTTAATTGAACTCATTTAAAGGAGAAATCTCCTGTGGGGGCGGTGCGAACCAACCAGCACACCTAGGACAGAGTCTCCTGCACAGAGTAAACAGACTCCAGCGCAGCCGCTTCCTGGAGGCAAAACATGTTAAAGGGGAACAAACAGGAGTATAGGTGACGCCTCAGACTGAAGTACATTGTTCGCTTGGAGTGTTCCAAGGGCCCAAAAAATAAGAGAATAAGACAAAACAAGGGGGGAGAAAAAGGTACAGCTCTGGGAGCCAGGGCTGTCAGGGTGTCCAGGTCCAGCATCCCCGGTACAGTATGTCGATGTCCAGAGGTAACCACACAAAACCCCCTCAGGCATAAACCTAGGGGAGAGGTGAGGCCATAAGGCCCGCAAGACAATAATATGGACCCCCCCCCGCGGAGCATCAGAACATAAGCAACCACTTCAGGTCATCTCCTCGCCCCCTGCCCAAAACAACTAATGGGAAGGAGGGGGGCAGTCTAACCGGATCCCCAAGTTCAGATACGGAGGGTCAGAATTGGGGGGGGGGACTGATCTGCTTACCACCGGGCAAAGCTGGTGATGCGTGTGGACCTCAGTCAGGGATTCTCCATCCAGGATCATCCTTGTCGGGGGAGGGAATCAATCCATCTGGAGGCCTCACTCGGTGAGGTAAAGAAATGGACGGATTCTCCATCAATCACTCTGAGTTTCGCGGGGAACATCATGTTGTACTTGAAACCTTTGGTGCGCAGCTGGGCCTTGACATGGTCGAATGTCCTGCGTTGCCGTTGCGTCTCCATTGAATAGTCAGGAAAGAGCATTAATTTAACGTTTTCAAAGCGCAGTTCGCCCACCTTCCTCGCCTCCCGGAGAACCAGGTCTCTGTCTCTAAAGTTCAAAAGGCGGAAAATAAATGTGCGCGGCGGGGCTCCTGGCGGGCCTCGAACAGACGGCATTCTATGTGCCCGCTCCACCACAAATTGAGGGGAGAACACAGCTAGCGGGAGAAGTGTGCGCAGCAGATTTTCAGTAAAAGCCTCAGTGTCTCGGCCCTCCGAACCTTCTGGCAGGCCTACCAACCGCAAATTATTCCTCCTGTTCCTGTTCTCCTGGTCCTCTGCCCTGGATTCCAGCGCCTTCATCCTCACTTGTAGGGTGCGGAGGGAGGCATCATGGTCGCGGGTGACATCTTCCACGTCCCCCACCCTCCGCTCTGCCTCAGTAAGCCGCTCCCGGTGTTTATCCATATCACGCCGGATAAGCCCCATGTCAAGCTGTATCTGCTCTATCTTAGTGGTTAGGGTAGTCTGGCAGCCCGTAATCGCTTGCATAAGAGCCTGGAATTGTTCAGCACCCAGCGGTGGCGTGTCAGCTTGGTCCGTCTGAGACGCCATGTTGGTGTGGGCCTTCCCGCGTGCAGCGCGGGTCTGTAGCGGGGTTCCCGGCGGGGTTCCCGGTGCTGTGTGTTTCTTCCTATGGGAACCGGAGCTGCCTCTGCGCATCCCCGATCCTCACCAACGCTTCACCGGCCCAACACGATAGATATATGTCCCTACTTGCCGGATAAATAGCCTGCCAGGTGCGGAGCTCTCTTCCAACACGTCCTAGCTGGTTGCCATCTTGGCCACGCCCCCAAGGTTGCCAAGTTTCATGGAATTTCTCCACCTGTTCAGTGGATTGTGCCAGAGTGTCTTCCATTTCATAAATTTCTGTCACTCTATGAAGCCAATCCGAAATAGATGGAACTCGTGGAGAGTTCCATCAGATAGAGCCCTATCTAGGAAAACTGTAGTGACTCTGGTGAATCCCAGTACACTTTGTGGGGAAAGAGGAAGGCGGCCACTTGGTGAGTGGACAAATATATGCAGTAAAAATTCAACTCAATATTATGAGGTGTGTAACTGACTAAACAAGTCCCCAAATGACACACAGCCTAAAAAACTAAATTGTATGAGAAATTGTTATTAATCTACCCTATAAGCCTAAGAACCCGCGGCCCACAGCAGTAGGCTATGAGTTCTTGGCTTCCACTATATTATTTAACAGAATTTGTTGGCGTTACCAACTTAGCCCCCAATGTGGTCACCGCCTTCAAAGCGTCATGACAACCAGGAATCCCTCCCCCTCAAAGTTCTCTTTAGTATGGTTTTCTAGCTTTGTAAAAATTAGGCAGTTTTTGTCTAATGCCAGGATTGTCAGAAGTCCAAGCTGAAACAACCATCTATTAGTGGATGGTACGCATTCCATCTCGAGAATGCCACAATGGTCAGCATATGATGGTCGATACCCAATCCTGTAGGTATATCCAATGCAATAAGGGGGTAGGGAGACGTATACCTCAACTGAGGTTGGGAAGAAGGGATGTTGTCCTGTGAGAAAAGCAAAAAGGTGGCAGAGTCTGAAGGAGGAAAAACAACACAGAGCACGAGGAGTCTCAAAAAAAAAAACTGTACAAAATGAAGAAAATAATGAATGTATTGGTAGCAGAGGTAACGTGCATTCACATAGCTATCCGAGCCCTGTGCAGGTTTTCATTACACAGTAGCAGTGTGAAAGGAGTCCGCATAACCCCTAGTCCTCTGCTTGGTCTCGATCATGTGCAAGTCTCGGGTTCGGGTGCCAGCTTTAGATCCCCCCGACTTTCCATGCTTCGGTTTTTTTAGTAAATCTCTTCTCGGGTGTAGAGAATGGGGAACGGGTTAGACTCCTGTCCTGGGGTGGTAGTGCAAAATCAGCGTAACAGTCAGGTAGCTCCACTATATCTAGTCCTAAGCCTGTGCAAAAATTAGGAAGTTCCGCTGGAGTGCATAGAACATGCTGATGACCGTTAGTTGATACAATGAGCGCAAAGGGGAAACGCCATGTGTATTTTAGATCCCTTTCTCTCAGCTTCTCAAGTAAGGGACGTAAGGACCTGCGATTCCTGGGAGTTATTTGCGACAGATCTTAGAACAGCATAATGTTTTCGCCATTGAAAATGATCCTGTCATTTCTTCTTGCCTTACGCATGTCCTCTTTTAGCTGAAAGTTTTGAAGGCAGCATATCACATCCCTAGGCGGTGCTGTGTCTGGTCCCCTTGGTCTAAGAGCCCTGTGAGCCCGAACAAACTCTATCTCCATATCCTCCTGTCTATCTAGGAGACTGTTGAATACTCTCTGGAGGGCAGGGATTATTTGGTCCGTGTCTACTTACTCAGGTATACCTCTCACCCTGATGTTGTTCCTCCTGCCTCTGTTGTCGAGGTCCTCCAGATGCCTATTCATTTCAATGAAATGTTGTGCGTGGGAAGCCGCGACCTTGTCCAGTCTATGTAGTTCCTTGTCCCTCTGCCTCCCTGCATGTTCAGTTGCTTCCAGCTTTTCAGTAAGAACCACAAGGTTCATTTTTAAGTCAGTGATAGCGGCCGAGAATGTGGACTTAATGTCTGCTGTGAAGCAGGACATGTCAGCGTAGGTTAGGGGTTTGCTAGCGTTTGATTTTCCCCTACTTGTGACCTCTGTGGCTGAGTCAGAGTCCCCGCTGGGGTCCTCCTCGTGGTGCTGTGTCGGCGCCATCTTAGGACTGGCCGAGCGCTGTCTCTCGCTGGGAGTCTCTGTTTAAACAGATCGTGATGTTTCTCGAAGCGGTGGATGAATATCCACGACGGGAACGGGTCGGCAGAGCAGTGTACAGCTTTCTGCCCGGCATTGAAGGCTCAGTGGAAGGGTTTCAGGCAGTTAGGCCATGTGTCTATCGGAGCTCCTCTAAAGTGCTGCCATCTGAGCTGCACTCCAAGCCACGCCCCATAACAACAATTATTACATCATCTGTAGATGGCATATAAACGACAACTAGAAATGTCTGCCTATGCATGAGTCAGGTAATTTAGGAATAATCATCACCTCTACTGTATATTTAACAAATAGGTGAAAACTAGAAAACGTGTGCCTGTTCATGAACTCTGATTTATTCAGGCTGAATGGTTTCTGGCCTCTAAGGCCCCTGAGGCCGGGATCACACTGGAACCGGCTGCGGATCGCACAGGAGCGCTGTGCATCCCTGTTCCCCGTTTCAGCGTTTCTGTGCAGTGCGCTCTTCAGCTGCAACAGAGGTATATGAACCGGCTCCATAGGGAGCCGGTCACATTCTCCCGCATCTATAGGTGTGAACCCAGTCTTACACATGGGGCAGGCTCCCTTCAGAGCAGACACAGATCCCTGCTGAGCAGGTGGATAACAGGTCCGTATCAGCTTTGCTTATGCAGTGGACACAGACACAGCTCTCCACTATGAGCGGTCAGATATAAATGGACCTCCTGTCTGTTTAAACCTGACTGCCATCCGATCTGCCAGACAGATGGGGAATTGATTCCCAGCCATCTGTTTTTAGCCGTTAGGATCAGATCAAGTGTCAATGGACACATGTCCGTTTACTCCCGCTGCTCCACAGAGGTGACTGGAAGGTCTAATCAAGCCCACCTAAAAAACTGACATAATATTCCAATAGGGGCACTAGTTCTAGTGACCCTGGGGGATGCTCTCACTTGGGAGAAATTTCTTCTCGCTTCCTTTTTTGGCTTTGGGACAGGACGTGAAAGGCAATCTTCCCTTTAGGACACAGATGGCAACAAAACTGACGGGGGTTATAATCCTCTTTTACGCTATCCAAAATGAAAAAAAAAAATTCTCCTTTAGTAACACTTTAAAGAGGAAGTAAACCCCCGACGATTTTCCTATTCTTTTTACAGTTGTATATACTATATATTATTGCAACTTTAAATACAGCAAAATTGGCAAAAAACAAGTCAGGAAAACACATTTTTTATCATATTTCGTATCTCTTCACTTCTGGGTATGAGCCGTGCCATGTTTACTGCTGTTTCCTGGATCTAGTATTGACATAATTTCCGCCCTTACAAGGTTTCCCTATACAAATCTCGCGCATGCGCCGTATTGCCTAAACCATGCCACTATCACAATTTCCGTTACTACGGCAACCGAGCTAAACCATAGCTGAAGCTACATAACTTGCAAGGCGGTATCGTGAGACTTCCCTCTGTGCCGTTCAGAGAGGAAGTTAATAAATGATAATGACCGGCATGCAGAGGGGGACAGAAACGGCACACACAGTGTGCCGTTAAAGAATAAACCTAGTGCACAATCATGCCTGACGTCACCCACGCTTGCAGGGTGATTGCTATAGAAACTACAACAGTGAGTACGCTTTCAGAGGCAGCGATCAGCTGCCTGTGCTATCTAGATATGAAAAAGTACAAGTTGTATTGGAGTGTTTACAACCACTTTAATAACACAGTTCTTTGCATTGTTGGCCAATTAGACAATATTTTTTGGACACGTGTTCTATGGTCAAGCGTGCCATGACTAATTTCAAAATAATCATGGGCAGTATAATGGTCAGAAAGGTAAAAATATGTAGACCACTGGGAGTGGGACCCGAGTGGATAGTAACAATACCCAGTGAACAATTTATCAACAATTGCATATCTTAAAAAAATATACTGTTGAAAAGTAATAATAATAAAAAAAAATAAAAACAACAATAATAATAATCCTAATCATTATGATTATTATTATTGTTGTTTTTAGTTTTATTTTTTTTTATATTTTTTTTAATTAATATTAATACTATTACTTTTCAACGGTGCATTTTTAAGATATGCAATTGTTGATAAAGTATTGTGCACTGTTATTACTATCACTAGCACTACTAGCTACTACTACTACTACTAGCACTGTTGTTACTATCCACTTCCCTATTTAATCTTCACACTCAGCCGACTAATCAGATAACCTGAAGAAGGGCCGTGTCCCCGAAACATGTAGTGTCTCCAGTCGCCGATGTGTGACTCTCTTTGCTCTCTTGGCATCGGCGGTTCCTAATTGTCCCCAGCAGCTGGGTTTGCCCATACTATTTGGATTCCTTTGGCTGACTTCCGCCAGGCTGTGACATAATTTCCAGGTTTCGTACACAGTACGAGCGGCCGCTTTATACTGGCCCCAACAGTTCCTGTGCCTGCAGTTTGGTTCCCCCTTCATCGGACCCCTGGCCTTATGGTCCTGGATGGGTCCCCCAACAGTGGTGCTCCTGTGTTCTTTGTCCAATGGCTTTTTGCTGCGTTTCCCTAAGCCCCTGTGTCATGCATGCGGCTCCAGCCTCCAGGTACTGTCAGTTTTTTAATCCAAGTCTCTGCATGACAATCAATTGACTGCTGTATGCCTTGGTGAACATTTTATTATTTTTTTAACAATAATGAAAAGTTTTTACTTTGCTTCTGAGGGTCCTATTTATGTCTGCTGATCAGCGCTGCATTTCATTTTTCTTTTTGGCTTTTCACTTGGCCTCTGGTCTATATGTGCCTGTATTTTTGTTTTTAGTTTTTGTGCAGAAAGGAGGCAGCAGTAGTGCACCAGTACCCTATATATTGTACAGCTATACCAGTCCTTACAAGGACCTTTGTGAACCGTGTAGCTAGTGATGTGCAGACTGTACCTCAGTCCCTACACTGATAAAGGACTGCTGCAGAATAGGGCAGCAGTAGTGCACCAGCACCCTATATATTGTACAGCTATACCAGTCCTTACAAGGACCTTTGTGAACCGAGTAGCTAGTGATGTGCAGACTGTACCTCAGTCCCTACACTGATAAAGGACTGCTGCAGAATAGGTCAGCAGTAGTGCACAGCACCCTATATATTGTACAGCTATACCAGTCCTTACAAGGACCTTTGTGAACCGAGTAGCTAGTGATGTGCAGACTGTACCTCAGTCCCTACACTGATAAAGGACTGCTGCAGAATAGGGCAGCAGTCAAGTATAATATTCTTTCTATATTTGGAAGAAAGTATATTATACGTGTACAACCCTATATACTGTACTACACCTATACCATACCAGTCCTTAAAAGGACCTTTGTAGACCTAATAGTAACAGCTAGTGATTAAACTGACTCTCCCTGCTGCACTGACAAAAGACAGGCTGCTCCAATCACAAGCACAGCAGTGCACTGAACCCTATATACTGTACACCAATACCAGTCCTAAAAAGGACCTTTGTGGACCTAATAGTAACAGCTAGTGATTAAACTGACTGTCCCTGCTGCACACAGCATCCTGTCCCTCTCTGCACTGACAAAAGACAGGCTGCTGCAACAATCACCAGCACAGCAGTGCACTCAACCCTATATCCTGTGGACCTAATAGCTAGCGATTTGTGTTACTGCAGTCTCTCCCTGCTCCACACAGCAACCTCTCCCTATAATGACACAAGAAAGAATGTAAAATGGCCATCATATCAGGTCTATTTATAAGTTAGGGGGAATGTCCAATTGTCTATGTGCTGAAATTTCTCCATTGGCTGTCCTGTACCCCATGATGGATGTGTCATCATGGGTCAAAGTTCTTTCACACTGTAAACACATAAGTCCGCCGGGCGAACAGCGGCAATAGTCCGCCAAACGGGCGAATCGCAAACACGCAAAATTCGCCGAGAACCGACCGCCGGGCGAACAGTCTGGCCATCCCTATTACCCAGTGGGATTCATTGGCTAATGCCCTTATTTAATATGCTCTTAAAGCAAATCCATCTCTCCTCCGTGTTCTTTGCTCCTAAGATTTTAGCACTTTTGAAATTCAGTATTCAGTATTGTATTCCCCTTATGTTTCCTATTTGTGTGACTTATACTGAAGCCAATTGACCTGTGATTGCTGTTACTTAAATTGCCCCATATTTTCACAT
Organism: Lithobates pipiens; assembly: GCF_037356315.1. Lineage (NCBI taxonomy): Eukaryota > Metazoa > Chordata > Amphibia > Anura > Ranidae > Lithobates > Lithobates pipiens. The sequence continues at coordinate 103,857,940 of NW_027507718.1, read as the reverse complement.
CCAGGATCAGGTCTGTATTGTTGGTAATCAGTAGATCCAGTAACGCTTTATTTCTAGTTGGTGCATCTACCATCTGACCCATAAAATTGTCCTGCAAGACATTTAGGAACTGGTGAGCCTTAGATGAATGCGTAGTTCCCCCCACCCAGTCTATGTCTGGATAAGTAAAATCCCCCATTATGATAACACTTCCCATCCTTGCTGCTATTCCTAATTGTGATACCCTGTTTCCCCTAAAATAAGACCTAGCGTGATTGTCGACGATGGCTGCAATATAAGCCCTACCCCCCAAATAAGCCCTAGTTAAAGTCCTTCTATGTCTTATTCTCAGGGTAGGGCTTATTTTCGGGGAAAGAGGGTGGGGCTTATTTGGGGGGTAGGGCTTATATTGCAGCCATCACCGACACTCACGCTAGGTCTTATTTTAGGGGAAACAGGGTAGGAGATCTGTCTCCTCTTCCTCACTCAGGTTAGGGGGCCTATAGCATACTCCCAGTATTATTTTTTCCCCTTAGCTTCATCCCTTTGGAGCTCTACCTATAAGGATTCCACCTCCTCCCTAGATCCCTTAGTGATGTCATCTCTCACATTAACTTGTACATGGGCACAGTGGTATAGTGGTTAGCACTCTCACCTAGCAGTAAAAAGGGTCGCTGGTTCAAATCCCAACCACGACACTACCTGTCTGGAGTTTGCATGTTCTCCCTGTGCCTGTGTGGGTTTCCTCTGGGCAATCCCGCTTCCTCCCACACTCCAAAGACATGCAGGTAGGTTAATTGGCTTCTGTCCAAAATTGGCCCTAGTATATGAATGGGAACCTTGGATTATGGGCTTCTTGAGACCAATGTGAGTGTGCAATGTACAGGGATAGGGACAATTGTAGACACTCACTCAGGATGGACTGGTGTCTTTATTCAACCTTACTAACTATGTAATACTATTCTTGATAAATATGCATACCCCTTCCTCTTTTTTACCCTCTCTATCCTTGCGATAAAGGTATACCCTTGAATGTTTGCCAGCCAATCATGAGAGCTGTTGAACCAGGTCTCTGAAATTCCCACAAAATCCAAATCCTCCTCGTACAACAGTATCTCTAGTTCACCCATCTTGTGCGCAAGGCTCCTGGGATTGGTGAACATGCCACGTAGTTTAGACCGGTCGCATATTATCCTCTTGATTGGGTGTTCCAATATTGCAGCTAGGACTTGCTACTATACTTACCTTGGGTTTATGTGCTTTGGTCAACCTACTACTAATGCCCCTAATACTACCATCTGGAATATGTTCTACGCTGCCTATCTCTAGCTCTGGACCCTTCCCCCCATCGCCTAGTTTAAAAACCCATCTAACTTTTTGGCCATCTTCATTCCGAGCTGATCTGCACCCCTCCTCATTTAGGTGTAGTCCATGCCTTTTATAGTACTGGTTATTGACTGAGAAGTCAGCCCAGTCCTCCAGAAAACCAAACCCCTCCTTACTACACATGCTCTTTAGCCACTAGTGTACTTCCTAATCTTCCTCTGCCTTTCTAGTGTGGCTCGATGTACCGGTAGTATTCCTGAGAATACTACCTTGGAGGTCCTTTTCCTCAATTTAGCTCCCAAGTCCCTAAAATCGGTCTTTAGGACACTCAATCTGCCTCTGAGTTTGTCATTGATGCCAACGTGCACCATGACAGCTGGGTCTTCCTCAGCCCCTCCCAGTAATCTGTCCACCAGATCCATGATGTGCTGAACCCGAGCGCCCGCTAGACAACATACTGTTTGGCGCTTCAGGTCTTTGTTAAAGATTGGCCTTTCTGTCCTTCTAACATCTCATTTCAGTGTTTCCATTTTTGTGCGAAGAGGTGTTTTTGTATTGCAGACCTATTATTGTTGTCAAGTTTCCTTGTGTTATGTAACATGAATGTGGTACCTGTATTTCCGTGTGCTTTCCTTAAATAAAGTATTGAGGAAAAAAATAAAAAGATATGCAAGGTATGCAAACTTTTGAACATAATCATTGTATAACTTTCCTTTAATTGCTATGACTTGTTTATTTATTGTTCTATTCGTTGATGCTAATGGTTTAATTTAAATCACAATAAAAAAAGAAAATATGTTTGGTTTAATCTCTCATATTTTAATAATAAATGTTCCACCTTTTACAAATTCTCTAAGGGTTATGAAAATACATGAGCTTAACTGTATATATACTGTACCTTCCCATTGAAAAAATGTTTACCCCCTTGGACATTTGTTATATTTTATTGACATGGGACATGGAATCACCATTCCAGAGTACACTCTATCAGCTTTGAATATTAGGACACTTTTTTCACCATTTAAAGTTTTTGGACCAATTGAGCAGAGCAGACTAGTAAACTAACACTATTGACTTGTGTACAACAAGTTTATTAATAATCTACCAGTGCTAAAAAGAGGTCATGGGTGTAAGTAGGACATGTTGCTTATCCATTGGCTATAAGTTTTAATGTCCTCCCACTGTTACTGTTTGCACAAAATTCCAGACTTGCTCATCTGGCACAAGTTATATCCAAAGTCCTTCAGAAATTGTGGTATATGTCACCTTAGCATGCGGACTTCTTGCCATTTGAAAGTTCTGTTCAGAACACTAGTTGGAGGTCCTCACATCTGCTGCAGAACTCAAGCTATGAAGGCTGCTGGGAAACAATTACCAAAGATTTATGTAACTAGAAGAATCCCCCCAGATGGAATCAAGATTCTCCGACAATCTGGAAGGTGAGGGAGCACTGAGCATATAATATTTAACATTTTAAATTAACCAGTTTGTTTGTGCTTAAAGGCCATCTCTGGGCACAGAGGCTTTGGTGTGTTAACAAATATTACCTCTGCCCAAGTGCAATATATAGGGGGTTATTTACTAAAGGCAAATCCACTTTGCACTGCAAGTGCACTTGAAAATGCACTTGGACGTGCAGTCGCTATAAATCCGAGGGGGACATGCAAGGAAAACAAAAAACAGCATTTAAGCTTGCACATGATTGGATGATAAAATCAGCTAAGCTTCCACTCATTTCAGATCTACCCATTAGATTTAGAGCGACTGCACTTTCAAGTGTACTTGTAGTGCAAAGTGGATTTGCCTTTCGTAAATAACCCCCGCAGTCTGAATCATTGCATTATACTTTAAAAACAATACTTTTCTTTATGCGGTATAGTACAGCTGTACTTTCAGGCTGCTATTTACACGAGAGCTGCAAGTTTTATAGACTGCAGTACTGGCTTCTTTTTTTCGCCCTCTTTCCCACTTGGCTATTTACAGAATACACAATGGTAGGTGAATGACCAAGGGGGAAGGGGAGACAATGGGATTGATTTACCAAAGACAAATACACTGCGCACTTTGCAGGTGCAGGTGCAGTTGCATTCTGCAAGGGCGTTTGATTCAGAGCTTAGTAAAAGAAGTGAAGCTTCACTTTGTAAAGAATATCCAATCACATGCAAGGAAAATAAAAAACAGGATTTTTGCTTGCACGTGATTGGATGATGGAAGTCAGCAGAGCTTGCCCTCACTAAGCTCTAGAGGAAATGCCCTTGCAGAGGGCAACTACATTTGCAAAGTGCACAGTCTAACTGCTAGTAGTAAACCAATTCTAATGGTACCAGCGCTGCAGTCTATAAGACCCGTAGCTCTCATATCCAGAGCAGGTTGGAAGTACAGCTGAAGCCACAGAACTCCATGTATCCCCTACCACTCTCTGTCTCTATTTGAATACAGTAAAACCTTGGATGGCGAGCATAATTTCTTCCGGAAACATGCTTGTAATCTAAAGCACTTGTATATCAAAGCAAATTCCCCCAGAAAAAATAATGGAAACTCAAATAATTTGTTCAACAAACATTTATTCATAAGTCCTTCAGTTTATAGTCCATATAAAAATATTATAGCAATGTGATCAGGTTGTGTAATCAGAAAATGTCCATTACCAAATGGAAGCCTCCACAGGGGGATTAGAAGCAAAATCCAGCAGGAGCTACAGAGTATAAAAGAGAAGAGAGGCACGTCTAAGCCCTTGTACACACGGTCGGATATTCCGATGGAAAATGTCTGATCGGACCGCGTTGTCGGATAATCCGACAGTGTGTGGGCTCCATTGGACTGTTTCCGTCGGAATATACGACCGACAAAGTTTTAGAGCTGGGCTATAAAATTTTCCGACAACATGATCCGATCGGACTTTGGCCGATCGTTTGTAGAGAATTCCGATCGGACAAAGTGCCATGCATGCTCAGATCAAATTCCTAGACCAAAGCTATTGGCTACTAGCCTGAACGTAGTCCCGTCGTAACGAAATAACGTCACCATGTTCTGAATGATCGGATTTTCAGACAACTTTGTCTGACCGTGTGTATGCAACACAAGTTTCGGACCGTGTGTACAAGGGCTAAGTGTAGCAATATGTTGCTAAATGTTGTACCTTTATTAAATGTAACCATATTGCTACACTTAGAGGCACCTCTCTTCTCTTTTATATTAATTTGTGACATGACGCTACTTGTATATCCAGTCAAAATCTATTTCAAAACGCTCTCAAACCAAGTTGCTCTCAAACCAAGGTTTTACTGTATATTGATATGCAGCAAAATAAATCTGCGGTTTTGACTTCAAAGAACCCTCCCACACACTGTAGAAAAAAAATGCTTTTGGGAGATGTAGTTTTGGGGTTTGTTCTCTCTTCAATAGGAACAGAGCTCCCTAAAGCTGTCTCTGAAAGAAATATACAAACCTGGTAATGATGTCATAGAGAGTAATATAAACTATATCTCACTACAAGAAGATAAAACAAAAATTTGGCTGAAATGCGTTCTAACATGGGAGAGGTTGGTTTAGGGGTAAACAATAGCTTCCTTAGTAGTATGTAAGTGAGCCTACATCCTCATCATTAAATATCTGTAATACGAGATTTGGAGCAAGATTTGGTGATGTCAGATTTGGTGAATCTGTTCCTGAGAAGATATTTCCCTGCTTATGCTTCATTCATTCTGTGAATCTTTGCTTTCTGTGCCTCTCCTGCTACTTCCTTCTACTTGACTATCCCCCTCCAGCCAGGGCCCCTCTCCTGCTGGAAGCAGCTGCAGGCACACAGGGGGGTCTTCAGGATGGTGAGCTGGGAGAAGGGGGGCGGTAAATATGTAATTTTCACAATGATCACTCGCTGTATTCATTTATAACTGAAGCATGTTAACAGAGTTTACTATGCTTCAGTCTGCGAATGGACAGAAGAGTCTGTCCCCTGTTTAATCATCTGCAGTGGAGCTGAGGCTACCAAGAAAGGGACTGACATGTTTGCTAAGTCTCTTTCTCTGTCTCAAAAGTGAGACTTCAGGGGTGTGTTTAGGACCCTGATATCTCATCAAAGCCCCCCCCCCCCCCCCCCCAACAGCTTTGTGAAAGATTGTAAAAAGAAATCTGAAAATAAAAATAAAATGAATTACAAATTAAAATAAAAAAAAAGAATTACAAAAATCTGACTAAAATGCCACGCCCATTATGTGCAAAAATTTAGGAACACCCACTGTGTGTCGTGGCACGCTACACACAATGCATGTCACTATCTCCCTGCTAGGGGCCCCAGTGCATTACTTTGCCCAGGGGCCTATGATGCTCTTAAAGTGTAAGTAAACCCCTCTATCATTTTCAGCCAAGGAAGCTGCCATCTTTGCCTCTGTTTAATCTACAACTGCCATGATGCTGCACATGTGATAAGTTATGACACCAGACATTGGATGGTTTGACAGTTTGGTTGGGAGCACAACCAATGGGAGCGTTATATTTCTGGCACATACCGCAAATGAAACTGGTAAATGGATGGGTTTACTTCCGTTTTAAGGTGGTACTGCCTCCAGCCATTCGAATAACAGTCTTTAGGGGGGCAGGTACAAAGCCCTGCTCCTTTGTGAAGATAACCGTCTCACACTGTAAGTCAGGTATGGAGAAAAGATCAACTGCAGCGAGCGCACAGGCAATTCTGGTAAATAGTCACTTACCCTATGCTTGCATTTTTTGGGTATAGCTTCCACTTTAGTACTTCTCCAACAAGGTCAGCATGACTGCCAAATAACTATTGCTTTTAGAAAGAGAAGTCAGCAATGGCCCCATGTTTCTCTCATGAGGGTGGGGTTGCCACCTTTTCTTCAAGCCAAACCCGAACACTTTAGCGGCCTAGGACACCTTTGGGTGCCCCAGGGAGAGTAGTAGTACAAATGTGGTGCGCATAGCGTGCCACAGCAAACAGTAGGTGTGGCTAAATTGCTCTTGCTGACATCATCGATCTGCCCCCCCCCCAGTGATGTTGAACCTGCCCCAGACAGGCACCGAAAGCTCCCGGACAGCAGTAGATTTGTGGGTGACTATCTTGGTTACTTGGGGAGCCACAGCCCAGTCTGAATGTGTCCGGGTTTCAGTCTGCCTGAAACCTGGACTCATGATTCAAAACCCGGACTGTCCAGGTGAATCCCGGACAGGTGGCAACCATACATGATGTTTTTTTTTTTATTATTTATGGGACATAAGTATAAGAAGAAACATCTAACTAGCTCCCTTACTGCATTAAACAGCTTGGGCAGTTCAGCTTTCCCCCTTCACTCACAATCCCACCGCACTTCTAGTCCCTGAGGACCATGCTGTAGCATGCTGACTGTAATATTTTTTACAAATGGATATGTTGTTAAATCTGTATTGTGGCCAACACAAAACAATGTTGAAACAGAGAGACACATTTTTAAATGCTGCTCTGCTGGATTCTGTTTTACTTACAAAGCTGTTTCTGGCAATTTGTGTGTCACTGTCAACTACAGTTTCATGACCATAGCAAAGATGAGGACATAGGTTTGTCTGAACAGCATTATTTTGAAGAACTGTATGGTTAATTATTTACCGTTTATTTATTTTTTTGTCTGAGGGGCTTGGGCTGCCTACGCAATAGCTATTTGAAATAGCTGGTCTTGGTATTTATTTTAACCACTTGAGGACCGCCGTATTGCCATTGTACGTCAGCACAATGGCACAGGCAGGCATAATCACGTACATCAACGTGATTGCCTTCCAGCGGGTGGGGGGTCCGATCGGACCCCCTCCCGCTGGTTACGGCGGTCCGATTCGGTCCAGGAGCGCTCCGTGATGAGGGGATGGCTGTTGGTTTTCGGCCACCCCCTCTGGATCGCTCCTGGCCAATGAGAAGCTTCCTCCCCTGTGTATTGTTTACACAGGAAGGAGGAAGTGATGTCATTCTCCTCGGGGCGGTCTTTTTGACCGGACTACGAGGAGAACAGTAAAAGTAAGTGTGCACCAACACTACACTGACATGTAGGTACACACAGGCACACAAACCCCCCCCGATCCCCCCCCCGATCGCCCCCCGATCCCCCCCCGCCCCCCCTCCCCCCCCAGTCACAGTGTCACTGATTGCATTGCAGGACAGTTAGTGTTTGGTCCAGGATAGCCCCCTATCACCCCCAATAAAGATTTAACCCCCTGATTGCCCCTAGAGTTAACCCTTTCACCCCCTTTTGCCAGTGTCACTAAGCGATCATTTTTCTGATCGCTGCATGTGTCGCTAGTGTCGCTAGGTAGCTAGTTATTTTTTTAGGTTCACCGCCAGGTTTTTATAGCACTAGGTACCCCGATATACTACCCAATAATGTTTTTAACCCCCTGATTGCCGCTAGTTAACCCTTTCACCCCCTTTTGCCAGTGTCACTAAGCGATCGTTTTTCTGATCGCTGCATTAGTGTCGCTACAGTCGCTAGGTAGCTAGTTATTTTTTTAGGTTCACCGCCAGGTTTTTATAGCGCTAGGTACCCCGATATACTACCCAATAATGTTTTTAACCCCCTGATTGCCGCTAGTTAACCCTTTCACCCCCTTTTGCCAGTGTCACTAAGCGATCATTTTTCTGATCGCTGCATGTGTCGCTAGGTAGCTAGTTATTTTTTTAGGTTCACCGCCAGGTTTTTATATCGCTAGGTACCCCGATATACTACCCAATAATGGTTTTAACCCCCTGATTGCTGCTAGTTAACCCTTTCACCCCCTTTTGCCAGTGTCACTAAGCGATCGTTTTTCTGATCGCTGCATTAGTGTCGCTACAGTCGCTAGGTAGCTAGTTATTTTTTTAGGTTCACCGCCAGGTTTTTATAGCGCTAGGTACCCCGATATACTACCCAATAATGGTTTTAACCCCCTGATTTCCGCTAGTTAACCCTTTCACCCCCTTTTGCCAGTGTCACTAAGCGATAATTTTTCTGAACGCTGCATCAGTGTCGCTAGTGTCGCTAGGTAGCTAGTTATTTTTTTAGGTTCACCGCCAGGTTTTTATAGCGCTAGGTACCCCGATATACTACCCAATAATGGTTTTAACCCCCTGATTGCTGCTAGTTAACCCTTTCACCCCCTTTCACCAGCGATCACAGTATAAGTGTCACTGGTGACGCTGGTTAGCCAGTTAGTTATTTAGGTTCCCCGTCAGGTTTTTATATAGCGCCAGGGACCCCCATATACTACCTAATAAAAATTTGAACCCCCTGATTGCCCCTAGTTAACCCTTTCACCACTGATCACCGTATAAGTGTTACGGGTGACTCTGGTTAGTTTGTTTTTTATAGCATTTTATATTCAAATCCGGAAGGCAGTGCTTGGTTTTCGGGGTCCCGTACGTGGCTAGGCTCCCAAAAAGTCCCCCACATGTGGTATCCCCGTACTCGGGAGAAGCAGCAGAATTTATTTTGGGGTGTAATTTGACTTCTGCACATAGCATGTGTGAGCAATATATCATTTAGTGACAACTTTGTGCAAAAAAAAAAAAAGTTTGTAATGTTCCCGCAACTTTTGGCAAAATATAAAATATTCCATGGACTCAACATGCCTCTCAGTAAATAGCTTGGGGTGTCTACTTTCCAAAATGGGGTCATTTGGGGGGGTTTTGTGCTATTTTGGCATTTTATGGCCTTCGAAACTGTGATAGGTAGTGAGGAGTTAAATCAAAAATTTGCACCCTTAGAAATCCTGAAGGTGGTGATTGGTTTTCGGGGTGCCATGCGCGACTAGACTCCCAAAAAGTCCCACACATGTGGTATCCCCGTACTCGGGAGAAGCAGCAGAATGTATTTTGGGGTGTCATTTCACATATGCCCATAGCATGTGTGAGTAATATATCATTTAGTGACAACTTGGTGCAAAAAAAAAAAAGTTTGTAATATTCCCGCAACTTGTGGCAAAATATAAAATATTCCATGGACTCAACATGCCTCTCAGTAAATAGCTTGGGGTGTCTACTTTCCAAAATGGGGTCATTTTGGGGGGTTTTGTGCTATTTTGGCATTTTATGGTCTTCGAAACTGTGATAGGTAGTGAGGAGTTAAATCAAAAATTTGCACCCTTAGAAATCCTGAAGGTGGTGATTGGTTTTCGGGGTGCCCTGCGCGACTAGACTCCCAAAAAGTCCCACACACGTGGTATCGCCATACTCGGGAGAAGTAGCGGAATATATTTTGGGGTGCAATTCCACATATAACCATGGCATGTGTGAGCAATATATCATTTAGTGACAACTTTTTGTAAAAAAAATTTTTTTTTTTTTTCTTTGTCATTATTCAATCCCTTAGGACAAAAAAAATAAATATTCAATGGGCTCAACATACCCATCAGCAATTTCCTTGGGGTGTCTACTTTCCAAAATGGGGTCATTTGGGGGGGATTTGTACTGCCCTGCCATTTTAGCACCTCAAGAAATGAGATCGGCAGTCATAAATTAAAAGCTGTGTAAATTCCAGAAAATGTACTCTAGTTTGTAGACGCTATAACTTTTGCGCAAACCAAAAAATATACGCTTATTGACATTTTTTTTACTAAAGACATGTGGCTAAATAAATTTTGCCCTCAATGTATGACTAAAATTTAGTTTATTCGATTTTTCTTATAACAAAAAGAAGAAAATATCTTTTTTTTTCAAAATTTTCGCTCTTTTTCCATTTATATCGCAAAAAAAAAAAATCGCAGAGGCAATCAAATACCATCAAAAGAAAGCTCTATTTGTGGGAAGAAAAGGACGCAAATTTCGTTTGGGTGCAATATTGCATGACCACGCAATTACCAGTTAAAGCAGCGCAGTGCGAAATTGCAAAAAGACCTCTGGTCCTTAAGGTGTTTATTGGTCCGGAGCTGAAGTGGTTAATTTTGCATAATCTCATGTTTTTAGAAGGCCATTTTTTCTGTACTGATAACACAATGAGTCATTTTATAGTGCTGGAGCTTTTATGATAACCACGCAAATGCCAATTTGGTGGAGTGATCAAAATGTTATGCCATTTTAGTTAAAATCACAGAGTAACAAAGACATGAAATAGTGGTTTCTAATGACTTTAAAGAGATTTCATTAAATGTGCCTTAAATTTAAGGCAGTGGAATGACTGATCTTTTAATAAGATGTAATAAAGCATTCTGTAAAAGTGCTTAGTTTCTTAAAATGATGTGTATCTGCATGTGGGGTGGGCCTTCTCGCCCTGCACGTGTGGGTACCTTTCCTCATATACATGGTCATCAATGCCCAAAACCAGGTGAGGCCATGTTCCTGTAGAAATCGGACATTATGGTGGTTCTCCAGCTTAGAGATGAGCCATACACTGTGTGCAGAGGTTAATTATAGAGTCCCCCTGTAAGATGTGCTGTCCCATGTTACTACACACCTTCCTCGATGCCTGCTGCGTTTAAGAGGGAAAACGCTGAGCTTTTGCCCTCTCCACCAGTTTACCTTACCTCACTCCAGGTGACAGAATGGGGCCCCACCAAGTACCTATCGCAGACCTCATGTGTATACTTATTTAACTCTTTCACTTTTTAAGCTATGGGTCTTTGTAACACACGTTTGGTCTAGACACCTTCAAGGAACTGACAGGTGGGGAGTAAGTCAAATCACCAACCTGCTCACTATCAGAAAACCCTCTGCCATGTCAGGTACTACGCTTCATGACCAGCTGCTGGGCACCTAGCACTAGTCCTAGTTACTCATAGCAACTGCATTCCTCCTCCACTTGGCTTGCTGAGTTAACCCTTTGGTAGCGGCCTTGCTTCATACCCCACATGTACCTTACTGACCCTGTTCTTCTGATACACAATTACCACCATACACTCCTTTGAATTACTTCAGACCAGGCTTAAAACAGTTAACAGCTTTACTGAAGATTTAGCAACACAGTTCAACAGCACAGGACACATGAAACAGAGTCCAGACCTAACTAACTAATGTAAGCTGGCCAGATTCATACTTTCCAGAGAAACAAAGTCCATTCATCAAAAGTTCAGTAATGGTAGGTTCCTAGTCCAGGGAAAAATCCCAGCAGGGTGACCCAGAAGGGAGACACATGCTCCAGCAAGGCTACATGTTGCAGCATTTCAACGGGTCAGTGTATTAAACAACACGTACTATGCGCTTTTGCAATGGGCATATTGGCACCTATAAAAGAGTTAACAACTATCAGGCTGCTTTCACACTGTCCTGAAGGTACAGCGCAGTGCACTTGTGGCTTTTCTGAAAGTTAGCTGTGCTTTGCCATAGACTTCTATTATATATTGGGGATGTGGTGCACTGTGTGAAAGTAAACCCAAACGCCTGCATTCGGTTTTGGTGCATTTTCACAAATTGCACCACACAGGGGTAAATCCCCAGCGCATCTGTGTGAAAAGAGCCTTATAGGGGGCTCAGGACAGTAAGGGCTTGTTGTTAGTTGCAATTTGGGGGACAGTAAAACCCCACAGTTAAGACCAACCACTGGTGAAGCATCAGGTTTTGCACTGCCGATTCTGCCCCATGCTCCAGGGGGCCCGTGCGTCCTCCCTATCACATTTTGTTTTATATTTGGATAAGAGGGACTATGGGGGGTGCCATATACAGGAACTGACCCTCTCCATTTTCCTCCTGCAACAGCTGAAAGACAGCTTCTCCTCCACTCCCTCCTGCCGGTATTCAGTGACCACAGGAGAAAATGTTAATTATGCTATTCAAAATAAAAAAAATGAAATTCTGCACCATTTAATTTCATTGTAGCCTGCGACTGGTTACCAAATCACTTAAGTGGCCCTTGCTCTTCAAAATGTTGAGCAACTCTGCCATATGCACTGAAAAAAAATATTAATCTCTGAAAGAATACTGCTTATCAGGGTTCTCCATGTCATCAGGCACATGTGGAGAAATGTTAAAACTAGGACCCATGCAAGGTCACTTCTTCTCTCTTAGCACACCAAAACCAAAGATGTCCGAACCAGGATCCACAAACAAAGGTCAGGTTCCATGACAACATAGGAGATTATCCATGTTATTCTATGTTATGGGCACAGACACACACTTTCCAGGCTTTTGGCATTTGGAGGGCAACTGTTCTTCCAATGTAATGAGATTAAAAATGTTAACAAGTAATTTACAACGGATTTCTTTAAAGCTCATATAACTTGGTATATGAGCTTTAAAGAAAGGTATATATCCAGTGTAGCACTCTGTGAACAGTCCCAGCCCTTACAGCATCCTCTGGCATTAATCCCCAAAGCATATGCAGACCTGGAGTTCTAGGCCAAGATTTTACTCACAATGTCCAAGGACAGCTGTCATCCGTGCAGCTGCCATGTGACACTTTTAAGAGAGGAGGTTCTTCTCTAGCCCAGCTTCCTCAGGTGATGCCCTCCAGGAAAATGTCTTTTCATCTAAATTCTTTCAAGCCCTCAGCCAAACACATGCTAAGGCCTAGCAATAGCTCTTTAATACATCAGCTGCTTCCCAGAGGCAGCAGCCCCAGGAGAATGACACTGCTGAACAGGCCTCTGAAACATTTGTCTTCTCCCCAGCCACCTTCTGGGTACCCACCCCAGGGATTGGTTGAGGTCACATAGATATTCATATCTCAGTAGGTCAGATAGACATTAGTGACTGACCCTCCTACTCTATTTGTGGAAACATCTTCCAGAGGCAGACAGGAGCAATCAACCACCAAGCTCAGGAAAACCTGGCCAGGCCTAGAAAATAGATTGCTGTTCCAGATGTAAAAACTAAATTTAGCCTGTCTCGAGAATAGGGTGCTGCATCAGGAATACGATAAGCCTATGCATATTGTTATATCAATTATAATACATGTTATTTAAGGGTTAGTATCTTGGATATCTTGGATCAACAATGTATATTTCATTAAACTGTAAATTTATACCTGAATTTGGGGGATGATTTATCTGTACATATGTTGTATCCTATTTTTTTAATAACTAGGTATCAACAGCAAGTGCGTGAACTGCTATGGGTATAAAAAATACTAGTGTGCTTATGCTGAGAAAACTAACTGACTAACCTTATGATTTATCATTTCAGTTGTGAAATTGAACAGTGGGATTCTGATGATCCAGTTCCACGTTCTGAACTTCTTAAGAAGGTTGCTGGAATTCAGGGCCTTTATTGCCTTTTAACAGAGAAGATTGACAAGGAATTGCTGGATGCTGCAGGTGGGATTTTTAAGTGTTTTACCTCTTTCACTCCTACATGTTAATACTGTTCACTCCAGGGCTACAAGGGCAAATTTTAGTTACTTAATCTTGCTGCTAAAATATGAGTTTGATCTTTTTGTTTGTATTATATTACTTCTAATGTGAGTTGCTATATAGGAGGTTTTCAGTAGCATGACTGAGCAATTCATTATCTTGTGAAATGCTTCAATTTAATTGCATAGCAGAAACCATTAGCAATTCTGGTGATGGGTGCAGTTTCTACTCCACCCATCAGGTGGCACTTTACTGTCTCAGGGATGGAGTGGAGTCTTAGGGGGGATGATGTTCCTTTGTAGCCTCTATAGGTGTCACCTGGGGAGCAGCTGTCTGACTGGATGTTGCAACCCTCATTGACCCACTTCAGCCAACTTGGTTGGGTAGTGCTTATTAAATAGCAGTGCCCTGATAAGTTTGGCATACATTTTAGAGTGGCTAGTGTAGGAAGAGGAACCCCCATCTGACAGGGACAGATGAGTAATGTTGGGGAGAGGTTCCAGTGCGAGGAGGGAAATAGTAGGAGATTCACTGCAGGCTTCACACAGCACCTGTATACAGAGCTGCTGTCTCTAACTGTTCAAGTCTTCCAAAGCTGCTACCACTACCTATCCCAAGAAGGGCATAAGAATCTTAAAAGGTATGTAAAGATATCGTCAATGACACTGGGGGGCCAGACAGATCAAGAACATATTAGGATAAGAAACCCTACACCATTAGCTTATGTGCATTAACCCAGTCTACCTAGATTTTATAGATTTTTGGGGACAATTTTGACCTAGGTAGATACATTTGTAAAAAAGGTAGAATTTTTTAGTTAATTGCAGACTTCCACATGTGGATGGTAGGTGGGGTAAGGATTTTCCATCTAAGAGGAATCATCTGCCTAGTTTAGAACGCAGCATAAAAAAATAGCTAGCTACTTATAAGTAGTATTGAGGCCTTGTTAACATGGGTGCATTTATAGGTACACCCGTGGATGTGCCTTCTTTACCCACAGAGGATGCACAGGTTTTCCATGCATCTGCATGCAGGCAGTGCCAATCATGTCACAGTGGCTGCACAGTAACAGCTGCTGGTTCAAATCTGAAAGCCATGCAGGTGCAGGTGGATATTCCTAAATGCAAAATATCAGTGTTCAGGGACATGCACCCATACCTGCATGGCTGTTAAATTGGGACCAACTGCTGCGCTTCAGCAGAGATGAATGGGACTGCCTGAACATGGATGCAAAGTACACTTGTGCATCCTGTTTGGGCAAAGACAGCCCTTTGCATGGTTGTAGGCATAAATACACATGTGAACAAGACCTTGTAATGTCAGTGATTTACAAAAGCATACATCCAGTGAGAGCCACAGTGTTAATATCAGCTACCACGTCTTGGAATAAAACCTGAATCCAAGGGTAGGTCAATACCATATGCATATCTCAGATTGGTATCTGTAACACATTGCACCAGAGGTTGGATAGATAGTGGAGAGATTGTGTGGGGTATAATAAATCCAGTGCAGAAATGTAAGTTACATATCTCTGGGGAGATATTGCTTTGTACCTTCATTCTAGTCATGACCTGTCAGGTATTACTGCTGCCATATTGTAAAATGATTTGAGACCCTGGAGTTACTGATAATTTGAGCAGAAATTTAATCAAGATCTACTAGTTTCATTGTTATGGTGGGATAATCTGAGTATGAAACAATTTCATATAAAATCTAATTTATACAACAGAAAATAGTTGAATGAAGTTGCACTGGCTCCTAAAACATATTAATCACTTAGTTTATACCCCATTGCTGTTCTTAAACTTAGTATACATTACCCAATGGTGTTTTTACTTGTTACATTCAGTAATGATCCAGCAGTAAGGTGAGTGCACCCAGCTATTTTTAATCATGCTACTAAAACTGCCTGTGATTGATTGCTATACATAGGGTACTATCCTGTAGTAGTAATTAGTTGCAATTGATAGCACAATATTCCAAATTTGTTTGGTCATTCGCTAGTACAGTTGGCCGCTAGCAATTAACTGCTGGACATAATTGCAACCAACCATCTTCTACACAACAAAGGGACAATGTGATTGGTTCATATGGAAAACTGTCCCATTGACCAATATATTACAAAAAAATAAAAAAAATAAAACAGGCAGAGGGAAATACCAATTTCATGAACTCCCTACAGTATAGAAAAATACTATTTGTTGTAATGTCTACACAGGTCCCAGCCTTAAGGTAGTCAGCACGATGTCTGTTGGGTATGACCATTTGTCACTGGATGAAATAAAAAAACGGTAAGATATAAACACCATGTAACAGTTTAAACAAGTTTCTATCTTTGAAATGAATTTACTACTTCCTATCCTGAATTAATGTTAATTAATAATATATGATAATAATGTATCTTGCTTCTATTCAATGCAATATTTTTTTTTTTTTTTTTTTACAATGAGACCATTTGGTGATATCTGTGGTTATTTTTTAAGAGGATTAAGTGAACTATACAACATGTTTTGTTTAGAACTACATTCTTTATGCCCCTAATATAAAGTATATAAAACGGTCTACAGATATTAAATTCAGAACGGGTCCTGGGTTTAATAAGCCTGGAGTCTCAGAACAGGACATTGGACTTCAATAAAAATGAAGGAAGGAGAAAAATTGTCTAAGAATGCCTGTGCTAGCCACAATAACCAATAATTCATTAGTGCTTTGAAACACAGACAGAGACAATTCATCCCTAATGCTGTGTACACACGGTCGGACTTTCCGGCAGAAAACGTCAGAAGGAATAATTTCATTGGATATTTCGATCGTGTGTGGGCTTCAGCTGATTTTTTTTTTCAAAAATTTTGATGGACCTAGAAATAGAACATGTTTTAAATCTTTCCGACGGAATCAATTCCTAACGGGAAAATCATTTTTCTGTATGCTATTCCGACGGACCAAAAACGATGCAAGGGCAGCTATTGGATACTGGTTATTAAACATTTTTCTAGTTCCATCGTACGTGTTGTACATCACCACGTTCTAAACAAACGGACTTTGGTGTGATCGTGTGTAGGCAAGTCCATTTCAGCGGAACTCCGTCGGAAACATCGCCAGAGTTTATTCTGATGGAAAAACCGGTCATGTGTACGCGGCATAAGACACTATTAAAAATCGAGGTGCAATGGCTGACACATTAAAGCAGACTATACTATATTATGAGGTTCATCTTTTCAATTTCACTTGGTATGTTAAACTAATTACTGTTAAATGAGGAGCTCAGCTGCTTAAATCTCCTGTGGAAAACACTGCATCTGACTCTGCTAATGGTCATGTGACTTATGCCAAGGAATCAGTCAAGTGATCTATGCCAAAGGGTTATGAGGATCTGATGTTTAGGAATAGCTGGCCAATTAGTGTCTCTGCCAAGCAAGTAACCTACCGCACCAGCTTTGGCAATTGGCCACCTCACAAGCACAAGAGGGAGCCAGAAGCAGTGTTTTTTAGCAGGAAAAGTTAGTATTAAAGTCCTTCTGTTAACATTTATTAAGTTAAATGAAGCAAATTTGGCAAACCAAATAAACAATGCACTTTTAGCATAGGTCCACTATAAAATTGCTTTATCTTAAAATAATTTTATTGAAATATTAGTAACCTTAATTATTTTATTCATTAGCGGCATTAGAGTTGGATTTACGCCCGATGTATTAACAGAGGCTGTGGCTGAGCTCACAGTGGCATTGTTGCTGGCAACATCTCGACGACTTATTGAGGCTGTGGATGAAGCAAGAAGGTAATGGGAAAACAGTGAAAGCCTGGTCCAACCAGGAGGTATTCAACTAAAGCTGGATATGCACGAAATGATGTTCACTTGCAGTGCAGCTGCTTAAGTATTTCTAGAGATGTCAATGTGGCATAGGCATTAAAATATAAGTAGTAATGAGTAACCAGACGAAGATAAAGTCACAGGAAAAACTTTAGCAGAATTGAATGAGCAGTGTTTATACAGTAACTGTTATAAATGAAAGTGGTTCTGGCAGTGCAGGAGTGGGAAAAATCTGCTCGCAACGTGATGGAGATTTGTGATGTGGGAGCTAGAAGAGAGTTGAAAATCAAATGTGTATGTGGCATTGAGGTGGTTGTGGCATCCCTAACATATTTTTTAATGTAAAAGGAGAAAATATACAAGAACCACTTAAAGCTATATTTCTGTTATTTTCTCTACGAATACTGCTTATATCAAGTCTGGGTCTGGGGATGATAGTGAAGTTTTAGTGGCTAAAAGA